>NC_045437.1:158722588-158825699 GCF_002776525.5 Piliocolobus tephrosceles
TTTTTTTTTTTTTTTTTGAGATGGACTCTTACTCTGTCACCCAGGCTAGTGCAGTGGCGCGTTCTCGGCTCACTTCAACCTCCTGGGTGGAAGCAGTTCTCCTGCCTCAGCCTCCTGAGTAGTTGGGATTACAGGCGAGTGTCACCATGCCCAGCTAATTTTTGCATTTTTAGTAGAGACGGGGTTTCACCATGTTGGTCAGGCTGGTCTCAAACTCCTGACCTCATGATCTGCCCACCTGGGCCTCCCAAAGTGCTGGGATTACAGGCGTGAGCCACCGCTCCCGGTGTAATAATAATTTTTAAAGATAAAAAGATTAGAGAAAAGACAAGAATCAAAATTACAGGATAATGCATATGAAAGAAAACAGGCAATTTTGATTTTGAAAAACATAACATTTCTAGAAATTAAAAAGTTATTCGAATTGAAAAATTCAATTAGCTAGTTATTAGAGCACAAATCATATGCACCTGAAGAAAAAAATAGTAAAATGGAAGATAGAGAAGAAAAAAAATTTTTTAAGGTTTTCTTTTTTTTTTTTTTTTTCTTTTTTTTTTAACTTTAAGTTCCGGGACACATGTACAGAATGTGCAGGTTTGTTACATATGTATATATGTGCCATGTATGTGCCATGGTGGTTTGCTGCACCTAACAACCCGTCATCTAGGTGTTTGTTTGTTTGTTTGTTTGAGACGGAGTCTGGCTCTGTCAGCCGGGCTGGGGTGCAGTGGCGCGATCTTGGCTCACTGCAAGCTCCGCCTCCTGGATTCACGCCATTCTCCTGAGTAGCTGGGACTACAGGCGTCCGCCACCACGCCCGGCTAATTTTTTGTTTTCGTATTTTTAGTAGAGACGGGGTTTCACCGTGTTAGCCAGGATGGTCTCAATTCCTGACCTCGCGATCCGCCCGCCTCAGTCTCCCGAAGTGCTGGGATTACAGGTGTGAGCCACCGCGCCCTGCCCCCGTTATCTAGGTTTTAAGCCCCACATGGATTAGGTATTTGTCCTAATGCTTTCCCTCCCCTTGTCCCCTACCCCCCAGAAAATTATTTAGAATGCATCATGCAGTGGTAAAAGGATGAAAAATACGATTGAGAAGTTCTGAGACATGAAGAATAAACTGATAGGCCTAATATATGTCTGATCGTGGGTTCAAAAAGAATAGTAAGAATGCAAGAGAGCCTATATATAAAACATAATGGCTGATAATTTTCCGAAGATTATGAAAGAAGTAAATTCCCAAATAGAGGAGCACACTGAGAATGGAAAAGAATAAATACGAGGCGCCGGTGGGGAGCATGTCGGAGTCGGAGCTCGGCAGGAAGTGGGACCGGTGCCTGGCGGATGCGGTCGTGAAGATAGGTACTGGTTTTGGATTAGGAATTGTTTTCTCACTTACCTTCTTTAAAAGAAGAATGTGGCCATTAGCCTTCGGTTCTGGCATGGGATTAGGAATGGCTTACTCCAACTGTCAGCATGATTTCCAGGCTCCATATCTTCTACACGGAAAATATGTCAAAGATCAGGAGCAGTGACGTCACCTGAGAACATCCCAGCGGGAGGACAAGAGAAATCATGTTTATTCCTCAGGAATACTGAAGTGCCCTGGAGTAAGCTGCCATTCTTCTGTAACAATGTTATCAGTACTGCTTTAAACTCCAGCACCTGGTTATGTATTTGAAACCAAGTCTGTTTCTTGGTTTGTATTTTCTCTCTGGAAGTTGTAAGGAGGTGGTCTTAAATAAATTAAACAAAAATAGGAAAAAAAAAAAAAAAAGAATAAATACAAATAAAATAAGGCAATGTGCAATGGCTCACACCTGTAATTCCACTGCTTTGGGAGGCCAAGGCAGGAGGATCATTGCTTGAGACCAGGAGTTTGGACAAAGCCTGGGCAATACAGTGAGACTCTGTGTCTACAAAAAAGAAAAATATTAGCTGGGCCATGGTGGTGCGCACCTATAGACCTATATAGTCCTAGCTATTCAGCAGGCTGAGCAGGAGGATTGCCTGAACCCACGAATTTGAGGCTGCAGTAAGCTATGCTCGTGCCACTGCACTCCAACCTGGTGACAGAGTGAGACCCTGTCTCAAAAATAAACAAATAAATAAAAATAAAATGAAAGCAAAATAAATATGATGTCTCTATGTCCAAACACATCACAGTGATACTACAAAATTCCTAAAAAAGAAAGAAACTCTTAAGGAAACCCTGAGAAAATGTAGACATTGCAAAATACCTCAGATATAAAGAAAAATCAGAAAGGCAACCCAGAAGGACAATTTCATGGACAACAGATACATCAGTAGCAACTATAGAAATCAGAAGACAAAGAGTAATTATTTCGAGGTGCCGAGGAGGAAAAAAAAACATCAGCATAGAATTCTATATCAGGTGAATCTATCGTTTAAGAGTGAAAGAGAAGTAAAAACTTTCAGACAAGCTGATTGAGGCAGTCTGCATCTTAGACTTTTTTGGAAAGAACTTTCTTAATAGAAAGAGAAATGAATTAGGGAAGAGTGGGATGCAAGAAACAATGATGATCAAAGGATTTTTTAAATATTGATCTAATAAAACAACAATAAAATGACTAAATTTGGTTTAAAATGAGGTGATCCCTGCTGTCTCCCACAAACAATTTTATTTTTTGAGAATTTGATGAGCTTATTTTAAAGTTTATGTGGAAAAATAAGCCAGAATAGTTGGGAAAAAATATGAAATAGAGTAATGAATGGGAACTCTGTCTATAAGCTATTAAATCATTTTATAAAGATAATTAGGGTAATGTGGTATGGGCAGGTAGAAAAACAGACAAGTGAAATAATAGAAAGTACAGAAATTGTTGTAACATATATTGAAATTTAGTATATAATAAAGGTCAGACTTAAGTCTTGAAAAAGACAGATTAAGCAATTAGTACATTAGAACAACTGGTAGCTATTAGGGAAAGAAGCAAATGTAATCAGCTGGGTGTGGTGGCTCAGCACTTTGTAATATCAACACTTTGAGAGGCCGAGGTGGGCAGATCACTTGAGGTCAGGAGTTCAAGACCAGCCTGGCTAACATGGTGAAACCCCATCTCTACTAAAAATACAAACTTAGCTGGCCGTGGTGGTGCACACCTGTAGTCCCAGCTACTCGGGAGGCTGAGGTATGAGAATCGCTTGAATCCAGGAGGTGGAGACTGCAGTGAGCCAAGATCATGCTACTGCACTCCAGCCTGGGCGACACAGCGAGACTCTGTTACAAAAAATATATAAATCAACAAAAATAAAAATAAATCCTGGAAGTGTCTGTGAGAGTATTTCTGGAAGAGATTAACATTTGAATCAGTAAACTGAGTAAAGAATATTTGCCCCCACTAGCTGGGTGCGGTGGCTCACGCCTGTAATCCCAGCACTTTGGGAGGCTGAGGCGGGTGGATCACGAGGTCAGGAGTTCGAGAACAGCGTGACCAACAAGGTGAAACCTCTACTAAAACTACAAACAATTTAGCCGGGTGCGGTGGGGGGCATCTGTAATCCCAGCTTCTAGGGAGGCTGAGGCAGGAGATTCACTTGAATCCGGGCAGCAGAGGTTGCAGTGAGCCGAGATCGTGCCACTGCACTCCAGCCTGGGTGACAGAGTGAGACTCTGTCTCAAAAATAGTATAATAATAATAATCATAATCATAAATTTGCCCTCACCAAGCATGCAGTCTGCTGAGAACCCTATTGGAATGAAAAAGTAGAGGAAAGACAAATTATTTCTTCTGAACTAGAACATCCATCTTCTGCTGACCACCAACTTTCCTGCTTCTTTAGCTTCCAGATGGCAAGAACTTCTTGGCCTCCATAATTATTGCATGAGCCAATTCCCATAACAAATCTTCAAATCTTCTCTTCATCTGTCTAGCTATCTTTTTTTTTTTTTTTTTTTTTTTTTTGAGACAGAGTCTCACTCTGTCACCCAGGCTGGAGTGCAGTGGCGTGATCTTGGCTCACTGTAACCTCTGCTGCCCAGGTTCAAGCAATTCTCCTCCCTCAGCCTCCTGAGTAGCTGGGATTACAGACACCTGCCACTGCACCCGGCTAATTTTTGTATTTTTAGTAGAGACAGGGTTTCACCATCATGGCCAGGCTGATCTTGAACTCCTGACCTCTTGATCCCCCTGCCTCAGCCTCCCAAAGTGCTGGGATTACAGGCATGAGCCACGGTGCCCGGCCTATCTATCTATCTATCTATCTATCTATCTATCTATCTAATCTATCTATCTATCTCCCATTGATTCTGTTTATCCAGAAAACCCTAATATGATAAGAGAAATGCAACTTAAAACTTCAATAAGGGCCGGGCGCGGTGGCTCAAGCCTGTAATCCCAGCACTTTGGGAGGCCGAGACGGGCGGATCACGAGGTCAGGAGATCCAGACCATCCTGGCTAACATGGTGAAACCCCATCTCTACTAAAAAAAAAAAAAATACAAAAAACTAGCCGGGCGAGGTGGCGGGTGCCTGTAGTCCCAGCTACTCGGGAGGCTGAGGCAGGAGAATAGCGTGAACCCGGGAGGCGGAGCTTGCAGTGAGCTGAGATCTGGTCACTGCACTCCAGCCTGGGCGACAGAGGGAGACTCCGTCTCAAAAAAAAAAAAAAAAAAAAAAAAAAAAAAAAAAAAAAAAAAAAAAAACTTCAACAAGATGAATTCTTTACCTATCTGATTTGCAAACAACAAATGTTTCTAATCATTGGCAAGGTTATAGAGAAATCTTTTTTTAAGCAATTTCTTGCAAAAATGTATTCAGTGAGTTTGTAGGGTGACTAGATAGGCAAATGCTAGGTGCTGCCTCAAATAAACTTCATCATTTCATTCACTTAATACAACAGAATTTTTTTTTCTTGCACATATAATAATCCAGTGCAGGATTTCCTAGTGGTGAGAACAGATAAGGAAAGAGGAAAAGGTAGGGATGGAGGTCTGATCCATGAAGTCATTTAGGGACCTATAGGTTGATGGTGACTCTGTCCTCTTCAACATGTGGCTTTCAAGGTTGCCCTGAGTATCAACATCCACCAATAAAAGCAGAAAAAGTATGGAGAGGGGTACATGGTAAGTTTTAGTGAGGCAGACTATAAGAAGATAATGAAATAAATTTGGAAAATTGATTGAAATTAAAACATACATGCCCTTTGATAAAGGCCCTTTAAGGAATTTATATTACACATACACATATAATGTGCAGAATGAGGTCTATACAAATGTATTCACTAAAATACTGTTTTTAGGCTGAGCACGGTGGCTCACACTTGTAATCCCAGCACTTTGGGAAGCCAGGGCCGGGGGGATCCCCTGAGGTCAGGAGTTCGAGGCCAGCCTGGCCAACATGATGAAACCCTGTCTCTACTAAAAATATAAAAATTAGCTGGATGTGGTGGCACATGCCTATAATCACAGTTACTTGGGAGGCTGAGGCGGGAGAATTGCTTGAACCTGGGAGGTGGAGGTTGCGGTGAGCCGAGATCAGGTCACTGCACTCCAGACTGGGTGACAGAGTGAGACTCTGTCCCAAAAAAAAGAATTGTTTTTAGTAGCAAAGACGTTAAACAACATAAATATCCGTAGTAGGTGATTGATTAAATATATTATGCTACATGCATACAATGGCCATTTTAAGAATTTTAAAACCATTGTATTATGATAAATATTTATATAAATTATAAAGAATTATAGCTATATATGTACTGATAGGAAATAATCTCCAAGAAATATTTTTAGATGAAAAAGCATGTAGAACAGTGTGGGTCTTATGCTATACTTTATATGAGAAAGGAAAAAATATATACAGACCTGTATGTGTTTGTATATGCATATATTACCTTTGGTGGGATATTCAAGAAGCTGGTACTAATGGTTGCCTCTGAGAAGGTGATCTTGGAAACAAGGGACAGAGATGGGAAGAAGCCTTTCCACTGTATACCTTTTTGTAGCTTTCAAAAATGTTTTTCTCCCTTTCTTTCTTTCTTTCTTTCTTTCTTTTTTTTTTTACTGTGTGCAGCCTAGTCAAAACATAAAATATTTAAAAATAAACTAAAATACCAGAGAACAATAATATGGAAGATGATGGGAATTAGGCAGAAAAAGCATGATGAGAATTAGTCAAAAAGAGGGTAAACACATTTTAAACTTGAGCTATTTTAAAGACAGGATAACATTTTACGTTTTTATTTTATTTTATTTTGAGACCAAGTTTTGCTTTTGTTTCCCAGCCTGGAGTACAGTGGCATGATCTCAGCTCACTGCAACCTCTGCCTCCTGTGTTCAAGCAATTCTCCTGCCTCAGCCTCCCAAGTATCTGGGATTACAGGTGCACGCCAACACACCCGGCTAATGTTTGGTATTTTTAGCAGAGACAGAGTTTCTTCATGTTGGTCAGGCTGGTCTCAAATCCCTGACCTTTAGGTGATCCAACCGCCTCGGCTTCCCAAAGTGCTGAAATTACAGGCATGAGTCACTGCGCGCAGGACAACATTTTAAGGTAATCACTAAAAGAATAGGTATAGGCAGGGTGTGGTGGTTCAAGCCTGTAATCCTAGCACTTTGGGGAGGCCGACACGGGCAGATCACTTGAGCTCAGGAGTTCAAGACCAACCTGGGCAACATGACAAAACCTCGTCTCCACAAAAAATACAAAAATTAGCAGGACACGGTGGTGAATGCCTGTAGTCCCAGCTATTAGGGAGGTTTAGGTGGGAGGATCACCTGAGCTTGGGAAGTCAAGGCTGCAGTAAGCCGAGATCAAGCCACTGCACTCCAGCCTGGGCTACTGGAGTGAGACCCCGTCTCAAAAGAAAAAAAAAAAAAAGGTAACAAATGTATAGTAATTTTAGGGTGGGTGCGGTGGCTCATGCCTGCAATCCCAGCACGTTGGGAGGCCAAGGCGGGCAGATCACTTGAGGTCAGGAGTTTGAGACCAGCCTGGCCAACATAGTGAAACCCCGTCTCTACTAAAAATACAAAAGTTAGCCAGGGGTCATGGTGCGCACCTGTAATCCCAGCTGCTTGGGAGGCTGAGACTGGAGAAGCACTTGAACCTGGGAGGCGGAGGTTGCAGTGAGTGGAGATCATGCCACTGCACTCCAGCCTGGGTGAGAGAGCGAGACTTCATCTCCAAAAAAAAAGTATAAAAATTCTAAAATAGAGGAAGGGTAAAGAAAAGTTAATGATTTCAACAGAAGGTAAAAAGGAAAAAACAAAAAGCAAAGGTAAGACTGGTAGTAATAAATTCAAATACATCAGAAATCACAATGAATATGAACTGATTAAACTCACAAGTAAAAGACAGGATAATTTCAGATAGGCCTCTTTAGATTAACCAGCCAGCCAACCACCAAAGATATGAGAAAGGTCATGTTAGATTAGACCATTCGGTCCCAACCAAACTGGCCCGGAAGAAACCATTTAGCCAACTCACAGAATCATAACAAATAATACATGGGTTTTTTTTTGTTGTTGTTTGTGCATGGTTTGTTATGCAACAAAAATGAACTGATAGAGTTGGGAAATTAAAAATTATTTAAAAATACTTTTAATAGTTTTATGCCACTAAATTTGAAAATCTTTTAAAAAAAGATAATGTTCTAGAAAAATATTAATTCCAGAAACAGATTCAAAAAGAAAAATATGAATGAAAATACAATTATTAATCTAAAACAAATCCTCATTTAAAGCACTAGGTTTAGTGTTTTATAGGAGATTTTTAAAAAGCCAAACTTCAAATAACAATCTTTCAGAGAATTAAAAAGGAGGGAGAAGACACAAGCTGGTGTAACTGGTATAACTTTGATACAAAATTACACAAAGACAACATGGAGAAAGAAAAACTAAAGGTCAATACTGCTGATAAATATTTATGTAAAATCTGTAAACAAAATGTTAGGAAATAAAATGAAGCAGGTAAACACATATATAGAAAACATACATACGTGTGTGTGTATATATATGTTTATAGCTGTATTGTGATCAAGTAGGCTTTATAGTAGAAATGCAAAACAGGTTTAACAATGAGAAAATCCTTAATATAATTCATTATTCTCTTTAAGAGATTTAAAAAGCAAAGCTATATTAACGTCTCAATAGGTGCAGAAAATGTAAACAGACGATAATCCCCTTGGAAGACTACAAACAGAAACTCCCTAATGTGAAGGAGAATATTGTGAAATTTATTTGATTTTTAGCTTTCGGTTTCCTTCCTGCATTTGCATTTTCTCTTCTCTATCACTGGAGGGCTAGAAGGCTGACAACCACATTTCCCATGTTTTCTTGCTGTGGTTTGGTTCACTTCTGCCAGTAGGAGACAATGGTGGGGATTTAAAAGGTGGCAAAGGGAGAGAACCCATTTGTTTTCTTCTGCAGCAGCCTCCAGCAGCAGAAATAGCTGTACTGCAGCTGCTCAGAAGCACAGCCTTCCTGGGTTTGGAGTAACACCATTTTTCACTTTTTTGCCCCTCTGCCTTTTCAATAATTTTGTAATTAGTTCCCTGAGCTAACTTTCCTGTTTGAAATACTTCAGTGGTTTCCACTTTCAAAAATTGGTTAATAATTGAAATAGGTATCCAGTAAACTGCAACAAACATCATCATGAGTGGTGAAACAGTAGAAAAATTTCCCTTGAAGACAAGTACAGAACAAAGATGCCTGCCCTTAATGCTTTCCAGTGAATATTGTACTGGAAGCCTTAGATTCGGCAATAGGATAAGTCCAAAGGAAATTATACGAAATTAAAAGGAGGCAACAGAATTGTCTTTAGAACAAATAGGATGTTCAGCAACTTTCTAGTGCTTCTGGGTACTAGATCATTAAATAAAATCAATAGCATGCTTATAAATGATATTGGAAAGGTTTTATTTCTTAAATGAAAAGAAAGGATATTCAAAGAAAACATGGTAAAATGATAGTGTTAAACCTTGGCTCTGTGTACATAGATAGATATCTGTTACAGTTTTCTTTCTTCTTTTTTTGAGGCAAGGTCTTGCTCTGTCACCCAGGCTGGAGTGCAGTGGTGTGATTTTTTATTTTTTTTATTTTTTTTATTTTTATTTTATTGAGACGGAGTCTCGCTCGGCCGCCCAGGCTGGAGTGCAGTGGCCGGATCTCAGCTCACTGCAAACTCCGCCTCCCGGGTTCACGCCATTCTCCTGCCTCAGCCTCCGGAATAGCTGGGACTACAGGCGCCCGCCACCTCGCCCGGCTAATTTTTTGTATTTTTTAGTAGAGACGGGGTTTCACCGTGTTAGCCAGGATGGTCTCGATTTCCTAACCTCGTGATCCGCCCGTCTCAGCCTCCCAAAGTGCTGGGATTACAGGCTTGAGCCACCGCGCCCGTCCAGTGGCGTGATCTTGACTCACTGCAACCTCTATCTCCCAGGCTCAAGTGATCTTCCTACCTCAGCTACCTGAGTAGCTAGGGCTACAGGCTCGTGCCACCATGCCTGGCTAAATTTTGTATTCTTTAATAGGGATGGGGTTTCCCCATGTTGCCTAGGCTGGTCTCAAACTCCGAGGCTCAAGAGATCCACCCACCTTGGCCTCCCAAAGTGCTGGGATTATAGGCATGAACCATCATGCCCGGCCTTTCTCTCTTCTTTATTTAAAAACAAACAAACAAACAAACAAACAAACAAACAAACAAACAAACAACTTTAGGTCACAGCTCCAAGTTTTCTTAGATTGCTAAAAAAAAAATTACAGAGTGAATTAGCCAAGTGCAGTGGCACGTGCCCATAGTCTCAACTACTTAGGAGACAGGAAAATTGCTCCAGCCCAAGAGTTCAAGACCATCTCAGGCAACAGAGTGAGACTCCCCTCTCAATTAAAATAATAATAATAACAACAACAAAAATAAAATTACATAGTAAATTAAATTACAGGCTACAGGAAGAAATTGTATAGGGTTAATTAATGTTCAGTTTATATTCAATAAAAGAAAAATAGGCTGGGTACAGCAGCCTATAATCCTAGGACTTTGGGAGGCCAGGGTGGGAGGATCGCTCAAGTCCATGAGTTTGAGACCAGTCTGGACAACATAGCAAGAACCCTGTCTCTACAAACACACACAGACACACACACACACACACACCCCAAAAGGTAATTATAATTCCATGTAGTTTTTTACATTTCTAGGAATGAGAGCCTGGTTCTCTCCATGAGAATGAGTTGATTTTGCTCCACATAGATGATAGCATTCTGGGACTTCAGAAACTTCAGGATATACTTCTGAAAGAACTTCAGGATTGTATTAGTCTGCTCCAGCTGCCACAACAAAATATCACATACTGGATGGCTTAAATAGCACAAATTAATTTTCTCAGAGCTCTAGAAGCTAGAAGTCCAAGATCAAGGTTCTAGCCAATGTAGTTTCTGGTGAGAGCTGTCTTCCTGGCTTGCAGACTGCTGCCTTCCTGCTGTGTCCTCACATGGCCTTCCTTGGTGCACGTGCTCAAGCGAGCAAGTTAGCAAACTCTCTGTTGTCTCTTCTTATAAAGTCATCCTTATGGTCACATAACCTCAATCACTTCCTCAGCAGCCCCTTACCAAATACAGCCACACTGGGAATTAGAGCCTCAACATGTGAATTCGAGGGGGACACAAACATTCTGTCCATGATGAGGATATACATCCTAAAAGGGGGTAGGAGCTAAGGCTGCTGGTATTTGCACTATAGGAAAAATTGATGTATTCTTAACTACTTTTAGAGTCGTGTGTCTTTTATTGCAGGGAACAGAGCCTTGAGTAACTCACATTAAGGATATAAATCTCACAGAAGTCAAAGACTGAAGCCAGTATTCCAATGGACTTCACAGGAAATGGAAAACTATCAGCACCAGAGTTCCTCTGTGTTTAATCTTCATTCTCTCTCTCACTCTGTCTCTCTTTCTTTCTTGAGACAAGGTCTCGCTCTGTTGTTCAGGCTGGAGCGCAGTGGCACAATCACAGCTTACTGTAGCCCTGACTTCCTGGGCTCAAGCTAACCTCCCACTACAGTCTCCTGTGTAGCTGGGACTACAGGTACCTGCCACCACTCCCGGATAATTTTTTTTTTTTTTTTTTTTGAAACAAGGTCTTGCTGTGTCTCCCAGGCTGGAGTGCAGTGGTGCAATCTCAGCTTACTGAAACCTGCACCTCCCAGGTTCTAGTGATTCTCATGTCTCAGCCTCCCAAGTAGCTGGGATTACAGGTGCGCACCACCACACCTGGCAATTTTTTGTGTTTTTAGTAGAGACAGAGTTTCGCCATGGTCACTACTAACCACGGACACTGGTCTCTAACTCCTGACCTCAAGTGATCCACCTGCCTTGGCCTCCCAAAGTGCTGGAATTACAGGCATGAGCCATTACGCCCAGTCCTCGGATGATTTTTGTATTTTTTTGTAGATATGGGATTTTGCCATGTTGCCCGGGCAGGTCTCAAACTCCTGAACTCAAGTGTTCTGCCCACGTTGGCCTCCCAGAGTGCTCGGATTACAGGCATGAGCCACTGCAGCCAGCCAAATTTCCTTTTTCAAACTTCTTTATATCACCTCCAATTCTAGAATTCTGGAAATTATTTAACTATCCCATATTTGAAAGCCACTGGATTTCAGTAATGCAAATAAACAGAACTTTTCACTTTTATACTTGGTAAGAAATGTTGCCAAAGGATACTTAAATAAAAGTCAAAAATAAAATAAAATTCTATAAATTAACAATTTTAGTTTTATAAAACAAATCCACTCAATCTGACATTGAATCATGATCTACCAAATACAGAATTTATTTATTTATTAGTTTGTATTTTAGTAGAGACGGGGTTTCACCATGTTGGCCAGGGTGGTCTAGAACTCCTGACCTCAAGTGATCCACTCGCCTCAGCCTCCCAAAGTGCTGAGATTACAGGTGTGAGCCACTGCACCCAGCCAACAAAATACATAATTTAGATTTAAGAGATGTAAAGTCTTTCTTCTTTATAAGACCGCATCTTGTAATTATTATTATTATTATTTTAGAGACAGGGCTTTTCTCTGTCTCCCAGGCTGCTGGCATGCATGGGCATGATCATGGCTCACTGTAAACTTGAACTCCTGGGTTCAAGCGATCCTCCCACTTTGGTCTCCCAAAGTGCTAAGATTACAGGCGTGAGTCATCACCCAGCCTTGTAATTTCTTTTAAAATGTCATGAATATTAACGATGCGATGGTGTTCCCTCTGGACTGGCCAGCTGCTAAACTGAGCAGGTCGTCAGTCTTCTTTATTTTATATTTATGCCTAACTATATATAGCTAGAATAATGTTAGTAACTCAGATAAGCTCTAAAATAGTCTTACTTAGTAATTGCATGAGTTAGGGTTTGATCAGGGAAGCAAACCAGTAAGAGCATTTATTTGGTAAGTAGAGGCAGTTGTGGTAGCTTTCATTTGGCCTTTCTACTATAATAACCTTCACTCCGAGAGTAAGGAAACCAATGCAGGGGTACTGCTAGCTTCTGAGTAAGTATATTCCAACTACACATGCCAGAATTGGAAAAATCACCACAGGGTGAGTTCAACAACCTACTCAACTTGCTGTGAAGCCGATCATAGCCAAAACTTCAATAATCACCTGACCTTCATTCATATGCCACTATTCTGGCTGGTGGACCATAGCAGTGATTTGGCCCTGCAGGAATTAGTGCCAGTTTAAAGCCAGTGTTCTGTAATCTCTACAAAGTTTGGCTATTCCACCTTCCCCAGTGCATATCACCCTGGTAAATGAATGACTGCAGGCCCCTTTAGGGAAGGTGAGGAGGGAGATTTATGACATAAACTTTTGGCTGTGTATCAGGATTGTTCGTCCAGGAACTTGGCCTCCTCTTTATTCAAGGGTCTCCAAATTTGTGAATTGGTTCAAGTGTAGAAATTGGTTAAAGGGCCAAGACTATGGTGTAATTAAAGTCAGACTTCTGCTTATCAAACCTAGAGCTTTCCTGCTTATTCAAATCATACTACATACAAATGATACTAAATTGCTATACTAAAGTGAGATTTCAGTAGACTGTCCACCTAATTTAGTCTTGAGACAACCATGAGCAATTAGCTAACACCAAAGATCTCTGCAAGTCAATCCTTTCTGGTTACTACTTCGCTTCGCCACCAATTGTGTCAACCATACCCATCTTGTCTTTGGCAATTAAACAGGGCCAGTTGATCCTTGCTACCCCAGGACCTATTATCCTTTGGTTCCAGGTTTCAGTGAACAGTCATGGAAATGGTTAAAGCCACTTTCAGTTTCTTGAGCTAACACATCAAATCAAGAATCTCTGCTTCATGTACCCATATCAATAAATTTGGCCTGATCCTATTTTAAATTCCTTCCACCCTGATCCAACACTCTTGGGAGACCAAACATGCTCCACACATTTTTATCAATCACAGTTGGTAAGATCTTACTTTTTGTGTGTGTGTGTGTATTTAGTTCCTTCTCATAGGTCACACTTGGTAACTGACCTCCTGAGGCTTGCTGGGATTTAAATCTGGTTGTAGGTCTAGAAACAATGAGAGATGGCAGGGATAGGTCCCGAGGAGGATTTGTCTCTTACAAAGTCACTCTCTCAGGTTCTTCATCCAAGGGTAGACTGACTTTCTCAGGCAGGGAAGAAGGGCAAGCAAAGGAGCCTTGGCAGAACATAGAGGTCAATGACCAAGCGTCATTCAAATCTTTCTATAGACTCCTCATACCACTTTCCAAAGGCCCACTTCTTCCCAATGAATGTTGTACTTGAACAAAAGTGATCCTGTGGGGTTGTAAATTCAAATTGCCTTGTAATTCAATCACCCACAAGATTAGCCTCTGTGTTTGTTTTTCAGAAAGCTTGACCTTGCTACTGCATGAGACAGTTTCTTTTAGGACAGTCATAAACAAATATGTAGTTCTGAATGTCCCTATAACTCGCTGGCTTGTGGGTACCCATAAAGTCACCTTAATATTTAGGCCTGAAATTCTATTAGTTTGAAAGCTCTCACACAAATAACTGTAAAACTCTAGACCTCTTTCAAGGTTCTCTCCTATGCACACCTCTTCAGGGTTTTTAGAGGTTGTTACATAGTGTCATCAATCAAGAGAAGCCACAGTGTGTGATATTCCTTTGCTTTGCTCTGGGCTTCCCCTGGCTGTGCGCCACCACTTCGATTTCAACCAGGCTGCTGCTCTCCTCTGAGCTTGGCTCAGGGCTCCACCTAAGCCAGTGTTCACACGGCAGCCACTGCTTACCCTCTCTGCCTGCCATGCCTGCCATGCCCCCATTCCCTGTCCTCCAGTCTGCTGCTTGTGCCCCTAGGTCCCCTGCTGGGCACCCCCACATGGGCTGCTGCTGGCCCGATGCCCTCATTCTACCCAGATCTCGTTCTGCTTGCCCTACTCCCTTGCCTGACCTTTCACTTTCGCTCCTGCATCTGCTGCGGTCACCCTTTTCTTTGGGGTCATTCAGCACACTTCAGTCTTTGAAGAGGCAATGTTGAGCCTCTTGTAAGAATTTCGGCTTTCGTTCTGAGTAAAATGGGAAGTTATTGCAGGACTTTGAACAGACGAATGATTGCAGCTGGCTCACATTTATAAAGCTCACTGGCTGCTGTTTTGAGAACGGACTATGGAGTTTAAGTTAAAGGAAGAGAGATAGGGAGGAAGTTATTGGGTTAGGCCAGGTGAGAGAGGATGGTGGTTCAAAACAGGGCTGTAACCATGGAAGTGGTGGGTGGTCAGATACTGCATATATTTGAAGGGAGAACCCAATAGGAACTCCTGGCAGACTGGATGTGAGATGTGTGTGTGTGTGTGTGTGTGAGAGAGAGAGAGAGAGAGAGGATTCATAGCTAACTCTTTGACCTGAGCAGATGAAAGGATGCAGTTGCCATGAAGGTTGCAGATGAGGTAGGTTAGAAAAGTAAGATCTGGAATTCCGTATGAGATCTATTCAGTTTGAGACATCCAGTAGATATTCGAGTGGAGATGTTGACTAGATAGTTAGATATGTGAGTCAGGAGTTCAAGAGAGAGGCTTGAGTTGGAGAAACACATTTATGAGTTGTCAGATTAGAGGTGGCATTTACAGCCCAGGAAACATGAGATTTTTAAGAAAGTGAGTGTGGAGAGAGAAGAAAAAAAGGCTCAAGACAGAGCCTGGGCATTCCAACACTGAGAGGTTAGATAGCAAAGGCCAAATCAGCCAGATACTGAGAAGAAACAGAAGAAAACCAAGAGGGTGTGCTATCCTGGCAGCCAAGTGTAGAGGGTGCAACAAGGAGGAGGGAATGATCAGTGTCATAAAATGCTGCTGGTCAGGTAAGATGAGGACTCAGGATTGACCATTGGAATGATCAACATGGAGGACACTTGGTGTGACTTTGAGAATAGTTTTGGAAAGCCTTATTGGGGTCAGTTCAAGACAGAGTGTAAGGGAAAAGTTGAGGACAGAATTTACAGATGGCTATTAAGAAGTTCAGCTATCAAAAATTGGGCAGTAGATAGAGGGGAAAGTAGTAAAAAAAAGTTTTTTGTTCCTTTTATTAAAGATGCTACAAATAATGGCATTGTAGTAGGCTGATGGAAATGACTTAGTGAAGGGTGAAAAATTGGGCTAGGAAGCAGGAACTATTGGAGCAATGTCCTTTACTGGGTGAGAGGAATTAGGATCTAGTACATAAACAGAACATAAATAGGCTTTAAAACAGAACAGAAATAGTTCATATATGGTAACAAGCAATTTGAGGAGACTTTTTATTTATGTAGAAAATTGCATTTTTTGATCTGAGTTGTGATATTGATCACAAGAATGCAACAGTGTTTGTTGAATCAGTGAAAAGACAGCTTCAAAGTTGGCAGTTGTCCCCACCCAAGACATCTTCCCAGTACTCATCCTGCAGAAACATGCCTTATCCCAAAAGCAAAGGTCAAGGACCAGATGACCGAAAACATGCTTCAGGTATTTTTAGGGGAAAGCCAGAGAAGGGGCATTCCTGATGGCCTGAAGATGCTCCATATTAGATTAAAATGTCTGGTGGGACTAGAGGAAAGAAAGAAACAATTATGTTTTATAATCACTTGAGTTCATATAGGATTGGAAAGGAAGTGAAAAAAGAGTAGAAAACAATTTTCTATTTTTAAGTAAATGGATAGAATGATGACGAGTCCAATTAGCTAAGAAACAGTGCTTGGAAGTAGGAGAGAAAGTAATCTACTATTTTAAGAAAATGGATGGGGTGCCAATGATTTAATTACATTAGCTAAGAAGCCAGTCAGCGTTTATTACACCTTTCAGGGTTAGAGGGCTGGAGTCCTGAATCTAGGACAAAGCTGAAAGCTTGGCAGCAGGAACAGAGTCAGAAGCAAAGGCTGGAGTAAGTGGCAGGATGAAGGTAGAAAATGATATTGTCGTTGTCTCTGTCTTTCTGAGGGAATCACCGGCAATGGTATTGAGAGGTGAAGGGTGCCATGCCCCCCACTCTCATCCTCTTCTGTGTCCACACCAATGCATATCTCACTGTTAAAGAAGATGCTGAGATAAAACAACTGGACAAGGAGCAGATAGTGTGCCATATGAGGCCAAAACAAGATTGCAGGGTACTCAGCTGACAACATACATGCGGTAGAAATACAAAAGCAAGTGCAGCAACATGAGTGAGTCTCTACCTCCATTCATTTTATGTTTGTTTAAAATTTCATTTACCAAAGTCTTAGTTTCTTTGGTTCAATGTCATTCTCAAATAATGCAAAGAATAGTTAACATGTTCAGTGCTTATAATGTGCCAGTACTGTTCTAACTAGTTCAAATATATTCATTAATTTCAGGTAGGACTGTTATTCATTCTGCCTTTACAGATGAGGAAACTGAGGGACCGAGGAAGCCGGGGGCCAGCCCAGGCCATCTTGTAGCAAAAGCCTATGCTTTTAACCAGTATATAAAAATCTGTCTCAGGACTTAGAGACTTTTGGATGGCCAAGAACTCCTTACTACTGACTTCCTGTGTGCTTGCGAAAAATCCATTTCATCTTTGTATTATGAGATTCCATCCCAAATTAGTAAAATTCGATTGAGTGAAAATTTCTTGTCATCACAGACATATTACAGTAGAAACACTTAGCTACTCTTTCTTATAATTCAAACAATTTCTCAAACACTCACCCATGTGAGCATTATGTAATGATGAGTCAGAGCTGTCTGAAAGGTTTGGGAGTGATTTCTTATTCACACTGCTAATTGTTTAATCATGCTAAAATTATATTGACTAAATATTCTTCATATATTATTTAAATAATTTCTGACTTCAGGTATACATATGAATCAATGATAACTTGCTATATCCTTCTCATTACCAACATTTAACAATTAATAAAATATTAAATTTATGGAATTCACCTATGGAAAAGAGCTAATGAGAAGTGGGAAAAGGGAGAGGAAAAACTGCTGTAAATGAAGGTGAAAAAATGAGAAAGAAGAATTCAATTTTGTAAGTAAGTGTTAGAAATTGTTTGTTGAGGAGAAAAAAATGAAACAAATAAGTCAGATGCTCTGTTAGGCATGAAGCTTCTCTATCCTGAAATAGAAGTAATGTGAGAAGCTTAACTTTTTGGGAAAAAATGGGTATTCTAGAGCCACTTATTTTTTTTTTTTTTCACTCATAATGTGCTCACACAAGAGAATATTACATTGTGAATTCTGAGAGTGCAGTCACATTTCTCACTTTTTGTGGTATTTGTATAATAGTTAATGCTGTGCTGTGCATACAGGAGGGCGTTGATGAATATTGATTTGACTGGAAGACAGAATAGATGAGCAGAACATTTAAAGCAGGGGTGCCCAACCTTTTGGCTTTCCTGGGCCACATTGGAAGAATAAGAATTGTCTTGGGCCACATGTAAAATACACTAACACTAATGAAAGATGATGAGCTAAAAAAATAAATAAAATAAAACTAAAAAAAAAAATCTCATAATGTTTTATGAAAGTTTACGAATTTGTGTTGGGTGGTATTCAAAGTCATCCTGTGCTCCATGTGTCTGTGGGCTGTGGTTGGACAAGCTTGATTTAAAGTCTCTGGTGAGGCTAGACGTCTGTAATCTCAGCACTCTGGGAGGCCAAGACGGGTGGGTCACCTGAGGTCAGGAGTTTGAGACCAGCCTGGTCAACATGGTGAAACCCCATCTCTATTAATAATACAAAATATTAGCCGGGTGTGGTGGCGGGCGCCTGTAGTCCCAGCTACTCAAGAGGCTGAGGCAGGAGAATCGCTTGAACCCAGGAGGTGGAGGCTGCAGTGAGCCGAGATTGCGCCACCGCACTTCAGCCTAGGCGGCAGAGTGAAACCCCGTCTCAAAAAAAAAAAAAAAAAAAAGTTTCTGGGAGGTACTCCTATAGACATTTTGGTTTGGCAGACACACAGATGAGTATGTAGGACTTGGAAATGTGGTCAAATGTGCATAAAGACATGCACGTTCTACTGAACTGTGCTCTAGTAATCAGGCCATAGCATCATTGCATACGTGTCAGGAAAATAATAACTGGTGAATGGCTCATCCTGAGTACAATTCCAGTAACAGTTCTGCCTTGATTTATTTTGTGATCTCAAATAATGTATTATCTTCTGTCATTCTAGCTTGTTTTCTACATCTATAATGGAATATTGTATCAAGGTACCCTAAAGTCACTTAGCTAACTATGATGCTACAGATGAAAATAAGTGTTATTTGCTGCTTGCTTAGAAATATTTTCTGGCCGGGCCCGGTGGCTCACGCCTGTAATCCTAGCACTTTGGGAAGCTGAGGTGGGCGGATCACGAGGTCAGGAGATCCAGACCATCCTGGCTAATACGGTGAAACCCTGTCTCTACTAAAAATACAAAAAACTAGCCAGGCATAGTGGTGGATGCCTGTAGTCCCAGCTACTCAGGAGGCTGAGGCAGGAGAATTGCTTGAACCGGGAGAAGGAGGTTGCAGTGAGTGGAGATTGTGCCACTGCACTCTAGCCTGGATGACAGAGCCTCCGTCTCAAAAAAAAAAAAAAAAAAAATTCTGAGATAAAGGTCAAAAGTATTTTTAAAACAGGGTTATTCTTAAAACAATGGCATAATTAAATGTAAGCATATGACCACAACATTATGCGCTGACAACTTACATGTATAAAAATACAATATTTCTCAGTAATCCCTGATCAAACATATTGGCATGAAATATAGAGGAATTAGAGTGATTACAAGCAGAAGTAATCAAAATCTTATTTCATATTACAGTTGCTGTGGCAACCCACAACTTTTTTTGTTTGTTTGAGACAGTTTCTTGCTCTGTTGCCCAGGTTGGAGTGCAGTGGTGCAATCACAGCTCACTGCAACCTCTGCCCCCCGGGCTCAAGTGAGTCTCCCACCTCAGTCTCCTAAGTAGCCAGAACTACAGGCACGTTCCACCATACCCAGCTAATTGTTAAATTTGTAGTAAAGATGGGGTTTTGCCATGTTTCCCAGGCTGGTCTTGAACTTCTGAGCTCAAGCGATTTGGCTGCCTCTTCCTCCCAAAGTGTTAGGATTATAGGGGTCGGCCACCATGCCTTGCCTCTTTTTCTGCATTGTGTATCAAAGCCACAACATGATGTTTTTTAAGTGATGTTATAGCAGCCCAAGTTCTGAGTACAATAGTTAATGACTCATCTCATTGAACTGTGTTAATCTTACTTGTTCACTGTCATGGAGGGAAGTATTAAAGCCTTACAGTACCTAGAAAAAATGGCCAGACTTTATCTTGAGTTTAAAGGGTCAGAATTTTATTCTTCTGAAAAGGATATTGAGATACATTGAGAATAAGCAACAAATGTGGGCTTATATATGAGCTGCCATGAGGTGACTTCCCAGTGCCAGACTTATATGGTTACTGATGACTTTTAAATCTTGAAATATTACAGGATTATAGGCTTATCACTTACTTGTGTAGTCTATACCATTATCAATAACAAAAATGCTTTTCCCCCAACTACGTAACATGTTGAAGTCACTATGTTAAGATCACAAGCTATAACAACGTAACATAAATTACATTTTATTTTAAAATAAAAATTTTTCTCATAGCATAACATTTTTAGTACAACATTTTCTTATAACAAAGAAAAGCAGATAAATCACAAGTGTATGAGCTCAATGAATTCTCACAATTGCATAACCTCCACTTAGATCAAAATATAGAATATTGCTAGCATCCTAGTAGTTCCTTGTTCTTTTTCTTAATCATTATCCGTCTTTTTTCAAAAGTTATCCACTATCTTGACTTCTAAGACATAGATTGGCTTAGCCTTTTATAAATATAAATATTTTAATTAAAGTATAACAACTATACAAAATCACACAAATCATAAGCACACAACCAACAAATTTTCATAACTGAACATCTATATCTAACCAGCACCCAGATGAAAAACCAGAACATTGTCAGCATCCCAGAAGGGGATCCCCCTCCTGTCCTCATCAGGTGATTTCCTTCCCCACAACAAGGATAACCATTATCTTGATTTATAACATTATATATCAATTTTACCTGTTTTCAAACTTTCATTCTCATTGCTGTATAGTATCTCATGGTATGAATATACCATTTACCCTTTCTACTGTATTAGTGATGTGAGTTGTTTCGTTTGGGCTATTACAAATAGTAATGTTGTGAACATTTCTGTGCATGTCTTTCAGTGGACATCGTCCATACCTCAGAGTGCAAGTGCTGAGTCATAGGATATGTTTATGTCCAGCTTTAGTATATACTACCAAGCATAGTTCCAAAGTTGTACCAATTTGCATTCCTATCAGCAGCATGTGAAAATTCCAAGTGCTCCATATTCTTGCTAACCCTTGGTATTATTTGTTATTTTAGTCATTTTGCGGGGCATGTAGTGATACTGCACTGTAGTTTTATTTTCCATTCTCATGATGATTAATATCATTGAACACCTCCTCATGGGTTTATTGGCCAATTAGAGATCCGCTTCTGTGAGGTGTCTATTCAAGTCTTATGCTTATTTTTCTTTTTCTTTTCTTCTTCTTTTTCTTTTTTTTTTTTTGAGACAGGGTCTTTCTCTCGCCTAGCCTGGAGTGCAATGGTGTGATTCATGTCTCATTGCAGCCTCCCAGACTCAAGTGATCCTCCTGCCTCAGCCTCCCAAGTAGCTGGGACTACAGGCATGCACCACCCTGCCTTGGCTAATTTTTGAAATTTTTGTAAGGACAGGATTTCGCCATGTTGCCCAGGCTGGTCTCCAACTCCTTAGCTTAAGCAATCCACCCGCCTCAGCCTCTCAAAGTGCTGGGATTACAGGCGTGAGCCATTGTGCCCAGCCTCACTTTCTAATGTATGTTTTTGTAAGTATTTATATATTCTGGATATGAATCAGATATATGTATCACAAATATCTTTTTCTATTCTAGAGCTTGCCTATTCATTTTTTAATTGGTGTCTTTGGCAAACAGAGGTTATTAAGTTTAATGTAGTTCAACTGATCAATTTTTTCCCTTACAGTTAATGCTTTTTTGTGTCATAGATGGGAACTCTTTGCCTACCCCAAAGTCATGAAGATATTTTCCTACGTTTTCCTTTAAAAGTTTTATTGTTTTCTCCTTCATGTTTAGATCTATATACCATTCAAAATGGATTTTTGTGAGACACTGTTCAATAGTTTTTTCCCATGTTGATGTCCTATTCACTCAGTACTGTTTGTTGAAAAGATATCTTTTCTAAATCATGCTTTTGAGACAAGCCTATATGAGAGGCACTTTCAGAAAACATAAGCCTTTAAAAGCAGAATTATGTATAATTATGTGCCAAATTTGGAATGCTCTAAATTGCCAATACAGATAGCAAAGGAAAATTAATTTCTTTGTTTCTAGACCAGGAATCATCAGACTTTTTATGTAAAGAATTAGATAGTAAATAATTTAGGCTTTGTGGGCCATATAGTCTCTGTCACAACTACTCAACTGTGTTGCTGTAGCAAGAAAGTAGCCATAGACAATATGAAAATAGTGGGCATACTTATATTCAAATCAAACTTTATTTACAAAAACAGGTGGAAGACTAGATTTGGTCAAAGTACTGCTAAAGTACTGCTGTAGTCTGCCACCAAAATTATCAAATAATTATGCATTTGTCTATTTCCTTGCATCAGCGAAAATCTGGTACAAGAATAGATCTCAGGCAGCTCCCTGGCCTGATCCTGCCTGATGATTATTCAGTAGAGTTGATATTAATTCACCCAGTCTAAACTACCTTAGCCCTTTTTTAAGCATCTATGGTAAGACTGAGTGAATCAGTATCAACTTCTCCAGTGAACCCTTCCTCAGGTAGTCATGTGGTGAGAGTCTTCAGGATGGTCTGGAAGGATTAATGTGATATAAACTTCCCTTTATGGATGGAAGGGAATAGACTTCTTCAAGGAGTCGACTGGACAATCCCCCACACCCAGGTCATTTGATTGGCAGCTTGACATCTTTGTGGGGACCTGAAGGTTAGGGATGTTTGCACCCAGGATTGGAAACACTGTAACGTCCATTGCTCTGTGTGTAGATGAGCTGTGTCCTCCAGCTAAATTAAAGCAGACTGTGTCCCTGTATCCTCACCGTGTGTCAATGGCCTCTTTCTGTCAATTTTTTCACAAGCCCTTTTGACAGCTACACTTTAAAATGGTTATAGACTATAATGTTTTTTGTTTTGTTTTTGTTTTTTTGAGACAGGTTCTCATTCTGTTGTCCAGGCTAGAGTTCAGCGGTGTGACCACAGCTCATGGCAGCCTTGACCGCCTGGGTTCAGACAATCCTTCCATCTCAGCCTCCCAAGTAGCTGGTACTACAGGCACACACTACCATGCCTGGCTAATATTTTTTGTATTTTGTTTTGTAGAGACGCGATCTCTCTATATTGCCCAGGCTGGTCACAAACTCCTGAGTTCAAGTGATCCACTCACCTTGGCCTCCCAAAGTGCTGGGATTATAGGTGTGAGCTACTGTGCTTGGCCTAGACTATGACTTTTATTTAAAGGGAATGTCAGAAATTGGCCTAAGCCATAAACCAATCAGGAGTCAGGAAAAACTACAAATTTGTTTAAACACTGAGCATTTTCCTCCTCTGAAAATGTTCTTTGTGTACTGCTTGATGTGTTATTACCAGGTGAACACTATCAGTTTTGTTACGGGTCTGAACAGAAAAGTGAATTTATAAATGAATTTTGCTGAGAGTTTTCTGCTTCAGCTTCCCTCATTTATTGTCACATTTCCAATAGCAATTTATATATTTTAAGTAACCATCATAATTTTTAAAAGACAGTTTAAAGCATCACTTAAGGAACAGTGAGAAAGTAATTAAATCTTATTACTTAAATAGTTAATTCTTTAATAAAATAGAGGATTGTACAGATAACACAGTGAACATCTTGGTTACCAAACATTCCTCTAAATCTTTTCTGGAAACTTCTCCACTGAGTTCCTTTTCTAGACACAGGTTTTTGAATGAGAGGTTGTTCTCTTGTTTTAAACAAGGCCAATGAACTCTGTTCTCAGACAACACAGAATTCAGATAAAGAGATTTTAGCTTGAGTGTGGGTGCTTTACTGAGTAGAGGAGTTGAAAACTCAGGACCGACTGTCAGTAGCTGTTTTCATCATGTAAACTAACAAACAGAGTAAGGTGGACTGCAGCAATAGTGAAGAATGACAAAAGAGCAGAGTTAGGGGGTGCAGGGCATCCCTAGGCTGCCCATAGCATTCCAGATGGTTCTGTAAGCCCAGCTCCAACACATAGGTCTACAAGACACAAATTTATTCTTTAAACCAATTCCTCCATTCTTTTCTCTCTCTCCTTTCTTTTTAAGGCTAGTTAAAAACGAGTATCTGTTACTTTCAACTAAAATAATTCTAACTAATGCATCATCTAGTCCAGACTTCTCATTGTACAGGAAAAGAAACAGAAGCCCAGGAATGATCAGTGCTTTGCTCAGAGGCCCTATTTTCAGCGACACAGCTGTGACTAGAACTCAGTCTCTCCTTCCTCTTCGGTGGGCTTTTCTCTGGGTGATGCTAGACTGATATTTATTGAATGAACTCACCTCGAATCTCAGCTTGGAATTAGTTCTTTTTGAATGGATTTGTCATTTTTCTTTTGGTTTGAGTAGGCAACAGACTGTCCTTGAGGTCCTTACTGACCAGAAGAGAAACACTCAGCTTTACAGTTTTGCTTCTCCTGCTTCAGCAATTTGAGCTAATTATGGAAAAGCCTTATTTGGTGTAGTGAATTCTGTGCACCATCCAGATGTCCCCTTCAGAAACAGGAATTTATTTCCCTAGCTCCTGAGAGTGTTGGCTGCAGAAGCTTATAGCTATGGCTCTTTCTAAGAGTTGCCCCACTGATTGGAATTGTCTCACCAAGGTTATGTCTCTTCCCTGGGGGCAGGCCTGTCCTCAATGCCAGGGAACAAAAGCCTGGTCCCCTTGCTTCAATTCAGAACAATTCTGAAGGCTATTTCAGCGCCAGGCCCTCTCTGCAGCTGCACTGAAATTCAACTACTCACTGCAATCTCGCTTCCCTCTCCCTCACTTCCTGAGAGCACTCCCTAATTTAAAGCTCCTGTGTATAAATCTCTACATCAGTCTGTTTCTCTGGGAATCCTGTCTGAAACAGTAGACTTTTTACTGTTCCATTGCCACAGTAAAAGATAAGAGGAAAAAAAAGGCTACATAGAGCAGTTTGTGGCAGGAAGCTTAAGATCCCTCAAAGTACTCTTCTCTCACAAACAAAATCCTGTGTTTCTCTTTCGAATTTATATATTTTTAATATTTTTTTTCTTCTGGAGACATGGTCTCACTGTGTTGCCCAGGCTGGAGTGACTATTCTCAGATGTGATCACAGCTCACTGTGGACTTGAACTCTCTGGGCTCAAGTAATCGGCCTCCTGAGTAGCTAGGACTACAGGCACAGTCACTGCACTCATCTCCAATTTGCATTTTTAAAAATGGTGTTAGGTGTGAATTATTTCATACCAGGTTATTTCTTTAAGACACTAAAAATACATTACATTGTGTTTTTATTATATTTTACAAAGCTTGTTCTAATACATTATTTTTATATTTTTAAAATACTGTATTTAATTGCTAATTAGTGCTAGTTTCATGGCAATTGCCTACTTCCTTGCTGGTCTTCCACACTAGACTGTCTTGTCTTTGAATCACTAGCACCTGTCTTTGAGACTGACCCTGGGCAAGTATTCAGTTAATCTTGGTTGAATAAATGAAGAGATTGCATTCAGTTGAAATTGGGGAAAAGATTATAGCAGAAGAAAAAAATCCTAAAGGTCCGAATCACATTTCATTGAATAAGATTTCTTATCCTCAGGAGACCAGAGCTATTAACAATGAATTGCCAGAAAGACATTTTAGAAACTTGTTTTTTTCAAAAAGAATCAGTATCCAGGCTGGGTGCAGTGGTTCACGCCTGTAATCCCAGAACTTTAGGAGGCTGAAGTGGGAGAATCACTTGAGGCCAGGAGTTCAAGACCAGACTGGGCAACATAGTGAGACCCTGTCTCTACAAAACTAAAAAAAAAAATTAGCCAGGTGTGGTGGTGTGTACCTGTAGTCCCAGCTACTTGGGAGGCTGAGGCAGGAGGATCACTTGAGCTCAGGAGGTTGAGGCTGCAGTGAGCCGTGACTGTGCCACTGCACTCCAACCTGAGTGACAGGGTAATGCCCTGTCTCAAAATAATAATAATAATAATAATAATAATAATAATAATAATAACAAGAATAATAAAGAAAAGAAAAAGAAAAAGAATTGGTATCTGGAATTCTGAGTTTGGCAACATGTAGACTAAGTTAATAGAACCCTACTCACAACAAAATTATGTATGAGATTCAATTTTAATTTCCTCCAACATTTTATTTTGAAAAACTTCAAAGCTAGAGTAAAGTTAAAAGTTGGAGAACAAAAATGAACTCCCCCCCTTTTCCCTCTCTCTCTTTCTTTGAGTATCTTTATGAACTAATAGATTATTATTATTATTATTTTTTGAGATGGAGTTTTGCTCCTGTTGCCCAGGCTGGAGTGCAGTGACGTGATCTCGGCTCACCACAACCTCTGCCTCCTGGGATCAAGCGATTCTCCTGCCTCAGTCTCCCGAGTAGTAGCTGGGATTACAGGCATGTACCACCACGCCCGGCGAATTTTGTATTTTTAGTAGAGACGGGGTTTCTCCATGTTGGTCAGGCTGGTCTCAAACTCCCTACCTCAGGAGATCCGCCCGCCTCGGCCTCCCGAAGTGCTGGGATTACAGGCGTGAGCCACAGCGCCCAGTTGGATTATTATTATTTTTTATACAGTGTGCTAGTCTATCATGGTCATTATTATTTTTGATGATAAATTGTCCCATGTTTGATCAGCAAGTCTTCCTTCAATCTGACCTCTGTATCCTTTTAACATGACCCCACTAATCATTTGTTATTTCTTTGCATTCTGGCACGTACTACATGGCTGAACTCACAAGAAAGGAGTTCTTGTGAACTCCCATATGCCAGAAAGAAAAGAGATCTGAAAGCAAAGTAGTGCATAACTGTACACTGACACTGATGTAGTCCTGGAGGTAATTAGGGAACTTAGAAATAAACCCTAACAGCTACACATATCTGTAAGTGGTCAGTGCAGCAGAGAGTAGAACTACGTTTTTGGCTTGGCATAAAGCTAGGACCCTTCAAAAGATTCTAAGTGCCATGAAAGGCGGATGAGAAACTCTCCCCATAAGCCTAAGGACAGCAAGGTTCCAGCGACTCTGGGTAGGGGGAAAAAATCACTGGTGAGAGATAAAAATTGCCACACCATGGCAGGTGCAGTGGCTCACGCCTGTAATCCCAGCACTTTGGGAGGCCGAGGCGGGTGGATCACCTGAGGTCGGGAGTTCGAGACCAGCCTGACCAATATGGTGAAAACCCATCTCTGCTAAAAATACAAAAAATAGCTGGGCGTGGTGGCAGGCTTCTGTAGTCCCAGCTACTCGGGAGGCTGAGACAGGAGAATCGCTTGAACCCAGGAGGCAGAGGTTGCAGTGAGCCAAGATCACGCCACTGCACTCCAGCCTGGGTGACAGAGTGAGACTCCATCTCAAAAAACAAAACAAAACAAAACAAAAAAACTGCCACACATGTGGTGATTTAGATTATTTAAATGTAATTAAATAAACTTATTTTACTTTATTTTTATTTTTTTGAGATAGGGTCTCACTCTGTCACCTAGGATGAAGTCCAGTGGTGCCATCATGGCTCACTGCAGCCTCCACCTCCCTGGGCTCAAGTGATCCTCCCACCTCAGCCCCCCAGTAGCTGAGATTACAGGCATGTGCCACCGAGCCCGGCTCATTTTTAAAATTTTTTTTAGATATGGGGTTTTGCAACGTTGCCCAGGCTGGTCTTGAAATCCTGGGCTCAAGCAATCCTCCTGCCTTGTCCTCCAAAATCCTCTTCTGGGATTACAGGCATGAACCACTGCTCCAGGCAATTTAATTTTAAATGATTTGTGTGGAATGGAAGTCTCCAAAATACCCTCAGGGTGCCTAGCAAGGCATGCACAAAATCTATTTGGAGGGACGTCCCCACAATCCACAACTCAACATATCTTCATAGAATTAACAATTGCCCTTCAAGATGTACCCACAATAAAAAATGACAAGACACATGAGGAAAAAATGTGTGGTGAGCAAAGAGGAGTATTGACCATGCAGTACTCGATAGGTTAGGACATTCTGAAAGAAAGTATAAATTAGAATCTTTAAATGGTGAAATAAATGAGGAACCAAAATTAAACAAATCACTGTGAAAAAGGAACAATGAATTTTCCTAACAACTTATTTCTAATAATGTAGCAATTAAAAAATAAACCCAATAAAATTAAATAAGAAATACATGGTATGGATAAACAGCTGATTAGACACAACTAAGGAGAGTAGTGAATTAGAGCAGGTACCGAATTTGTGAAATTAAGCAAATTAACCAGAATGAAGCACAATGAGAGATGTCTGACAAGAATTCTTGTAGGAAAGAATAGAGATGGCGGGTTGTGGTGGCTCACACCTGTAATCCCGGCACTTTGGGAGGCTGAGGAGGGCGGATCACTTGAGATCAGGAATTCAAGACCAGCCTGGTCAACATGGCAAAACCTCATCTCTACTAAAAATATGCAAATTAACTGGGCATGATGGTGCACACCTGTAGTCCCAGCTACTTGGGAGGCTGAGGCAGGAGAACCACTTGAACTGGGAGGCAGAGGTTGCAGTGAGCTGAGATCCTGCCACTGCACTGGGCAACACAGTGAGAATCCATCTCAAAAAAAAAAAAAAAAAAAAAGAAAGAAAGAAAGAAAGAAAGAATAGAGAGTTTTTGTGAGGTAGTATTTGAAAATGGATGAGAATTTTCTAGAATTGATGCACAACATAAATCCTCAGTAAGATGAAGTAGACCAAGTGTTGAGTGGGATAAATAAAAATAAAACCTCTACCTAGAATACCAAAGAAAAGATAAAAATCTTATAAGCAATCATAAAGAAAGGGTGGATTAGCCAAAAGGATTTGCAAAGAGATAATAGACTTTTCAGCAGTAAAATGAGAGGGTAAAAGATAATGCAATATTATCTGTGAAGTGTTAAAGGAAAATAAAGCCTATGTAGAATTCTATACCAAACTATTATTCAGGATTAAGGGTGAAGATAAATATTTTTAGGGACAGTTTCACTGAAAGAACTGTTAAGAATGTACTTCAAGAAGGAGGAAATTGAATCCAAAAAGGAAGAAGGATTCAAGAAGCAGTGGTGAACAAAGAAAATGTTGAATATGTAATTATATTTTAGTAAGCATTTAGTGTAAAGTGAAAAGTTAATGACTAATGAAGGAAGTGGTTAAAAGCAAGGCAGAACTACATATAAGGAGATTCCCAAATATGTTAAAATAAATTGCCTCCATTACCTCTGTATCAGTCTGTTTGCATTGCTATAAGGGAATACCTGGGGCTGGGCAATTCCTAAAGAAAAGAGGTTTAATTGGCTCACCATTCTGCAGGCTGTACAAGCATGACACCAGCATCTGCTCCACTTCTGATGAGGCCTCATGAAAGAAGATGAAGAGGGAGCCGGCTTATCACAGGGCAAGAGCAGGAGCAACAGAGATGGGGAGACGTGCCAAGCTGTTTTAAACAACCAGGTCTCTCATGAGCTACCAGAGAGAGAACACACTCATCACCAAGGTGATGGTGCTAAGCCATGCATGAGGGATCCATGCCTATGATCCAAACACCTCCTACCAGTCCCCACCTCCAACAATGAGATTACATTTCAACATGAGATTTGAGGGTAGCAAATATCCAAACTATATCATCCTCCCCAAATTTCCTCATGCCCATTTTTAATCCCTCTCGCCCACCTGTCCCTCTGCCCTCATCTCTTGGAAACCACTGATCTTTCTGTCACTATTGAGACAGGCAGGCTGGTTGGTTCCGTTTTAATGTGGTCTGGAGGAAAAGAACAAAACCCTCTTGCTTAAGCGCTAGCTTACCTCTCAGCCAATTAGTAACAAAATGCCTAAGAAACTATCAAAAACAACTTCATCCCTCAGGGAGCTAGGGACCTCCCCAGGGCTCTGCATGTGCAGCTAGACTTCATCTCCAACTTACAGTTACCCCTTCCTCATTTTAATGCTAACAATCACGCCCAGGCCATGAAGATTTAAAATGCTAATGCTACATCGGATGTATGAAGAAGCATGTGGAGCCACTGTGCTAGTGCTAGAAAAAACCCTCCCATACATGCCCTGACCCAACCCTTCCCTATGGAGAGACTCATTAAAACTAATCCACACACTACCCTCAAGGAGCGGCCCATTCCTTTTGCTTTCATGGTGCTGGCTCCTTGTGCATAAATTGAATAAAGTTTCCTTTGCTGCTATGTTTGGTGATCTCTCTTGATTTCTATACTGGGGGATTGCAAGAATCTGGGGCACCTGCCAGTAACACTATGAATTAGTTTGTAGTTTCTAAAATTTCATATAAATGGGAGTCATACAATATACACCTTTTCTTTTCTTTTTTTTTTTTTTGGGTCTGGTTTCTTTCTCTCAGGATAAATATCTTGAGATTCATCCATGAGGTGACATACAGCTATTGCTGTTTCTTTTTATTCCTCAGAAGTATTCCATTGTTTGCATTTGTATGGATATACCACAATTTATCCCTTCATCTGTTGATGATATTTGGGTTGTTTCCAGTTTCTGGCCAGTTCAAATACAGCTAATATAAATAAATCTTTGCATAGAAAATTCTTTCATTTTTCTTAGGTAAATACCAGGAGTAGAAAATTTGGATTATATGTATGTGTTTAACTTTTTAAGAAACTGAACAGACGGGCACAGTGACTTACGCCTGTAATCCTAGCACTTTAGGAGGCCAAGGCGGGTAGTTCATGAGGTCAGGAGTTCGAGACCAGCCTGGCCAACATGGTGAAACTCTGTCTCTACTAAAAAAACAAAAAATAAAAATAAAAATTAGCCAGGCGTGGTGGCACGCACCTGTAATCCCAGCTACTCAGGAGGCTGAGACAGTAGAATTGCTTAAACCTGGGAGGTGGAGGTTGCAGTGAGCTGAAATTGTACCACTGCACTCCAGCCTGGGTGACAAAGCAAGACTCTTGTCTCAGGAAAAAAAAAAAAAAGGAAAGAAGGTGAACAGTTTTCCAAAGTTGTTCTGCTCTTTTACATTCCCATAATCAATTTATGAAAATCCCAGGCCGGGTGCGGTGGCTCAAGCCTGTAATCCCAGCACTTTGAGAGGCCGAGACGGGCGGATCACGAGGTCAGGAGATCGAGACCATTCTGGCTAACACAGTGAAACCCCGTCTCTACTAAAAAATACAAAAAACTAGTGGGGCGAGGTGGCGGGCGCCTGTAGTCCCAGCTACTCGGGAGGCTGAGGCAGGAGAATGGCGTAAGCCCAGGAGGCGGAGCTTGCAGTGAGCTGAGATCCGGCCACTGCACTCCAGCCTCGGCGACAGAGCGAGACTCCATCTCAAAAAAAAAAAAAAATCCCAGGCCGGGTGTGGTGGCTCATGTCTGTAATCTGAGCACTCTGGGAGGCCAAGGCAGACGGATCACTTGAGGTCAGGAGTTTGAGATGAGTCTGGACAATATGATGAAACCCATCTCTACCAAAAATACAAAAATTAGCCAGGTGTGGTGACATATGCCTGTAATCCCAGCTACTAAAGAGGCTGAGGCATAAGACTTGCCAACATTTGGTATGGTCAACCATTCTAATATTGGCCATTCTAATAGGTATGTAGTAGTATTTCATTGTAATTTTTAATGTCCAGTGACTAATGATGTTGAACAACTTTTCATATGCTTATTTTCCACTTGAGTATCTTTTCGGAGGAAGTGTCTGTTCAAATATTTATCTATTTTTAAAATTGGGTTGTTTTCTCATTATTGAAAGTTCTTTATATATTGTGGGTAAAAGTTATCAGATATACAATTTATAAATATTTTCTCCAAGTCTGTGGCTTGTGTTTTTATTCCCTTAAAAGTTACTTTTACAGAGCAAAACATTTTTATGAAGTTCAGTTCGTTTTTTAAAAATATATTATGCTTTTAGCGTTGTATCTAAAAAATCTTTTCCTAAAAAAGGTCACAAAGATTTTTCTCTTGTTTGCTTCAAGTAGTTTTGTAGTTTTACGTGTGAAAGGAAAATATCTTGGGCCCCCAAAATCACTAAGCTAAACAGAAAGAAAACTCAAGCTGGGAACTGCTTAGGGCAAACCTGCCTCCCATCCTATTCAAAGTCATCCCTCTGCTCACTGAGATAAATGCATATCTGATGGCCTCTTTTGGAAAGGCTAATCAGAAACTCAAAAGAATGCTGCCTTTGTCTCTGATGGATTGATGTCTCATGTCTCCCTAAAATGTATAAAACCAAGTTTTGTCCTGGCTACCTTGGGCACATAGCATCAGGACTTCCTGAGGCTGTGTCATGAGCACGCATCCTCAACCTTGGCAAAATAAACTTTTCAAATTAACTGAGACCTGTCTCAAATTTTGGGGGTTCACATACGTTCTACATTTAGTTCTAAATATTGATTTTTAATTTTTGTGTATGGTATGAGGCATGGATCAAAGTTTTTTTGGATATGGAGACTTAATTTTAATCTCTGTTATGACTGATTTAGCTATTTATGGACCTTTATTATTCCTCATACATTTTTGAGTTTTACTAGTTCCTTAAATCTTACTGGAATTTTAATTGCAATTACAGTCAATGTAGAGATCAATTTGGGGGAGAATCAACATGAGCCTACAGTGTTTCTCCAAGACAGTTTCACTGAAACTGTCTTGCCAAATTCATCAGTTACCTCCATGTTGCTAAATCCAACAGGCAAGTTTTAATCTAAATCTTACTTGGCCTTTCAGTAGCATTTGGCAAAGGGTACCATTTCCTCTTCAATGAAACTTGGTTTCCAGGACTCTATATCAGAGATTAGCAAACTTTTTCTGTAAAGTACCAGATAGCAACTCTAAACTTTGAGGCCCTTATAATCTCTTTTGCAATTACTCAACTCTGCCTGTACTGACTACAGTGTGAAAAGAGCCATAGACAATACGTAAACAAATAAAAGGCAGCAAGTTAGATCTGGCCTCTGTGAGCTATAGTTTGCCAACTTTTGCTCAACATTCTCCTCATTTTAATCCTTTCATTCATCCTTGCCTTACCCTTTCTGTCTCCTGTGTTTGTTGCTCCCTGTTCCCTTAACCTGTCAACATCAGAGCAACCAGGACCTAATTTTTGACCTTTCTTCTTATCTATAATAGATTTGTTGATGATATCACCCAGTGTCATGATTTTAAGTATTTTATCTACACTAATAAATCCCAAATTTGTATCTCCAGCTCAGATCACGTACTAAAATTCCAGATGTTATATCCAATGTCCTTTTAACATCTCCACTTTGATATCTAATAAGCATCTCAATCAAGACATGTCCAGAACTCCTCTGTCTTCACAAACCTACTCTGTTTTCAACATAGTATTAGTCAAGGTCTCCAAAGAGAATCAATAGGATTATGTGTATTTATACCTATGTATTGACTGATAGAGGAAATCCATTACAGCTACTGGCTCAGACAGTTACAGAAGCTAAGAAGTTTAACAATCTTACATGTGCAAGTTGAAGAACCAGGAAAACTGGTGGTGTAATTTAGCTTGAGTCCAAAGGCCTGAGAATTGGGAACTGACAGTGGAAGTCCTGGTCTTAGCCTGAAAGCCTGAGAACCAGGAGCAGTGATATCAGTAGATAGATGTCTTAGTTCAAGCAGAGAGAGCAAATTTGCCCTTTCTCATCTGTTCGATTCTAGTCTGGACTTCAAAAAATTGGATGATGCCCACCCACATTCTTTACTGAGACTACCAAGTGAAATGCTAATCTCTTCTAGAAACACCCTCACAGACACCCCAGAACTAATATTTACCAGCTATACGGGCATCCCTTAGCCCAGTCAAGTTTATCATAAACTAAAAGACAAGCCACATATTGGAAAAAGATAATTAACAAAGGATTAGTATCCAGAATATATAAAGGATTGGTCAGAAAAAGCCAGACAACCCAATAAAGAGGACAAAAGATATAGACTCAAATTCATAATGGAAAACCATAATGGCCAATAAACATATGACAAGATGATCTGCCTCTCCAGTAATAAAGAAATGAAAATTAAAACAATATACCATTTTATATCCATTAGTTTGACAATGAGAAAAATCACACGTAACAGTGAGGATGTGGGGAAATGGGAACTTTCACACACTGTCCATTGGAATGTAAACTGGTACAACTATTTTAAAGAGCAATTTAAAAATTTCTGGAAAAGCTGAATATGCACATACCCTAGGACTCAACAGTTCTGCTTCTTGGTGTGTATGTCCAGGTAAACTTTTTTATGGGTGTAAAAATCTATGTGCTGGAGTGTTTTGAAAATTGGTTTGCAACATAAAAAAACTGGAGACAATACTATCACTCATCAACTGAGACATGAATAAACAAACTTGTTTACTCTTACAATGGAATAAAACATAAAATACCTAAATTCATGCCAAATTATGGCGAAATCACAAAAACCTAATGTATGATGAAAAGCTGCAGAATACATGGAGTATAACACCATGCATTTACATTTTAAAATCACAAAACAACTGTTTTTTGAATATATACACACTTGGTAAAAGTATAAACACAAGTATGGGAATGATATCCACAAACTATAAAACAGTAATTATCCCTGGAGAGAGAGGAGAAAGAGAAGGGTGGGGTTTAGCTTTACAAGATTTTATGACTTGGATCTTTAAACAAATATGGCAAAATGTAACAACTGTCAAACGTGGGAATTAGGTTCATGAGTGTGCTATATTATTTGCTAACATTTAAAATATTTTATAATAATTTTATATTAAAATCACTAGTAGCTTATTGTCTTTTAACACTTATATGTTGATATACTCACTGTAAACAATATTTAAACGTGCAGGAGTAAATAGAATAAAAGTTCTCATTTACTGCTTCCTTCCCTAAATCTCTTTTCCTCCCCGATTAACTACTAACATTTATCATGTATCGCTTCTACCCATACGTACATACATATGCAAGTACGTATACAAAAATAGTTTTCTTGTATATTAGTGAATTCCTAGCAACACCTGCTTACACACACACACACACACACGATGAATATCCCTTTTCTGAAATACTTCAGATCAGAAGTGTTTCGGATTTCTTTTTTTTGTTTTTTGGCTTACTTGCATTATATATTTACAGGTTGAGCATTCCAAATCTGAAAATCTGAAATCTTCTAGGGGCCATTTCCTTTGAGCATCAGTCATGTTGGTAGGTCAGAAAGTTTTGGACTTTGGAGCATTTGAATTTCTGGATTAGGGATACCCAATCTTCTGTGTGTGTGTGTGTGTGTATCCTCATCCTTTTCAACTCTTGGAAAATATTCCAGAGTATAAATAAGCCATCTTTTCTTTCATCGTACCCTAACTTTGGAAACTTATCTGTTTTAAATTGTTTAAAATTACAATGCTAGAGCAATTTCTGTACATATATCTGAATACACATTTATTAGTATTCTTGTGAGTTTTTGAGAAATAGACTGAATATATTTAAAATTTTGATGATGTCAATTTTCCTTTCAAAAAGGCCCCATAGTCAGGCGTGGTGGCTCGAGTCTCTACTCTCAGCTATTAATGATGTTGGGAAGATTGCTTGAGTCCAGAAGTTCGAGTCCAGCCTAGACAACATGGAGAGACCTTGTCTCTTAAAAACAAAAAAAACCCAAAGAAACAAAAGGCCATATAATTTATATTCCTTTAAAAATGATATGGCACTGCCTATTTTCTTACAGTTTTACAAACTTTACAAATATTGGATATGTTTCTTTAACTTGTGACAACTTGAACAAACATGTTTCATTTTAATTTACATTTCCCTCATTACTAGAGACTTAGTATTTCTTCTTTTGTGAATTTCTTATTTGTATCATTTGCCCATCTTTCCATCGAGTTGTTTTGCTAATTGATTCATAGGATCAATTAACTATTTTAATCCTGACATAGGTGGCAAATAACTTTCTCTAAACTTTATTTATAGTAGCTTTCACAGAATACAGAAGTTTTACATTTTTATGTGGAGGTATTTGTCAATCTGTTGGGATTTTGAGAAATTTTTTTTCTTTTTTTGAGACGGAGTTTTGCTCTTGTTGCCCAGGCTGGAGTGCAATGGTGCGATCTCAGCTCACTGCAACCTCCGCCTCCTGGGTTCAAGCGATTCTCATGCCTCAGCCTCCCGAGTAGCTAGGATTACAGGCATGCACCACCCCACCTGGCTAATTTTGTACTTTTAGTAGAGACGGGGTTTCTCCATGTTGGTCAGTCTGGTCTTGAACTCCCAACCTCAGCTGATCTGCCCGCCTTGGCCTCGCAAAGTGCCGGGATTACAGGTGTGAGCCACCGCACCTGGCCTCAATACATTTTTGAAAAACTGTCATCTCCAGAATTTTCAATTGTCCTATCGGGGAACATAGTATATCTCTCCTTTTTAAGTGTTATAGCTTATTTTAAAAGTCTATTCCCAGACTTCAAAAAGTCTATTTTACAGTTTTGCTTGCTATTACAAATAGGATGTTTTCCATTTCTGATTGGTAACAACTGATATACAGTAAAACTATATTAATTTTGCATGTATCCACTTTGGCTTCAGAAAACTCGCCTTCAGAACTGGAATCTTCATTTCTTTATTGACCTATGGCTTTGTGTTTAGAGTTAAATTATGTGCTTTGTCAATAGGTATGGAAATTCCACATATTCTTATTCTCATGTGCTTTTTTGGTATTGTACTGATGCTGTGAGATGCATCTACAGGAAAATAAGAACCAACTTAAACACAGTTTGACTAAAATCTTAATTTTAATGTTCTGAATAGATGTTGTACAAACTACCTGCCATATTCCCTCAGCTTCGAATCTACATATGCTTTTCAAATCCGACTCTCCTGCTATATACCATTTCTAACTTCAGCTAAAAGATTGTTTTAGAAAGTCCTGCTGGGCCTCTGAGCCTGAATATTTGCAATTAGAATTCATATACCCCACTTTCACTAGATCTCAACAGTCAAAGCAAAATTATATTTGGGCAACCCCTTGTGTGAATACAGAAAACTTAAAAAAAAAATAACCAAATAAAACATTTAATTAACGCTGGTTATGGTGGCATGCACCTGTAGTCCTAGCTACTTGGGAGCCTGAGGCAGATCGCTTGAGGTCAGAAATTCTAGGCTGCAGTGTGCTATGATTGTGCCTATGAATAGATATTGCACTCCAGCCTGGGCAACATGGTGAGATACCCATGTGTAAAAAAGTTTTATTTTTTTATTTTTTTGAAACAGAGTCTTGTTCTCTCAGGCTGGAGTGCAGTGGCACGATCTTGGCTCACTGAAACCTCCACTTCCCTGGCTCAAGCAATTCTCCTGCCTCAGCCTCCTGACTAGCTGGGATTACAGGTGTGCGCCACCACGTCCTGCTAATTTTGCATTTTTAGTAGAGATGGGGTTTCTCCATGTTGGTCGAGCTGGTCTCGAACTCTCAACTTTAGGTGATCCACCCGCCTCAGCCTGCCAAAGTGCTGGGATTTACAGGCGTAAGCCACCATACCCTGCCATGAATTACTTTATCTAATTAAACTATTCAATAACCAGTTAAAATCCATTTGAAATATAAATATGTAAGAATAGGCAGGGTGTGGTGGCTTACACCTGTAATCCCAGCACTTTGGGAGGCCAAGGTGGGAGGATCACCTGAACTCAGGAATTTGAGACCAGCCTGGCCAACATAGTGAGAGCTTGTCCTTACTAAAAATAAAAAAAAATAGGTGTGGTGGTGCATACCTCTAGCCTCAGCTATTTGGGAGGCTTAGGGAGAATTGCTGAGCCCCAGGGGTCAAGGCTTTAGTGGGCCATGATCGCGCCACTGAACTCCAACCTGGGCGACACAGCAAAACTCAATCTCAAAAAATAAATAAATTAGCATATGCTATATAAAGAATAGAGTGCCACATCTTTCACAATTTTGTGACAGTCAAGCCTGTTGTTGACATGTTTATATACTTCACAGGAACTTTATTTATTTGTTTTTGAGATGGAGTTTCACTCTTGTTGCCCAGGCTGGAGTGCAATGGCGTGATCTCAGCTCACCGCAACCTCCGTCTCCTGGGTCAAGCGATTCTCCTGCCTCAGTCTCCTGAGTAGCTGGGATTACAGGCATGTGCCACCATGCCTGGCTAATTTTGTATTTTTTTTAGTAGAGATGGGTTTCTCCATGTTGGTCAGGCTGGTCTAGAACTCCCGACCTCAGGTGATCTACCTGCCTCAGCCTCCCAAAGTACTGGGATTTACAGGCGTGAGCCACTGTGCCCAGCCAGGAACTTTATTGTGTAGTCTTATGGCATGAAAGTACAATATCATATCTACCTATCTATATCAATATACCTTTTTTTTTTTTTGAGACAGAGTCTCACTCTGTCCCCCAGGCTGGAGTGCAGTGGCACAATCTCGGTTCACTACAACCTCTGCCTCCCGGGTTCAAGCGATTTTTCTGCCTCAGCCTCCCAAGTACCTGGGACTACAGGTGCCCGCCACCATGCCTGGCTAATTTTTGTATTTTTATTAGAGATGAGGTTTCACCATATTGGCCATGCTGGTCTCCAACTCCTGACCTTGTGATCCGCCTGCCTCAGCCTCCCAAAGTGCTGGGATTACAGGTGTGAGCCACCGTGCCCAGCCCTATATCAATAAGTCTTAAAATCTCTAAGCCACTATCTTTAATAACCATGTGAATTATTAATCTCATTTGCTACTAATAATGACTAAAAGAAAGCAATCTGGAGTTATTTAAACTAATGTGAATGAAAAATGGAACCAGGGAATTCAGGTTAAAGAAAAAAAGCTCAGTGATAAAATATTCAATAACACTAAAATATAGAATATATATTAAATTTAAATAACGTCAGCCAACTTTCCTCAAAATATGTCATATAGACACTAAAATAACCGTAAGTCAGCACCTTTATATAGTGATTATATAGTGTGATGACATTCAACATTCTCTTATAAGGGCAAATTTCAAATTTGAAACAACTTTCATTTTTCTCTAGGTATAACTTCTAGATACATAACAATGCTTACATTGAGAATCTTGCAAAAATTAAAAACCCTGTATCATCATCAAATGAGAGAATTTATCAGTGAATGGGAGAAAACATACTATTCACTGAGAAAATAGAATGGCAAAGATACACAGATAAAAGAGAAACAACAAGAATATTAAACAGGATTTTACAGTTCCTAGTGTTAGATGGTAGACTGCCAGGCCCTTTTGTGATACTGCCCATCTTCTCAAGGACAGGACATGTGGAAGAAGAGAAGCCATTTAAGTTTCATTAATGAAAACGAAGAGAATGTAGACACCTACTACATTTCACAGTAAAGTCTAACTTGGTCTAAATACAGCTAATTCTACTAAGGCCATATTACTTAGTTTGATCAAAGGCCACTATTTCCTCTTTAAATTAGGATTTCTTTATTCCATAGTGACCCTAGGTGAATTCATCTGTTTTCAGAAGACTGATAAAAAAAGTCTTTATAAGAACACAGAGATACTGTCTATCTCTAAAAAGAAACTGTACAATTATATATTAGCTACAGAAATAATCCCAGTGCTTTAGAAAACAAAGGCCACTTTCTGTAGAGAGCTGGCACACACTGTGATTCTTTTGACTAATTTAATATTTTTTAGGACTAAATATCATTTTAATCTAATAATTTAAATGTAATAATTGCATTTCACATGGCAGGAAAACTCACCAATTTGTAAAAGCACCACATTCTCAAATAGCTATGGTAAGACCAAATACTCATCAAGGTCAAAGAGTGAATATATCTTCCTAAGCATTTATTTTGCTTTATGAAATTTGATTTTCAATGAATGAAATGTTTTCTTATCTAATTTCCTTTAGAAATACTTAATTATGTTCTTTAGTTCTCAGTAATGACCTTTTAACATGAAATTTAAATATGAAGCTATTCTGTAATTCATTCATTTTCAATATGTCAGTTCAGAGAAAAATGTCTGCATTTCCAGGACTTTTGCCAGAGTTGTAGATTTTAAAGTGAAAAAGTGCAAAGACTTGTTGTATTCTAGAAAACTCATTGCTTCTGAGTTGGTGCATCACAATATGGCACATTTTCTACAAGAAGGTCTTTCCTAGGGACCAGTTCTGGAAGAAAAAAAAAAAAAAGAGAGAATAATTAACATCACTAAAATTAGAATTAAATGCAAGGACACTCATTTCCCCCTAAAATTTATAATAGTAAAATATCTAATTTTAAGATAAATCTTACAGGGATATTTTATTTCAGCTGATATCTAAGGTGGCATCCTTGACTCTAATTAGAATTAATAGCATTCTCATTTCAGATTATATAAAAACATATATGATCCACTTAACCCTTTATTATTAAATACAGCAAATTAAATAACTGAAGAGAATTCACCTATAACTTCTATTATTGGCCATTTAATTACCAATTACTGATAATGAAAACAATTGGAAATTTTGCTTATACTATCTACTATATGAAAAGCAAGACTGGTCTCCTAATTTAAAGATTATAAATTTTATATAACAATGGTTCTTACAAGAGGGTGTTTTGGGTGTTCACATCAACTGGAGAATGCTACTGGAAGTTAGTGGGCAGGAGCCAGAGATGCTAAACCTTCTGTAATGGACAGTCTGGCATAGTGAAGAACTGTCCTGTCAAAAATGCCAATAGTGCCCACATTGACAAATACCATAAAACAACAACAAAAACCTGTTAAGTCCTAGGTAAGACATCTTGCTGGAGTCAAGATAAAGCTCTTAAGACACAAATTTTTGGCTGGGCATGGTGACTCATGGCTGTAATCCCAGAACTTTGGGAGGCTAAGGCGCTATGATCATTTGAGGTCTGGAGTTGGAGACTAGCCTGACTAACATGGTGAAACCTCATCTCTAAAAATACAAAAAAAAAAAAAAAAAAAAATCAGCTGGGTGTGGTGGTGCATGCCTATAGTCCAGCTACTTGGGAGGCTGAGGCACAAGAATCGCTTGAACATGGGAGGCAGAGGTTGCAGTGAGCTGAGATGGTGCCACTGCACTCCAGCCTGCATGATACAGTGAGAGTCCATCTCTTAAAAAAAAAAAAAAAAAAGTTCCAAATTTTTGAGGAGATACATGATTTCTTCTTCTTTTCTCCAGAAGAGTTGAATCTAGATGAGCTATCAATCAAAACATGCTTGCATGACCTTCTATAAAATAACCTGCCTATACTTTTCAAAACATCATGGACATGAAAGACGAAGAAAGACTGAAGGACTGCTCTAGAATAAGGATGACTAAAGAGACATGATGACTACATACAATGTGTGATCCCCAATAGGATACTGGTCCACAGGGAATTTTTTTTCCTTTTGCCATAAAAGACATTCTTAGGACAAATGGAAAGATTTAAACGATAGCATTGCATCAATGTTAATACCCTGGTTTGGGTTATTATATTGCAGTTGTGTTAGAGAATGTCCTTGTATATTTAGGAAATACACATTGAAGTATCTTAAAGAAATATACTCTAAAGTATTTCTCCAGAAGATCTAGACCCAAATGGGCTGTCATAATTTTAAAAATGTTCATTTTGGGGTAAATAGGCATTATGCCTGCAACTTACTCTCAGAGAGTTCAGGAAAAAAAAGAGGGAAGCTGAGGTGGGAAGATTGGGCATGGTGGTACACACCTGTATTCCTAGCTGCTTAAGAGGCTGAAGCAGGAGGATTGCTTGAGCCCAGGAGTTTGAGGTTACAGTGAGCAATAATTATGCTACTGCACTCCAGCCTAGAAGACAGAGAGACTCTCTCTAAACAAAAAAAAAACAAAAAAAAAAAAAAAAAAAGAAAAAAGAAGACAACACTAAAACAAATTCAACCCAAAAGGCAAACTGAATATTTCACTTAATTAAAGAAGAACTGGTCTGACTAAAAATAGCCAACTTATTAGCCAGATGATAAATTTGGCTTACTAAAATGAAAAGCAGTTAAATAATTATTATTTAATAATTGTTTATATCTCACTTGCTTTTACCAAACCCATGGAGATTTCATCAGAGAATAAATGGTAGTGTATGTTTTAACTTACTAACAATGGCAATAATTTGTTTCACTTATCAAACCTATATGTGCCTATTTCAAGCTAGACATTACATCAAGAAATTAAGATATGAAGGTAAATATATAATAGTCTCTTCAGATTCAAGGAGCTCACAATCTAATGGAAAAGATAGCTAGACAAACAACAAATTATAGTATAATGTCATGTGTTACAAAAGTGGAACAAGACTTTTATTGGAGAATAGAAAAATAAATGGTTAAATATACCCATATCATTTTAGAGTATGCTCAGCTCTGAATAACCAAAGTCCAACAAGCTGGTTTAAATAAGTAAGAGATTTAATTTTTCTCATATTATCAAGAAATACAGATTAAAGGCCAGGCATGGTGGCTCATGCTTGTAATCCCAGCACTTTGAGAGGCCAAGGTGGGTGGATCACGAGGTCATGGGTTCGAGACCAGCCTGGCCAACACAGTGAAACCCCATCTCTACTAAAAATACAAAAATTAGCTAGGCATGGTGGCAGGCACCAGCTACTAGGGAGGTTGAGGCAGGAGAATCGCTTGAACCCGGAAGGCGGAGGTTGCAGTGAGCTGAGATCGCGCCACTGTACTTCGGCCTGGGTGACAGAGCTAGACTCTGTCTCAGAAAAAAAAAAAAAAAAGAAATACAGATTAAGGCAGTTCTGGGCTAGTGCTTGTCCTTAGTGATACTAAGGACCCAGGCTCTTTCTCTCTTCCTGTTCTGCTACCTTCCATGAGTGGTTTTGTCTTCACTGCTGCTGTCATATCACATCTGCACTCCAGATGTGAAGAAGAGAGAAGAGAAAAGGGCAAAACGAGAGTGCCAGCTCAGCCTATTCCTTTTAAACAGGAAAACAATGACTTTCTTGGAAGTAACACCCAATAGACAGGGTTTATATAGACCAGAAAGGTGTCACATGGTCTGGAAAATAACTTCTTTTTTTTTTGTTGCTTGGTACATTGCACCCTGAACACAATTTTTCAGTTAGTAAAAAAGAACAGGAGAAGCCAAGTGCGGTGGCTCACACCTATACTCCTAGTACTTTAGGAAGCCAAGGCGGTTGGATTGCCCGAGCTGTAGTCCCAGCTATTCAGGAGGTATGAAGCATGAGAATCGCTTGAACCCGGGAGGCAGAGGTGGCAGTGAGCAGAGATCGTGCCACTGCATTCCAGCCTGAGCGACAGGACACTCTATTCCCAAAAAAAAAAAAAAAAAAAAAAGAGAGAGAATAGGAGGATAGATACTGGAAAGACAACAAGCACCCCCCTTCCCCGCCTTTGGCTATGCAAAATGCATATACATCCTTCTTTCCATCTGTAGAATACATCCACTCACTACCTGTCCCCTAAGGTCTCATCCAGACTGAAATCAAGGATGTTTGGTTACAGTGCTAGTTTTTCCGTTAGGTTCCGCTGAGCCTCATTGTTCTAAGGTGGAGATATTGGGGAAGATGCCTTTCTTTGGGGCTTTAAAAGCTTTCATAGTCCACTTCCTGGTAATAGGAGTTTAGGGGCCCAGGGTGGCCTTAAGAGGTGAAAAGAGTTAGCCAGGCCTGGGGTTTCTTGGTAATAAAATTCACTCAAAAACTTTATAAGCTTCAAATTGGTTTCCAGTCACTTCCATGCACAAGTAGCCACAGAAAAATAAGCATGAAGACTGTCATCCTTTGGTAGCAGCCTCTACGTTCTGCCCATCTCCCTAACCCTTACCTTAGTGACCACTTCTTAAAGAAATGAAGAATAGTAAGCGCCAGTCAGTAAATGAATCACATATCTAATCTTTGTCTGGAAGAATGAGAAGTCTTGAGGCATTGATCTTATTTCATGTTACAGCTCAGAATTCCCCTGCTTGTATTGGCTTTAGTTTTAGTGGATAAGAACGATTAGCATTTTTAACTCTTCAAGGCTCTCTGAATTATGGGACTCTTAATCAATTAGACTCTAAGATGCAGACAGAAGCATGCCTTTTAGCAAAGTAATACTTCTATCTCTACTTTGTGGGCTAGCTTAATCTGCATTCATCTTCTTTTTCAATTTTATGTATTATTATTGTTATTATTTTTGAGATGGAGCCTCACTCTGTCGGTCGCCCAGGCTGGAGTGCAGTAGCTGTGATCTCGGCTCACTGCAACTTCTGCCTTCCAGGTTCAAGCGATTCCCTGCCTCATCCTCCCAAGTAGCTGAGATTACAGGTGTCCACCACCATGCCCGGCTAATTTTCGTATTTTTCAGTAGAGACGGGGTTTCACCATGTTGGCCAGGGGGCTGGTCTTGAACTCCTGACCTCAGTGATCTGCCCACCTCAGCCTCCCAAAGTGCTGGGATAACAGGCATGAGCCACCGTACCCAGCCAACTTTATTTTGCCTAACTCATATCACCAGGAAGTGGACTATAAAAGCTTTAACTTTTGGTCTTGGTTACTAGTCCCAGAAGCAGCCTCTGGCTGCTTAGAAGCTGAAAAGGCATTAAACAGGTTGTTTCAAATTGTCAAGAACCAGGCAGGCTTGAGACTAAGCTTCCAGGAGCAATGACCAAAGCCATACCACAGAAATAGGCTAATGATAAAAACTGCCGCTCTCTCATGGGGTGCCAGAAGAAAATGCCGCCATTTTTACCCTCATGGAATACAAGATGCTATACTTCGGATGTTGCCAGAAACTCAACCTTACTATGTCTGCTCTTGCCACCATACCAGTGCTACTTCTCTTCTCCATGAGGAACTTGATCCTGAAACTACTGATGCTACTCCTGCCAGCAAAACTGATTCTGTGCTAAAAATAAGTGAGTGTGCTTCACCTAATCAAACACCTGTGCCTAAGCTACAAAGGAGACTGAGGAACTTAAACTTCCTAGGTTCTGTCTTAGGGATTTAGAATTCAGCCAGATGGAAATTCTTGAAACAAAGCAGGGTTATTCAAAGAGTAGTAAATCACCGGAAAACCTGTCAAATATCCACTATTCTATTTCTTTACCCAATTCACCTTATTGGATAATCTTTGGCATCAAAAGATATTCTACAACTGAATTCTTCTGTATTCATTAACTGTTAACACTTTAATTAGGTCAAATGTACCCCAAGTATATTTATATGCTGTATACTGTTTTCATTATAATTTTGTCTTATTGATTATAAAATCCCTGACTTTGCTTTCCACATTAGATACTGAGTACTATAACAGCCTTAGTTTGTTGATGTTGCCAGATCTTTAAAAACGAACTGCATTGAGATCATGGTTTATTTCCTGTACGTTAGGCCCCTGAAACACCTTATGTACTCTGGTCATATTAAATATATCAATAAAAAGCAATTTCTTTCTTTCTTTTTTTTTTGAGATGGAGTTTTGCTCTTGTTGCCCAGGCTGGAGTGCAATGGTGCAATCTCGGCTTACTGCAACCTCCGCCTCCCGGGTTCAAGCGATTCTCCTGCCTCAGCCTCCTGAATAGCTGGGATTACAGGTATGTGCCACCACGCCCAGCTAATTTTGTATTTTTAGTAGAGATGAGCTTTCTCCATGCTGATCAGGCTGGTCTCAAACTTCTGACCTCGGTTGATTCACCTGCCTCGGCCTCCCAAAGTGCTGGGATTACAGGTGTGAGCCACTGTACCCAACCAAAAAGCAATTCCTTGAAATAAAGTCTTTATCTCAATTTTGGACCAAAATACAAATTTAGGTAAAAAATTTAAAATAAATCATTATGGATAGCATAGTTTATAATAGTGTGATAATCATAGAGATATTTTGAATCCAAATAATTTAAAGGACATTAAAATCTTTCACACTGAAGTTCTAGAAACACTTCTAAATATTTCAAGCACATTATGTATATTATATAAATGATAACTTCAAATTAGGGAAACTGTAACACAAAAGTATTTTCTTCTAAGAACCTGTCCCTAGCTCATCAAGTTTGGATCTGTAGCTCTGCTTATATGCCTCAACAGTCTCTGCCTCCTATCATGGCATTGCAAGAACTGTAGCTGTATATTTAATTGTCTGTCTTTTTACACAGCACTCTAACTTCCACTGGATAGGAACCATATCTGTCTTGCCCACTGTTCTATCCCTGACATCTAGCATAACAGCGATTCAATGTTTGTTGAATCACATTAACATGTCTTAGAACACAAACCATAAGATAGTTTTAGACAATGACAGATCTAAATAAACCAAAAGGCAGAAGTTTAAAATACATCTGAAGAACGGCTTTTTGGAGCTTTTTGTTTTTTTAACTGTATCATTCGTTTAGAAGTACATCCCTATTTTTTCTTACATATATGCCAGAGAGGAAGTTAAAAAATATGGATCCTATTAAAAAACTAAGTACCATAAAAAATAATGACCTGAAGTCCTGGGTTTCCTTGGGGCAATCTTTAAAATTTGTATGAATGAAAATATATATCTTTGTCTAAGGCCAACATTGTAACCAGGTGACTAATATCCACATTAGAAAGAGGGTTTTGACAAATGTCAATAATCAAACAGAAAGCAAGTATAGAATAATGAATAACCTAAGTATTTTTCTAAGTCATAGTTAAAGGCTATGCTAGACCAATGATGAATGATATGAATAAAATATTATGATTTATACAAACTCATGCACATGAGGTAATACAAAAAAAAGAAAGAGTAGAAAATATTTGGAAAGAAAAACAGTTTCCAAAATATTTTTTAAAGATTTTAAAAATAAGGAATTATTTCAAATGATGAAATTATGCTTGTAATAAAGAACCTTGAATTCACCTGCAAGGATAAAGGAAGTAAATGTTTTCCTTTTATTATTTTTAATTGATACATACTAAATATGCATATTTAAGGGGTACAGTGATAGCTCAATGCATGTATATGTGTGATGATCAAATCAAGGTAATTAGTATATTTATGACATTATTGATCATTTATTTGTGTTAGGAATATTCAAAATTTGCTCTTCGATTTGAAAATATACAATAAATTGTTAATTATAGTTACCCTACAGTGCTATAGAACACTAGAACTTACTCCTCCTAGCTAATTGTAATTTTGGACCCATTAACCAACCTCTAGCTATCCCCCTCTGACCCTTCCTGGCCTCTAGTAACCACTATCTGCTCTCTGTTGCTATAAGTTGAACTTTTTCAGGTTCCACATGAGTGAGAACATGCAATATTTGTCTTTCTGTGCCTGGCTTATTTCACTTAACATAACGTCTTCCAGGTTCATGTATGTTGTCACAAATGACAAGATTTCCTTCTTTTTATGGCTGAATAATATTCCATTGTGTGTGTATATGTGTGTGTGTGTATGTGTGTGTGTATAGGTATATACATATGTATATATACATTTTCTTTATCCATCGGTCGATGGATTCTTAGGTTGATTCCATATCTTGGCTATTGTGAATAGTGCCCACAATAAACATGAGAATGCAGCTATTTCCTGCATACAGTGATTTCCTTTCCTTTGGATACATATCCAGTAGAGGAATTACCAGATCATGCAATAGTTCTATTTTTAGTTTTTGAGGACCCGCTATACCGTTTTCTATAATGGCTATCCTAATTTACATTCCCACCAATAGTGTATAAGAGTTCTCCTTTCTTCACATCCTTGTCAGAATTTGTTATGTTTTGTCCTTTTGACAACAGTCATTCTATCTGGGGTGAGATGACATTTAATTGTGGTTTTAATTTTCATTTCCGTGATTAGTGATGTTGAGTATTTTTTCATATACTTGTTGGTCATTTGTATGTCTCCTTTTGAGAGATGTCTGGAAGTGATTTTTTTAAAAAAATAAAAAATGAGAAATTATTTAAGATAAGGAGTTCCTGCTGGGATTCAATGTTTAATTTTCACCGTAGATACTATTTGAATGGAAGAAAGAGAGAGATGGATTCAGAATTCACGCATACAAGGTGATTACTCTTCCAAATGAAGTTTCATTTTATTACTTTTGATTTCTATTATTTTTCATTTTGAGACATCATATAATTTTTAGAAACACATAATCACAACTCTCCATTTTCTAAACAAGAAGCAGAATTTTAATTCTGGTCATTTCTATGTGACAGTGTAGATACTGCTAAAATATTTGGAGGAATTTTGCTTAAAGTAACTTTTAGAAAGAGAGATTAAGGAATCAAATTTCTTACATTTTGGAGCTATACATATATATGTATATATATGTATGTGTGTATATATGTGTGTGTGTATATATATGTATAAATATACAAACACACACAGAAATGAGTCTATTATTAAGGCAATATGTATTAATACTCATAAAGGAGTCAAAATATTTAATTCTGTGGGTAAATTAAAATATACATAAAACCAAAGGATAAAAAGAAATCTAAACAATATTCAATACTGTTATATCTAAAAAAAGGCATTTGAAATATAGATACTAAATTTAGTTATTTAAAATAACCTAAAACTTTATTCATGTGATAAAAATAATATATATCTGTGATTACCTGTATAAAATGTTGGTTATACTACACAGAAACTCTAAAGATCATTATTAAGATAAAAGCTGATGACTACACGTCTTAAATTTAGGATTAACTACGTTTTCTGCCCTTATAAACATAACTCGGATCAGCCAGGTGCAGTGGCTCACACCTGTAAACCCAGCACTTTGGGAGGCCGAGGCAAGTAGATCACTTGAGGTCAGGAGTTCCAGACCAGCCTGGCTAACATGATGAAACCTTGTCTCTACTAAAAATACAAAAATTAGCTGGGCGTGGTGGCAAGCTCCTGTAATCCCAGCTACTTGGTGGGCTGAGGCAGGAGAATCACTTGAACCTGGTAGGTGGAGGTTGCAGTGAGCTGAAATCATGCCACTGCACTCCAGCCTGGGTGATAAGAGCGAAACTTTGTTTCAAAAAAAGCCCAGGTGTAGTGGCTCACGCCTGTAATCCCAGCTCTTTGGGAGGCCAAGGCAGGTGGATCATGAGGTCAGGAGTTTGAAAACAGACTAACGTGGTAAAACCCTGTCTCTACTAAAAATACAAAAATTAGCCAGGTGTGGTGGTACACGCCTGTAATCCCAGCTACTCAGGAGGCTGAGGCAGGAGAATTGCTTGAACCTGAGAGGCAGAGGTTGCAGTGAGCCGAGATCACACCACTGCACTCCAGCCTGAGAGACAGAGCAAGACTCAATCTAAACAAAACAAGACAAAAGACAAAAACAATAACTCAGATCTAATAATTTCTTTTTCTTTTTTCTTTTTTTTTTTTTTTTTTTGTGAGAGAGGGTCTGGCTCTGTCACCCAGGCTGGAGTGCAGTGGTGCGATCTCGGCTTATTGCAACATCCTCTCCCAGGCTCAAGTGATCCTCCCACCTCAGCCTCCTGAGTAGCTGGGACCATGGGTGCACGTCACCATGCCTGGTGAATTTTTTGTATTTCTGGTAGAGACAGGGTTTCACTATGTTGCCCTGGCTAGTCTCAAACTCCTGAGTTCAAGTGATTTGCCCACCTCAGCCTCCCAAAGTGCTGTGATTATAGGGGTGAACCACAGTGCTCAGCCCAAGATCTAATAATTTCTGATAAGTCCCCATTAAGTAAAAGTAACTTTAAAAGCCCTTTGGACTTATACTACCAGGTAGGAAGATCTATTATAAGGCTGTAATAATCAAGACATTATAGTATATGATGCAGGGCGGAAAAACAGATTGAAGAGATTATAAAGTCCAGAAACAGATGCACACATATATAGTTCTTTGATTTTATGACAAAGGTGATCCTGTAGAGTAGTAGGGGGGAAGAGTGGTTTTTTCAGTAAGTGTTGCTGGATCAACTGGATAGTCACATGTGAAAAAAAAAATCTTGACCCCCCCATCTCATACCATATACAAACCAACTCTAGTTGATATAAACAACCAAATGGAAAAGATCAAACAATACAGCTTTTTTTTCTTTTTTGAGATGCAGTCTTACTCTGTCACCCAGGCTGGAGTGCAGTGGTGCCATCTCGGCTCACTGCAAGCTCTGCCTCCCAGGTTCATGCCATTCTCCTGCCTCAGCCTCCTGAGTAGTTGGGAGTACAGGCGTCTGCCAACATGCCTGGCTAATTTTTTGTATTTTTAGCAGAGACAGGGTTTCACCGTGTTAGCTAGGATGGTCTCGATCTCCTGACCTAGTGATCTGCCTGCCTTGGCCTCCCAAAGTGCTGGGATTACAGGCGTGAGCCACCGCGCCCGATCTTTTTTTTTTTGAGATGGAGTCTCACTCTGTTGCCCAGGCTGTACAGTGTATCATCTTGACTCACTGCAGCCTCTGCCTCCCGCATTCAAGCGATTCTCCTCCCTCAGCTTCCCGAGTAGCTGGAATTACAGGCATGTGCCACCATGCCTGGCTAATTTTTGTATTTTTGGTGAAAATGGGGTTTCACCACGTTGCCCAGGCTTGTCTTGAACTGCTGACCTCAAGTGATCTACCTGCCTTGGCCTCCCAAAGTGCAGGGATTGCAAGTGTGAGCCACTGTGCCCAGCCTACAGTAAAGCTTTTGGAAGAAAGCATAGGGGAATCTCCTCACGATCTTGCTTGAGCTAGGCAAAGATTTCTTTAATAGAATTAAAAAGCACTAATTATTTAAAAATTCATAAGTATGACTACATTAAGAACTTCTCATAGAAAGATAACATTACCAAAGTGAAAAGGAAAGCCACAAAGTCAAAGATTCTTATAATACATATACCCACCAAATTTCTATATTCAGAACATATAAAGAAATCCTTTAAATCAACAATAAAAAGGCAGACAACCCCTTAGAAAAATGGACAAAAGACTCGAACAGGCACTTCATAAAAAGGAATATCCAAATGTCCACTAAAAAACTGAAGAGGTCCTTGTAGTTCATTAGTTACCAGAGAAATATAAATTAAAATCACAATGTGTTACTACCACATATCCATCAGAAAGGCCAATTTTTTTTTACACGTGGCTTGTTGTGCATGTTAGTTACATGGGTATTTCATTTTATGAAAATTCACTGAGCCATACAATTAAAAATTGAGTACTTTTTTGTTTGTGTGTTATACTTCCATAGTCTGCTTAAAAAACAAAGTCTTTCAATATATATATTTTTTGAGGCAGGGTCTTACTCTTTCACCCAGGCTGGATTACAGTGGCATACTCACGGCTCACTAAAGCCTCAACCTCCTGGGCTCAAGTGACCCTCCCACCACAGCCTCCCTACTAGCTGGAACTACAGGTGTGCACCACTGCATCCTGATAACTTTTGTATTTTTTGTAGAGGCGAGGTTTTGTCATTGCCCAGGCTGGTCTTGAACTCTTGGGCTCAACTGAGACTCCTGCCTTGGCCTCCCAAAGTGCTGGGATTACAGGAATGAGCCACTGCACCTGGCCAACAATTTTGAATGGCATCTTTTTGTTGTTACTGTCCCCAAAGATACTTTAGAGAATAAAAACAAAATGTTATATGAAATGAGATTTTGCTGAAGCACCATCTGGAGTCTTGAGGTACAATGGAGGATCCTCAACTATATTTCCATTTCCTATAATCCTAAATCTTCTGAATTAAAATAACTAATTATAGGCCAGGTGCGATGGCTCATGCATGTAATCCCAGTGCTTTGGGAGGCCGAGGCAGGTGGATCACCTAAGGTTAGGAGTTTGAGACCAGCCTGGCCAACATAGTAAAACCCTGTTTCTACTAAAAATACAAAAATTAGCTGGGCATGGTGGTGTAGTCCTAGCTAGTTGGGAGGCTGAGGCATGAGAAACACTTTAACCCAGGAGGTGGAGGTTGCAGTGAGCCAAGATCGTACCACTGCACTCCAGCCTGGGCGATAGAGTGAGACTCCATCTCAAAAAAACCAAAAAATGAAAAGCAAAAGGCATTATAGAATAAAAGGTAAAGAAATAGTCTAGGTAAGTGATAAATGATGCCAGAAAAATTAAGAACTGTAAATAAATATGATAAAAATATATAGTTGTACTGTCTTTGTAATTAGTTTTGAAATATAACAAGATAAAAACAAAAAATAAAAATTAATTAAAAGGAAACAAATGTGGTAAAACAAAGTTTCATAATTCAATATTATAGACTATAACCTTGTAAAATATATATGCTATATACCACATTGCCTGGCAAAATCAAGCTGTTTTACCACTCAGCATTACATGTGCTATAATTATTCAATATTTTAAAACACAGTACAGTTAAACCATTTTTCTTTAATTTTACTTACTCAGTGTATTGTGGTCTGTGTGAATACCTTGTATAACAGATGTTCTGAGTAATAATTCAACATCAGAACCTATTTTCATTAGCTGTTAAGAAAACCAAACAAACAGAATAAGTCCTTTAGGTGTTTCACATGAATGTACTGTTTTCAAAAATGATAGTTTTACTATAATTTCTTTTCAGGTAATACAGTAGTTTCTCCTTATCTGCAGTTTCAGTTACCCGTGGTCAACTGCAGTCTGAAAATATTAAATAGAAAATTCCCAAAATAAATAATGTATAAGTTTTTAATCACATGTCACTCTGAGTAGCATGATGAAATCTCATGCCATCTGCTCCAGCCTGTCTGGGATGTGAATCATTTGTTTGTCCGGCATATCCATGTTGTATACACTGTCCACCTGTGGTCACTTAGTAGTCATCTCGGTTACCAAGATTGACTGTTGCCACACTGCAGTGCTTATATTCAAGTAACTCTTATTTTACTTAAGAATGGCTCCAAAGCACAAGAGTACTGTGTCTAATTTATAAATTAAACTTTATCATAGAAAAGTATATATAATAAAAACATAGTATATAGGATTTGGTACTATCAGAGATTTGAGGCATCCCCTGAGGATCTTAAAATGTATCCCCCAAGGATAAAGGGGGACTACTGTACTGTTTTTAACTTTTTATAACCTTTCCTAGTGGTATAGAAAGCTCAGACATGCATGTATTTTTAACTTTTATCTATCAATTCTATATTTTCTTCCAAAACAGATTTAGAGTATTTTTTGTTACATTGTGTATTTTTAAGTATGTTTAAAATGCACATTTTTGGGAGGGCAGTTGAATCTTTCTTTTATAGAGTTAGATGTTCAGAACACTTGAACTGCAACTTTGGCTGTATCATTAAGTGTATGGCCTTGGGTTAATCACCTCTTTGAGTTTCAGACCTCATCAAATAATAATGTACTTGAGAGACCCTGAGACCCTTTCAGGGATCCATGAAGTCAAAATTACTTTCAAAACACTACAGCCTTCTGCATGGTTTGAGTTGTGAGCAGTAGAGCTTTCTCCATCAAAATACCATTTTTTACTTGACAGAACCACTGACAAATTAAGATTATTCAGATTTAGCTATTTGGCAGACATTTTCTTAGAACAGTGTGTCACTTCAAAGAAAACAACTGACAGCATTTGCTACAATGACAAAACTGATGCTTTCAAGCAAATATCAGAATTCTGGAGAACTCGTATCTGCCAGGGTAAGCTTGACAGCTTCACAATATTTCAATATTTTTTTCTTGCTTTGTTTTTGAGACAAGGTCTTGCTTTGTCACCCAGGCTGGAGTGCAGTGGTGTAATCATAACTCACTGCAGCCTTGAACTCCTGGGCTCAAGCAACCCTCCCACTTCAGCCTCCAAAAGTGTTGGGATTACAGGTGTGAGCCACCGTGCACAGCCTTAAAGATTTTTCTGATGAGATGGATATTAGTATTGATAGATGTGATTTTAAAATATGTAATGAATTATGAAAACATCTGGAAGATCTGTAGTATTTAATGAACCTGCATTTTCTAAATCATCACTGCATGATGTTGCAAAATCATGCATGGGTAAAAAGTCCATTCACAGGGAAATATCAATTAAAGTTCATTTCAATGAAAGCTACCTAAATGAAGCTTTGAGGGCACGTGAGAGAAAATCCCAAGAAGAGGCAACAGCATAAAAACCCTAAGTGAGGAAACTTTTTGGTAAATTCAAGGACCCTCAAAGAAGGGGCTGAGATCGGAAGAGCGAGGGGGATGTGGTTCAAGCCGAGGTGGCAAGGTAACAAAGGTCAGATCACAGACAGTCTTGTAGGTCACGTTAGGCACTTTAGATTTTTCTTGAATGAGATGAAGAGTCATGGGGTTGTGAGTAGTAGAGTGCTGAGATAAGCCTTTTTTTTCTTTTTTTAAGGTTTATTCTGTCTTTAAAAGTACTGAGAATAGGCTGTAGGGAGTGAGGCTGAAAGCAGGAGGCCCATTAGGAGGCTGTTGTAACAAGAGAGATGATGGTGGCTTGGACTCGGGGATAATGACAGGGAGGATGAGAAGTAGCTGAGTTCTGTATATATTAATGTTTTGAGATTTAAGCCAACAGGATTTGCTATCAGATTGGATATAAGTGTGAGAGAAGAAAAGCAGTCAAGAAAGCACCAAGGTTTTTGGTCTGAGCATCAAAAGGAGGGAGCTGGAATTAACTGCCATGGAGAGGGCTGTGGGAGAGCAAAGCCTCACCTCCTGGCACCCGGGAAGGGGCTTAACAGGGCAGAGAAGGAGAAAATAATGGGTCTCCCCAGCCAAGTCCTAGATATAAGACTAGAAACAAGGCTAGTTGAGGAACAAGGGATTGGGGGGCCCAGAGGAGATGAGGAGGTGGTCTGCATGAATCCTGGAACCCCCCTTTCCAAAAAATTCCATTGGTCTGACAGATAACAGAGTTGCACATTGGAACTAACCTTTAACTGGGTGACAGAGTGAGACTCCGTCTCAAAAAAAACAAACAAACAAAAAAAGAAATTACCACATGTCAAGGTGTAGTATTAAAAAATATTCACAATTATGTGGCTTATGCCTGTAATCCCAGAACTTTGGGAGGCCACGGCAGGAGGATCGCTTAAGTCAGAAGTTTGAAACCAGCCTGCGCAACGAAGCGAGACCTCATCTCTACCCAAGAAAAATAAAGAAAAGAAAAAAATCACAAGTATCTAAAAGGCTGTTCTACTCTTTTCCAACTACAAATCTGTGTGAGGCTGAATTTTCTTCATATACTTCAACCTAAAAAACATATTGCAGGGGGCTGGGCACAGTGGCTCATGCCTGTAATCTCAGAACGTGGGGAGGCTGAGGCAGGTGGATCACCTGTGGTTACGAGTTCAAGACCAGCCTGGCCAGCATGGTGAAACCCGTCTCTACTAAAAATACAAAAATTAGCTGGGTGTGGTAGCATGGGCCTGTAATCCCAGCTACTCGGAAGGCTGAGGCAGGAGAATCGCTTGAACCCGGAGGTGGAGGTTGCAGTGAGCTGGGATCATGCCACTGCACTCCAGCCTGGGCAACAAGAGCGAAACTCCATCTCAAAAAGAAAACACAAAAACAAAAACAAAAAAACCAGTACCACTCTTCTCACTAAATTTTTTTAAATAGTTATTTTTCATAAATATCATGTTACTTTTTAACATCTAATGAAATTATTATTTTAAAATGAATTAATCAATATATATATTTAAAAATTCTCAGTTTACATCTCTAGCTGAGTTACTACAACACTCATTCTCTTTAGTTTCAGTCACTTGCTTTAAGTGAAGATAGAATTTCTGTAGGTTCCTGGGTTTGTTCAGTTGCTCTGGCTTTGACCATGGCTGTTTCCATGTTCTGTTCATGGTGTACCTTGCTGTATCTTGGTGTTGGCAGACGACCCTGAGGAGGTGAGCCATACCAAGTAAGTGAAGGTTATCTACAGTTGTGATGGCCTTAACTATCAAGTAATAGTTTGTATTTTACATAATCCTTCTATCTTCATTTCCTCTTTGACAAGATAATTGTATAAGTTTTACTGTAATTGAAAAAATTACTGTACCTCTTCTATTTTCTTAGGAGAAGTTTCACTTTTATTATTTTTGAATTCTTCATTTATCTTTATTCTGGCTGCTACAAAGAGAAAAATACATATAGTTACTGGCTTTTGTAATCTATAATTCCTATCTCAATAATTTACACATTATTCACTATGAATGGCTACTTCTCTAGTATAGAAATTGCCCTCATGAAAAACAAAGCATAACAATAAGAAATTATTAATGAAGTCTCTTGGAGAGCTTTTGACAGGGTGACAAGTTTGTAGGTAAACCTACTATAAACCTTTGGCACTCTAATATTTTTTCTTTCACTGATTTTTACTCTCAAATTCATTTGTATACCTACACCTACTGAATTATAATAAATCTACTTCAATGTTTTATTTTTACAAATCTAAGGATTTCTATTAAAATGCTTTTTTAAGATGGTAAAATTCAATATACAAGTATGTTAAACTACATACTCAAGTACACAAAGATCAGCAGCAAACAGGATATATGTGTACATATATGTAAAATTTTAAGTGTCTTGGCTGACATATAAAGTGAGTGACAAATAAAACTTTTGCTTACATATACCACTGAGAGTTTGATATCATTGTAGCAGCATACTTTGATAGAATCTCACTGGCCTTATTGTGCTGCTGTGAGCATTTAATGGAACAATCCATACAAAGTGCTAGCAAATATGCAACAAATTGTTAGCTGTTCTTATAACTATTCCACTTAAAAAATTTAAAGCAACAAAAATATTCCATGTTGACAATTACTATAAAAACTTCCTTCTATGTTGTGTGTGTGCATATATACATATGTATATATACATATACACGTTTTATATATTTTTTTCCAGATGGAGTCTTGCTTTGTCGCCCAGGCTGGAGTGCAGTGGCGTGATCTCGGCTCACTGCAACCTCTGCCTCTGGGTTCAAGCAATTCTCCTGCCTCAAGGGATTACAGGTGTGCACCACCATGCCTGGCTAATTTTTCTATTTTTAGTAGAGGCCGGGTTTCATCATGTTGGCCATGCTGGTCTCTAACTCCTGACCTCAAGTAATCCTCAAGTAATCCGCCTGCCTTGGCCTCCCAAAGTGCTGGGATTACAGGTGCGAGCCACTGAGCCTGCCTATGTTGTATATATTTCAATACGTAATGTGGTTTAGAGTTTGGACTTTTGAATCAGATTGCTTAGGCTAAATCCCAGGTCACCTCTCACGAAGTATGATGTGGGACAAATATTTTCACATTTTGTCAATTTTCTCATTTGTAAAAATAGGAATTATAATACAATACATATATCTTATTCAATCAGAAATTATTTTTGATGAGTTACAAATACTTAAATCCCTGGAAACAGTGGGGACACTTTACCTAGGTGCACTCTTAAGGAGGTTTAGAAATGCATGAGGAGTGGAACTGACCATGAATAACACAGAACCTAAATTTCAGAGCCTGTGACTTCCAGATAAGATAGACACTACTTAAAACACGGAGACACTGAATTTGGAATCATTTGGAATGGATTCTCTTTCACAGCTGCTCTTTTAGACTGACATAAGACATTAACAACATGGTAATATCTGGCCCTAGAGAGAGTGAAAATTTGATTACGTAACAGAAAGTTCAATGGTGTGAATATAAGGCAAGCAATGATAAACACTGAAATTCTGGTCCCTTGCCTTTTTTTCTGACCCACTCTTTATGAAGACTTGATCTTTAAAAACTTTTCTTTAAGTAGATATTTCTCAAATAAGTGTAGTATAAGCTAATCTTTTAAAAAGACATTAGGGAGAGGCAGTGAAGGTCATTCCCTAAGATGGGTCTTGACCACACAGGGTTTCTCAGGTAGATTAGTAGTCATCTAAAAAGTAGACTGGCTCCAAAAGGGTAAAGAACATACTTACCTTCTAATGCTCTGACATCATTCTTAAAAACTTGTTGTCTGGTTCTGTGCAGTGTTTTAAAGAGCTGCAAAACCTGTTAAGAAAATCAGAATTCAAGGCTGGGCACAGTGGCTCACGCCTGTAATCCCGGCACTTTGGGAAGTTGAGGTAGCAGGACTGCTTGAGCCCAGAAGTTCGAGAACCTGGGCGATATGGTGAGACCCCCATCTCTACAAACAAAAAAAAAAATTTTTTTTGACACGGAGTCTCACTCTGTCGCCCAGGCTGTAGTGCAGTGGCATGATCTTGCATGATCTTGGTTCACCGCAACCACCGCCTCCCGGTTTCAAGCGATTCTCCTGCCTCAGCCTCCTGAGTAGCTGGGATTACAGGCACCTGCCACCAAGCCCGGCTAATTTTTCTATTTTTAGTAGAGACAAGGTTTCACCATGTTGTTTGTCCAGGCTGGTCTCCAACTCCTGACTTCAGGTGATCTACCTGCCTCGGCCTCCAAAGTGCTAGGATTATAGGCATGAGCCACCACACCTGGCCAAAATATTTTTTAAAACTAGTCAGGTCATGGTGGCGTGCACCTGTGGTCCTAGTTACTTGGGCGCCTGAGGTGGGAGGATTGCTTGAGTGCAGGAAGTTGAAGCTACAATGAGCTCTGACTGCACTACTACACTCCAGCCCGGGTGACAGAGCAAGACCCTGTCTCAAAAAAAAAAAAAAAAAAAAAAAAAGAAAAAAAAGAAAAGAAAAAGCAAAAGAAAATCAGAATTCAGACCTCAAAAGGAAAACACTTCACATTTTACACAAATTATATTACAAGGATTAAACAGTATTCCTTTTCTGTTTGTTTCAAAGACTATTTTCAAAAATAGTTGGTGAAAACCAGGACTTGCCAAAATAACTTTCCTTTGATTATTTATCTCTACATTAAAAACATTTTTAGCCTTATTTACAAAAATAATACAAAGTTCTTTGAAATAAATAAAACAATATAAGGACGGTTAAAAAGTTAGTAATTCTCACGCTAAAAACCAGTCTGCTATTTTACCAGTCTGGTATGTATCTGTTCTCATTTTTCTTAACTTATTGAAGTTTTAATCTGCTCTTAATATCATACACATACATATACAAAAGTAAGAATTTATTGCATCTTAAAAGAGGCCACAGAAGGAAGATGTTTTAGACAATTTAGACAAATTTAATTGCTATTCTTTCTTTTTCTTTTTTTTTTTTTTTCCTGACATGGAGTCTCACCTTGTCACCAAGGCTAGAGTGCAATGGCACGATCTCGGCTCACTGCAACCTCCGCCTCTCGGGTTCAAGTGATTCTCCTGCCTCAGCCTCCCAAGTAGCTGGGATTACAGGCACGTGCCACCACGCCCAGCTAATTTTTTGTATCTTTAGTAGACACAGGGTTTCACATGTTGGCTGGGTTGGTTTCGAATTCCTGACCTCGTGGTCTGCCTGCCTCGGCCTCCCAAAGTGTTGGGATTACAGCCATGAGCCACTGAGCCTGGCCCTTTTAATTGCTATTTCATAAAAGACAAGTGAAATGTTGAGACTTAACGAATATTCTGAGTCTATATTGGAAAAAAAAAAAAAGAAAAAAAGAAAAGAAAAGAGCCTGGCATTTTGGTAAAAGACAGACTGTAAAGAGGCTTTAGTGATAGGCTGAGGTCACTTCACACTCTCAAGTCCAAAAAGGTACTCAGTATTGTTCTCTCAGTATTTACCTTCCTCTGCTCTTCTCTATTTTACTTATTGGAGGCCACCAAGTTTCTGAAGCCAGAAATCTGTAGGCCATCCTTTTATTCTACCTTACTCTTGTTGTGGAAACTTTAGGAATGTCTCTGTAATCTTTCTTATATCCTCTATCAACAAAACCACTTACGTTCAGGCACTCCCCATCTCTTAGACTACTTATAAAGGTTTGTCACTTTGCCACCACACCCTCCTGTCCTCCAGTCTGTTCTACAAATAATATCTGACATTTACTAAGCATACTGTGTGCTAGACACTATTTTAAGTGTTTTACATATATTAGAAAACCTATTACATCAAAGGCAGACATGAAAACAGAAATAAGAAACAGAGCAAAAAAACTTAAAAATAAAACAAAAACGAAGCAGTCATAAAAGACTTCCTCAGAAACATGTTATTGCAGAGATGGAATAGCATCAATGAAAAGCTATAGTAAATTTAAAAAGGAACATTTCAAAAACTCCCAAAAGCTCTTGGCTATCAAACAGGTGAAAGTAAGGGTTAAGTTGTGAAAAACTGCCCAGATGTAGAATAAAAGTTCAGAAACAGAAATTGAGGAGAGGGAAGATAAGAAAATTAAGGGAGAAGGCCCAACAGCTAGATTGGCAGAAGGACCAACAAGAGAGAAAAGAGAAAAGCGAGGGAAGAAATTTTAAAATTTTCACTTAATATTTGGGTAAAAGGGGAGACAAAAAATTTCACCAAGTAAGGCACATTAATTACAAGATAGAAAGGGTTCCACCAAGTGCTCAACATAAAACTCATAACACAGCACAGCATGATGTAAGTTCAGTGTGATGCTGATGAGAAAAATCTCAGAGAATAAACAGTTCACATGTAAAGGATGGAAAAAATCAGAATGGTACCTGATTTCTAAATAGCACTACTATAAGAAGACAATGGAATAACATATTCAAGTTTTGAAAAAATGTCTGCTTTAGAACACCATAGATACTCACACTATCACTCAAAGACAAGGGCAAATACATATTTTCAGAAATGCAAAGTCTCTTATTGTCATACACACTTTATTGGAAGGCTACAGAAGAATATGCTCCACCAAAATAAGGAAATGAACCACAAAAGGAAAAGACATGGGAACCCGGGAGACAGGTGGTCTAACATGGGAGAAGAAAAGACCATGGGGAAGGACAAATGCTAGTCAACATTTGTGCAGCCAGACTAGAAAGCAACTAGGCAGGACTATAGCAAAAGACTGAATTGCTCCAGAAAAGGTATTGCTAGGAAAAATGAAACTGGTAGACTGGTTTTGCCTAGAATTTGGAAATAGATATCTAGGATATCTATTAAAGGATTTTTTTAAAGTAATAACTTTAAAAAGGCAGTTATTAATTTAAAGATGAAGAATTGGGAAAAAATGTAATCATATAATGTACTGAAAGGGCTCAGCTGTGGGTAATTTTTATAGTAATAATAACATCAAAGATGTTAAAGTACTAGGTGCTAGTAGAACTTTGAGGGCAGCTGTTTGCTTTATAGGACACAAATCAGAAAATGTGGTATATACACATCATGGAATACTAAAAAAGAATTAAACCATATTCTTTGCAGCAGCTGCTGGAGACCATTATCCTAAATGAAATAACTCAAAAACAGAAAATCAAATACTGCATATTCTCACTTATAAGTAGGTGCTAAACAATGGGTACACATGGACAGAACGATGGAAGTAATAGACAGTGGAGACTCCAAAAGGGAGGAGGATAGGAAGGGATTGAGGGTGGAAAAATTACCTACTGGGTACAATATTCATTATTTGGGTGATGGGTTCACTAGAAGCCCAAACCTCACCATTATGTAATTTACCCACGTAATAAACCTGCATATGTACTCTCTGAATCTAAAATAAAATTAAGAAAAATAAAAACAGTCAAAGGATTTGAATAGATATTTCCCCCCCCCCCCAAAAAACCATAAATGGCCAATAAGCCATGGAAAAATGTTCAATGTCATGTGCCATCCGGAAATAAAAATCTAAACCTCAATGAGATACCATTTCATCCCCAGTAGAATGGCTACCGTAAAAAAGACAGTCAATAAAAAGAGTTGACAAGGACATGGAAAAATAGAAACTCTTATACATTGCTGTTTGGCATTTAAAATGGTACAGCTGCTTTGGGAAACAGCTTGGCAGATGCTAAAAAAAGTTAAACCTACAGTTATGACTCAGAAATTCTACTACTAGGTATATACTCAAGACAAATGAAAACATATGTTCACACAAAAACATGTATGCTAATGTTCTTGGTACTATTATTCATAATAGTGAAAAAACAGAAATAACCTAAATGTCTATTAACTCATGAACGGGGAAGTAAAATGTGAATTATCCTTATTAATAAAAACTTAATTAGCTCTTAATAAGCTAATGCAGGCTGGATGCAGTGGCTCCCCCCTGTAATCTCAGCCCTTTGGGAAGTTGATGGGGGTGGATCGCTTGAGCCCAGGAGTTCAATACCAGCCTGGCCAACATGGTGAAACCCTGTCTCTACTAAAAAATACAAAAAATTAGCTGGGCGTGGTGGTGGGTACCTGTAATCCCAGCTACTTGGGAGGTTGAGGCAGGAGAATTGCTTGAACCTGGGGGGTGGACGCTGCAGTGAGCCGAGATCATGCCACTGCACTCCAGTCTGGGTGACAGAGTGAGATTCTGTCTCAAAAAAACCAAAAACCAAAAAACAAAAAACAGCCTGGGCAACATGGCCAAACCCTGTCTCTACAAAACATAAAAAAATTAGCCAGGTGTTGTGGAGGGTGCTTGTAGTCCCAGCTACTTGGGAGGCTGAGGTGGGAGGATCTCTTGAGCTTGGGAGGCAGAGGTTGTGGCGAGCCAAGATGACACCAGTGCACTCCAGGCTGGGTGACAGAGTGAGACCCTGTCTCAAACAAAACACAAAACAAAACAAAACAAAACAAAACAAACAAACAGAGAAACACACCCAAAAAAGGCCAGGCGCAGTTGCTCATGTTGCTCATGCCTATAATCCCAGCACTTTGGGAGGTCGAGGCAGGTAGATTACCTGAGATCGGGAGTTTGAGACCAGCCTGACCAACATGGAGAAACCCCATCTCTTCTAAAAATACAAAATTAGCCGGGCATGGTGGTGCATGCCTGCAATCCCAGCTACTCGGGAGGCTGAGACAGGAGAATCGCTTGAACCCGGTAGGCGGAGGTTGCGGTGAGCCGAGATTGCGCTATTGCACTCCAGCTTGGGCAACAATAGCAAAACTCCGTCATAAAAAAAAAAAAAAAAAAGAGCTAATGCAGCTGGTGACTTTGAGTTGAAGTCAATGATAATTTGTCATTCCAAAAATCCTAGGACCCTTAAGAATTATGCTAAATCTACTCTACCTGTGCTCTACAAATCAACAAAACACATCTGTTTAAAGCATGGTTCACTGATATTTTAAGCCCACTGTTGGGATCTGCTCAGAAAAAAAAAAAAAAAAAAGAGATTCCTTTCAAAATATTACTGCTCACTGACAACACACGTCATCACCCAAGAGCTCTGATGGAGATGTAAAAGGAAATTAATATTGTTTTCATGACTGCCAATACAACATCCATTTTGCAGCCCCACAGGTCAAGGTCAAGTAGTAATTTTGGCTTTCAAGTCCTTTTCTTTTAGACAGGGCCTTGTTCTGTCACCCAGGCTGGAGTGCAGTGGTATGATCATGGCTTACTGAAGCCTCGATCTCCTGGGCTCAAGCGATCCTCCCACCTCAGCCTCCCAAGTTGCTGGGCACACAGGTGCATGCCACCACGTTGAACTAATTTTTTCACTTTTTGTAGAGATGGGTTTGCCATGTTGCCCACGCTTGTCTTGAACTCCTGAACTCAAGCAATCTGCCCACCTCAGCCTCCGATAGTGCTGGGATTAGAGGCGTGAGCCAGACTTCTAAGTCTTATTTAAAAGACTCATAAGGCTATAGCTGCCATAGATAGTGATTCCTCTGATGAATTTAGGCAAAGTAAATTGAAAACCTCCTGGGAAGGATTCACCATTCTAGATGCCATTCAGAGAATTCAAGAGAGGAGGTCAAAATAGCAATAATAACAGGCATTTGGAAGAAACTTATCTGAACACTCATGGATGACTTTGAGGGGTTCAAGACTTCAGTGGAGGAATTAACTGCAGATATGTGGAAAGTGCAAGTGAAACTAGGATAAGGAGTGGAGCCTTAAGATGTGACTGAATTGCTGCAATCTCGATAAAACTTAAATGCATGAGCAGCTGCTTCTTATGGATGAGCAAAGAAAGTGGATTCTTGAGTTTATGAAGATCATCACTCACATCATTTCACTCCTGGTGAAGATGCTGTAAACATTATTGAAATAACAACAAAGGATTTAGAATATTATATAAACTCAGTTGATAAAGTAGTGGCCGGGATTGAGAGGATTGAATCCAATTCTGAAAGACGCCCTACTGTGGGTAAAATGCTATCAAACAGCATTGCATGCTACAGATAAATCTTTTGTGTGTGAGAGAGTCAATCAATGTGGTCACTTTTACTGTAGCCTTATTTTAAGAAACTGTCACAGTCATCTTAACTTTCAGCAACCACCAATCTGATCAGTTAGCAGTCAACATCGACACAAGATCTTTCATCAGCAAAAAGATTACAACTTTCTGAAAGCTCAAATAACTGTTAGCATTTTGTAGCAAAAATAGTATTTTTTATTTAAGGTATGTACTTCCTTATTTTTTATTTTATTTTTTGAGATGGAGTTTCACTCTTGTTGCCCAGGCTGGAGTGCGATGGTACAATCTCGGCTCAGTGCAGCCTCTGCCTCCTCGGTTCAAGGGATTCTCCTGCCTCAGCCTCCCAAGTAGCTGGGCTTACAGAAGCGCACCACCACGCCTAGCTAATTTTTGCATTTTTAGTAGAGACGGGGTTTCACTGTGTTGGCCGGATTGGTCTCAAACTCCTGACCTCGTGATCCATCCACCTGGGCCTCCCAAAGTGCTGGGATACAGGCATGAGCCACCTTCCCCAGCCACTACTTTAGAAAGTACTAAAGACATAATGCTACTGTACACTTAATAGACTACATTATAGTATAAACATAATTCTATATGCACTGGGACCAAAAAACATGGGTTATTCACTTTACTTCAATATACACTTTGTTGCTGTGGCCTTGAACCAAATCCGCAGTATCACCTGGGTATGCCTGTATCTAAAAATGTGGAAGTGGCTTTGGAATTGAGTAATGTGTAGAGGCTGGAATAATTCTGAGTGCTTGATAGTAAAAGCCTGGATTGCCTTGAAGAGATTGTTGGTAAAAATACGGACTTTGCAAGCATCATAGAATCCCAGGGACTGTAATATTGCAAGAGCAGAGAAGATATGTTGCATAGGATTTAAAAAATGAGAAGTAAGTAAACCTAATGTTTTTACATGCTATTTAAAGTACACCATTAGTACAACAAATTAGCATCCCTAATTTAAGAGGACTAGTATAAGAAAATGTTATCATTATTGCCATAGCACTATTGGAGTTAACATTACCTTGGAGCAGATAAACTTTAATTAAAATGCAGAAAGCCAGGTCACAGACTGTATTCTCTTCCTTATTTACCTATACTGATTGGACAGATTTAGGCAGTGTAGATGAAAAGTGGATTCTTTATAGTCAGATCAGTTTGAATCTGAGATTGTCACTTAATGTAAGCTAATAATGGATTAATTTTAAGGGTTATAATTTCTGTGCTAGGTTTCACTTTCCTTTTTTTTTTTTTGGACATAGGGTCTTGTTGTCACCCTTGTTGGATTGGTCACCTTTGAATCTTCCCACATGAAGCATAAGTGCCTTCTATACATTGTAGGCTCTACCAAAAGTGTTTTTGGAATGAATCCTACTTAATTTCATTTGTATCCAAGTTTTCCAATCAAATCCCCACTTCAAGGACTTTTCATGTGCTAGTTGCCCTTTCTGGAATGCTTTTTTCTCTACTCTAGCTAATTTCTAATCAAACGTTAGGTCTGAACTTCCTTGAGAGATTATTTACTTATTTTTTGAGGTGAAGTCTTGCTCTGTCACCGAGGCTAGAGTGTAGTGGCGCAGTCTTGGCTCACTGCAACCTCCACCTCCCAGGTTCAAGAAATTCTTGTGCCTCAGCCTCCCGAGTAGCGGGATTACAGGCACCCGCCACTATGCCCAGCTAATTTTTCTATCTTTGGTAGAGATGCGGTTTCACCATGTTGTCCAGGCTGGTCTCAAACTCTTGACTTCATGTGATCCTCCCGCCTCGGCCTTCCAAAATGCTGGGATTACAGGTGTGAGCCACTGCACCCAGCCCCTTGAGAGATCTTATGTGAAATCCTAGTTATATGCTCACAAAACACTGTAGTTTCAAATCACAGCATTTATTACAACTGTAATTAAATAACTGTTTAAGGTCTCCCCACCTTTTAGATTTCTTTATGAAGGCAAGGATGTTCAGCTTATTGCTGCATCCACTATGCTTAGATAATATAGCCTGCTGGTTGTTGGCTATAATAATAGCTATTATGGATATTCAAAGAAATTTTTGAATGAATAACCCTGAGCAATTCTGTTTCTATTGGTGCTATGACATTATGTACAAAAGTACACGAGGGCTGCTTGGTGGTTCCCTAAACTGCTTAACTTCACCATGTTATAACAGGCCATTTCCCCATGTTTATGTTTCAGGCAGTGACAACTACAGATCCCAATTGGCCATGCTGATGTTAAACGTTAAAGGATGGCTGCCAATGAGAATTGTGCGCTGGGCAGGAACGTGCATCATGCTTGGGTGTGAGAAATGAATCTGAGACCAGGTAGGTACTCAGAGAGATGATCGGAGCACAGTCACCACATCCCAAGCTCATTCAGTGAGCTCAGGTCTCACCAGGCCCTGCTCTGTCTTGCTATGTTACTTTTGACAAGTAATTTTGTTGGGGTTCGGTTTCCTTGGCTGCTAGACTTCTGTGCACCTTCTGTTTATCCGAATAAACCTTTCACCTCATTGAACTGCTGTTGCTCAGGTCAGCCTCTGGCGTCTCCTATACTTCCCAGGGATGTGAAATGGGTCCCTCAGACAAATACTCGGTCTGAAGATGAAAAGAGGGCAGAACTCAAGTCGCGGATTTGTATCATGGATAAACACTGCGTTCCAAGTTAGTACCAAGAATAGGAACCACACTGGTGCCTCCCGCTCTCCTCCGCACCTGCACAAACCCTCGGAGTTGGTCATCTGGCTTCTCTGGGGTAACAGCCACATCCTCCGAAAAGGGTCCGGAGCCCCAGCCTCCAGAGACTCCAGAGAGTTTTCTCAAGGCCGCGAACACACCCTCCCGCACTGCATCGTACCCACCCCTTCCCGGGCCCTGTCACCTTGGCTGCCTGTGCCATGGCTCTCCTCACCGCTGCCGCTACCTCCGGAGCAGTCGACTAGCCCCGCCTCTCAGCAACCAATCAAAGACTGAACTGTCCCACTCCCTGTAGCCCCGTTACTAACGCGCCACAACCAATCACCAGACAGCATCTCCCTTTTAGCCCCGCCCTCCTACAAAGGACAGAGAAGGAGTTTGCTAAACGGGCGTTTCCCAAAGCCGTTTGCTAAACGGATGGGAACTGGTAAAATCGCGAGGAGTCCCAGAGCCCAATTACTGGCCAGAAGAGAACGGAAATCACCTGGACGCCATTTTAGTTAGGGGCACAGTTACTTCCGGCGCAGGGATCCTCTGCTAGGCTGACTGGGTTTGTATTTAGTGGATGGCATCGGCGCCCGCGTTTTGTTACCTCCTGTTTACGGTATAGGATCGTCTGTAAAATAACCTTTATTTTAACGTTTCCCAGTTGCGACTATCTCTTTGGAAATGTGCAGAAATAAAAGCCAAGTCCTAACAACTGACTCCTAAAAATTTTATGCTTATATTCTTTCATTTATTTCCTCAGAAGTTTAGGTTAAAGTACTCGCTGAAGTTCGCACAGGTAGTAAATGGAGATCTGGGATGTAAATCCGCTATGCCTGACCGTAAAGCCTAGTCTTACCCTTTATATTTTGCCTATTCAACTCTCTTTATTCCTTGGTTTTGCTGATAAAGAGATCAGAAATGGGTAATCAGCAGCAGCATCATCAGAAACAGTCATAAGGTATTTATTTGCGTTTTAACCTATGACCTTGAAAGCATCAAGAAAAAAACTATATATAGTCACATTACTAACGCGCCACAACCTTTTCCTATTGTTCCTCTTGCATAATTGTTCTCCTTCCCTACCCCTATAGCCTTTCAGGTTAACTTTTAGGTAAAATTGACTTCTTATTAAAAATGAAAGATCTTATTAAAAATGAAAGATCTGGACCAATGGATTTCCAAAGCCCTTTTCCTTCTCTGTGATCTATGTTATTTTAAGGAATTATTGCAAGTCATTCTGAGAATAACAAGATAATCGATTTTTTAAAAATTAAGGTGCATTCGATTTGCAGAACATTTAACGTAATGAAGCAATTAAACCAAGTATACTGGATATTGTCTTTTATCTAGGAAACAATAAACTAGATGATCTTGTACCTTGCATTGTGCTTTCTGAATGCTGACAGTGATTTAAAAGATGCCCCATCCCCTCTCCCCCATTTTCAGTGTAGACTCATAGTGCAGCTTCCTGAAAATTCATAACGTATTGTGATGATTTCTTGCTAGCTAGTGTCCTGCATTCAGTTAACCAAAGTCCCTCATCTGCTGATATTTTAAAACAGTTCTATAATGACAGAATCAGTTCAGTTCTGTGGCTCCTCTTTTCTTAAATCAATCTGCATGACTCCTTTAACTGTTCCACATATGAGGTGGGCTCTTCACTATTCTAGTTGTTCTGGGAACATGGCCTGGTTTGTCTTGTCACCCTAAAATAATCAAAAGGCTAAGGATCCAGTTAAAAGGGTTTATTCAACTGTAAAGTGTGAGGGCAGTCATATGGGAATATGTAGACACCAAAGAATGGTGATGAGTGCTTTCAGTGTAAAGAAAAGTGAAGATCGTTTGTATAAGACAAAATGGAGATGCCGAACAGAATTAACAACATTTCAAACAATGGATAACATCTAGATTTAAGATCTGATTGGCTACTATTGATTACACTCTAAGGTGGTTGCTTAATATTCTATGGTAAAAAAAGTAACAATCACAAGGGTCTACAGCTCCAATATTATGTAGTGTAGGTTTGAAATGAAGAATAGGGAGTCTGATTAATGTATAATATCTCAACACAAAGGTCGGGAAGCAACAATAGTCATGCACCAGAGAAGAAAAACAGCCGTATTACATGACTGAGTTTTCAGGGCTTAACTTTGCCCCCTTGGCTTAATAAATTTGGTTCTGAAATTTCATTTTCTTTTTAAAGTTTGCATCTCAAAGTATAAGTCGCAGAACTGAACAGGAAATTCCATCATGTTCATCATGTAAGTTCACAGAGCTATGTAGTAGGCAGAATAATGGCCTCCAGAAGATGTCTGTGTTCAGATTCCAGGAATCTCTGACTATGTTATATATGACAAGAGGCTTTGAAGATGTCATTAAATTAAGTATTTTGAGATAGGAAGATTATCCTGGATTGTCTGGTGGACTCAGTGTAATCACAAGGATCCTTATAAGTGAAAGAAGGAAGCAGAGTCAGGGAGAAGTTTGAAGATGTTCTGCTGCTGGCTTGGAAGATGGAGGAAGGGGCCGCAAACCAAGCAAGCCTCCTCTAGAAACTGGAAAAGGTAAGGGAATGATTTCTTCCCTAGAGCATCCAGAAGGAATGCGCACTTGCCAACACTTGATTTTAGCTCGGTGAAACTCAATTTGAACTTCTGACTTACAAAATGCTACCTGTTTTTTGGCTTCTTCCATTTTCTTTTTCTTTTCTTTTCTTTTTTCTTTTTTGTTTTTTGTTTTTTTTTGAGAAGGAATCTCCTACTGTTGCCCAGGCTGGAGTGCAGTGGCCCGATCTCGGCTCACTGCAAGCTCCGCCTCCTGCCTCAGCTTCCCTGAGTACCTGGGACCATAGGCGCACGCCACCACACCCGGCGAATTTTTTGTATTTTTAGTAAAGGTGGGGTTTCACCGTGTTAGCCAGAATGATCTCAATCTCCTGACCTCGTGATCCACCCACCTTGGCCTCCCAAAGTGCGGGGATTATAGGCGTGAGCCATCATGCCCGGCCCAACTCTTTCCATTTTCAAAGCCGATAATGGAGTTTTTTTTTTTTTTTTTTTTGAAACAGAGTCTTGCCCTGTTGACCAGGCTGCAGTGGCGCTATCTCGGGTCACTGCAACCTCCGCCTCCCAGGTTCAAACGATTCTCCTGCCTCAGCCTCCCTAGTAGCTGGGATTACAGGCAGCTGCCACCAGGCCCAGCCATTTTTGGTACTTTTAGTAGAGACAGGGTTTCACCATGTTGGCCAGGCTGGTCTCAAACGCCTTACCTCATGATCGCCCACCTCGGCCTCCCAAAGTGCTGGGATTACAGTCGTGACCCACCACACCTGGCTGAGCATTTTCAAATCTCAGACTTTCACCTCTGCCTCTGTGGTCACATTTTCTCTTACTCTCATGCTTCTGTCTCTCTCTTTCACTTACAAGGGCCATTGTGATTACTTTGGGCTCACCTAGATAATGCAGGAACCTCCCTATTCCAAGATCCTTAACTTAATCACATCTACAAAATCCCACTTACCATGTAAAGTAACATATTCACAGGCTCCAGGGATTAGGACATGGGCATCTTCTGCCTAGCACACTAAGTTTGTGTGATGCCAGTCAATAAGGTTGAAATGGAAAGAAATGAGGTAGAAGCATCAGCAATGGGCCTGATCACACAGAGCCCTATAAGCCAAGGTAAGGATGTTGGATTTTATTCTGTGATGGTATACACTAGCATATTACCAGCAGGAGAGTGACACTATGGTTTATATTTTATAAAGATCATTTTGGGTGCTGTGTGGCAAATTAACTACAATGGAAGCAGAGAGGTTATCCAACTAGGAGCCTTTCAAAGTACTCCAGGAAAGAGATGTTAGGAGCTTGGGTTAGAGTAGTGGAAGCAGAGGAGATAAGTGATTAGATTCTAAGTGATGTGTGTTGAAAGTACAGAGAGAAGATTTAAGGATGATTTCAATGCATTTGGCTGGAGTAATTGGATGAATTGCTCACCCAATTGCAGATATAGAATCCTGCAAAAGGAGGTTTTGGTTTGTTTGTTGTAGAGGCAGTCAAAATAAAATCGCAGTGCCTGGTAGCCATCTAAGTGGAGGTGGTCAATAAGCTGTAATGTATGTCACAGACCAGTCTGGAATTAAGGGAAGAGGTAGATCAAGAGACAAATACTTCAGAGTCACTACTCTACAGATGGTAAAGCCTTCAGATGGAATGAAAGCTGACCATATTTTTATTACCCAAACCAGCACACATTTTAACTTTTTATTTTGACAATTTCAGATACATAAAAGTTGCAAGAATAATACATAGAATTTGCATATGCCTTTCAATCAGATTCTCCAAATGTTAACATTTTATTGTAACTGCTTTATTCTTTTCTATTTCTCTACTTACCTATAGACAGACACTTTTTCTCTGAATTATTTGAAAGTAAGTTGCAGACATGACACCCATAGCCTTACATACTTCAGTGGGGTTTTCCTACAAAGACATTCCCTTGTATCAGTAGTTCTTAAAGTATGGTTCCCAGGCTAGCAGCAACTGTATCACCTGGAAAGTCAGAAACCTAACTTGTAGGGCCCCACCCCAGACCAACTGACAATTTTTTGACAATTTTTTCTGTGGTAATGAAAGGAAATTAACATGACTTCAAAACTATTATCTAACTTATAGGCATTATTTAGATTTTACCAATTGTCCCAGTAATGTCTTTGATAGCAAAAGTACCAAATGAACACATTTGAGATTAAAGGGAACCACATTCAATAATTTTGCCAAGACAGAGTAGTCGTGTAATCATAAAAGGCAGTTGAGCTCACACCTGTAATCCCAGCACTTTGGGAGGCTGAGGTGGGTAGGTCACCTGAGGTCAGAAGTTTGAGAACAGCCTGGCCAGCATGGGGAAACCCTGTCTCTACTAAAAATACAAAAATTAGCCAGGTGTGGTGGTGCGTGCCTGTAGTCCCAGCTACTTGGGAGGCTGAGGCATAAGAATCACTTGAACCCGGGAGGCAGCGGTTGCAATGAACCGAGATTATGCCACTGCAGTCGAGCCTGGGCGACAGAGCAAGAATCTAGCTCAAAAAAAAAAAAAAAAAAAAAAGGCACTGAGGAGGTATACTTTTTCTTAATACGTACACTTAGAGAGGTCTAGTATGATAACTGGAGTTGTCTATAGTATTTTATAAATGGATGTCCTTAGTGACCTTGACAAGAGGGAAATGGACACAAAAATGAAAGATAAGAAAGCAGACACGGTATGTAGAAAACTCTTTTTTAAAAGGAGCAAAGATATGGAGCGGGATGTGGTAATTAAGGAAGGTTTTGTTTTTTTAAGGTGGGTCATTTTATAAATACATTGTTGATTGCTGCTGGGAAAAAATCCATGCAGAGCAGTCTAGGGAGGTTTACAAACTACTGATGCCTGGAGCTCATCTCCAAAGATTTTTATTTAATGGATCTGGGGTGCAGCCAGGTTCACGGGGATTTTCAAAAGCTCCCCAAGTGATCTTAATGTGTAGTCAAGATTGAGAACCACCGGTAGAGAGAGAAAAAAATCTGAAGAGAGGACTTAAAATCTGCTGCTAAAGCAAGACCTTAAATAATCTAAGTGCTAAATTGCAGCCAGCACCACTTGAATTGTCAAATCTTGTCAGTTACAGTATCCAACTTTCCCTACAAGCGTCCATAGGCAGACGAAGGGTTTATACCAGTAACTCCATTCCCCAGGAGACAAGAAAAGAGGCTAGAAAAACGACTTAGGAATCTCCTTGGAGCTCAAGACCAGGAACTTTCCCCTACCCATCCCTGCTGCAGTTCCTGCGGAGCTCCGGCACGCTGGCCGCTCTCGCAGCGCCGGTCGCCAGTGCGCACGCGCAGGATTCACTAGGGCGCAGGAGCCGGGGGACCTGCGCAGGCTTGGCTGCGCCCTCTCGCGCCGCACGCTCCGCGGGTTCCTCCCTCCTTCCGAGCCTCTACCCGGGCCGCCGCGCGGGAGAGAGGCCGAGATGGCAGATGAGATTGCCAAGGCTCAGGTCGCTCGGCCTGGTGGCGACACGATCTTCGGGAAGATCATCCGCAAGGAAATACCAGCCAAAATCATTTTTGAGGATGACCAGGTAGGTACCGTGAACCACCTCGCTCGCCTGCTGAGGTGGGGTATCGTCCGCGGATCCTCGGGTTTCTCGCGGAGGGACAGGAGGGGTCGCGAGTGCAGCGGCGATGGCAGGGGACCTGGCCGCCCTGGCCCAGTGGGCCCCCAGCCAGGGGACAGGGCCCGGGCACTCCGAGGCGGCCTGCCGGCGCGTGCCGGCGCTCCGGTTACTCGTTATCTGCCCCGGGCTCGGGCCAGGCCGCCGGGCGTCCTGGGTGCCGCACCGCGGGGCCTGGGCGCGTGTCGGAGCGCACTGGGGCCCCCGCGTGGAAGCCCGCCGGCTCCTTGGCTGCCTCGGACCTCGCCTATATCAGGAATCTCGAAATCTCGCCAGCGCTCTGCCTGACAGAGAGAAACCCGATCGCGCCCTGACTCATGCCCAATCTCCGCGATCTCCCGCGCACAGCCGGCCTGCCAGGGCCGGCAGTTCCTGGGCGTTGCTCGGCACGGCATTGGGCTCAAGGGCCCAGGGGCGCGGGGAGGTGCGCGGACCGGCGGGGCCTGCCGGCTTCCTCCGCGGGGTGCGGTTTGCCACCTCACCGCTACCCCATCCCTATCTCCACCCCAAAGCGTACCCTGGGCTGGCAAGGCGATCTCCTGAGATAAGAAGTGGGCCCGCGTCTGGGATTTGCTTTCGGTTGACCTCTCCCGCTGAACATGTTGGACCTACAAACAGCTGAATGATTTCTTTTATATTCAACAGGAAGTAATTTTAAGCCAAGAGACTGAGACGGCAGTTTTTGTTGACTTCTTGTAGGTGAAATCCCAGTTGATGTGATTTTGAGATATCTTGTGTAAATTATTTAGTGGACAGTTGTATTTTTGGGATTGGATCTCAGATAAAGCTGGGCAGATTGGGTGATTTAGATAGAACAATTTTGTAAACAGTTTTGTTAAATTTAGGAAATATGAAATATAAGAAAAACATTTATTCTACTAGTGTCGTTTAGTTAGATTCAAAACGTTATCAAAGATTTAATTAGGTTCCTCCAGGCGAATTTTTAAAAAAATACTTTGTCTCTACTCAGGGGTAATTCTTTGGTTTTAGAAAAAATATTTCTTTTTAAGGTTTGCAGTTGCCTTTGAGAAATGGTTGTTGAAAAATTTACATTTGAACCACTGAAGTCCAACTGTGTAACAGCAGGGAGCAGTCTAAATGAATCAGCATTTTGTAGGGAGCACCCAGTAGAATTACTCCTGAGACAAATAAGTGTGGATGGGTTTTATTAAAACAGTTTTCACTTCAGCAGTGAGCAAGAGATACAAAAATATTAATGTCATGTGTGTATTTACAGACACTGTGTTAAATAATTAGTCTAAATGCTGAAGAGTATGTATCATATATGTACTCTTCAGTTTTACATAAAAGGATAGGTATATTTCTTAAATAGTTGAGTAAAGTGAGAATAGATATTAATCAAATAGCAAATACGTAGTTAAAAAACTGATTGCTATCATAAAGAAAAAACACACACACACAGAGGAAATTGCACAACTAGGACTCTGACCTGGGAGTAATGGGGCGGGGAGGGGAATCAGAGGTTTTTTTCTGTTTTTTTCTTTTTTCTTCCAGAAATCATATATGTGCTGGGGATGGAATGGCGGGATGACTAGCAGTTTAAGTTAGACAGAAGTTGGGGTTTGGAGGGGGAGAGGATCATTGAAAAAGCTTTGAGGGCGGAGAGCTCAGAAGGACAGTTGCATGTGAAGAGTTGCAGGAGATCTGGAGAGGCAGACAAGGATTAGCATGGCCAATTTCTGTGCATTCGTTGGCTCCCAGTTTAAATGTCACTGCCTCAGAGTTGTCCCTAAACAATCTAAATCAGGCTTTTCCTGTAATAATCATTCATATTATCCTTTACTTTGTAACGTGTATGACCTTTGGTGATTATACCTTTATTTAAAGTTGGTCTTCCCATAAGACTTCCATGGAGTCTGGGTGCAGTTTGGGAAGCCAAGGCGGATGGATCACCTGAGGTCAGGAGTTTGAGACCAGCCTGGATAACATAGTGAAACCCTGTCTGTACAAAAACACAAAAATTAGCTGGGCATGATGGCACATGCCTGTAATCCCAGCTACTTGGGAGGCTGAGGCAAGAAAATCCCTTGAACCCAGGAGGCGGAGGTTGCAGTAAGCTGAGATCTTGCCATTGCACTCCAGCCTGGGTGACAGAGTGAGACTCCATCTCAAAAATAAAAAAGACTTCCATGGAAAGGATCATGCACGGCACCATTCGTAATGTGTACACTTCTGTTTTCTTAGCATCTAGTGCCCCCCCATGTAGTTACTGTTCAGTAGATATTTGTTGAAATAAGTTTTATCCTACCAATATACTAAAAGTTTTATTTCTTTCTTTCTTTCCCTTTTCCCTAGTGCCTTGCTTTCCACGACATTTCCCCTCAAGCACCAACACATTTTCTGGTGATACCCAAGAAACATATATCCCAGATTTCTGCAGCAGAAGATGATGATGAAAGTGTAAGTAAATTTCTAACATGATTTATTTTCTTGCTTTTTAAATTGGGAGATTAATTTTGTCCTTAAAGTGCTGTCACATTTTCATCTTCCTAAGGTCATTACTGAGGAAAAACCATAAAAACCATTAAGACTTCAATTGCCCAGCTGTTTTCCAAAGTTGCTGCATCATTTTGTATCCCACCAGCAATGAATGAGCATTCCATCTTCTCCATATCCTTATCACATATCCTTATCAACACTTGCTATTATCTTTTTTTTTTTTTTTGAAATGGAGTCTTGCTCTGTCACCTAGGCTGGAGTGCAGTGGTGCCCCCGATCTCGGCTCACTGCAAACTCCGCCTCCTGGGTTCACACCATTCTTCTGTCTCAGCCTCCCGAGTAGCTATGACTACAGGTGCCCGCCACCACGCCTGGCTGATTTTTTGTATTTTTAGTAGAGATGGAGTTTCACTGTGTTAGTCAGGATGCCCTCGATCTCCTGACCTTGTGATTCACCCTCCTCTGCCTCCCAAAGGGCTGGGATTACAGGCGTGAGCCACCGCACCTGGCCTATTGTATTCTTAAAGTAAGCTAGAGAAAAGGTTATTAAGAAAATCATAAGGAAGAGAAAATATATTTACTATTCATTAAGTGGAGTGAATCATAAAGGTCTTCATCCTTATCATCTTCATGTTGAGTAGGCTGAGGAAGAGGAGGGGTTGGTCTAGCTATAGCTGTCTCAGGGGTGGCAGAGGCAGAAGAAAATTTGCCTATGGGTAGATCCGCACAGGTCAAACCCATGTTGTGCAAGGGTCAGTTGTATTTACTTGGGGATACTTTTTAAAGTGAGACATTATTTCTGAAACTTAGAAACTTCAGGACATTAATTTTTAATTCAATATATTTGTACAAATCACAGAGTTCAAAGATTAGAGCGAGTACTTAATGGTAAAATACCATCTTATATGCAATAACATTAAAACCTCAGAATACATTCTTTTTTTTTTTTGAGACGGAGTTTTGCTCTTGTTGCCCAGGCTGGAGTACAATGGCACCATCTCAGCTCACTACAACCTCTGCCTCCTGAGTAGCTGGGATTACAGGCATGTGCCATCACGCCTGGCTAATTTTGTATTTTTAGTAGAGATGGAGTTTCTCCATGTTGGTCAGGCTAGTCGAACTCCCAGCCTCAGGTGACCTGCCCACCTCGGCCTCCCAAAGTGCTGGGATTACAGGTGTGAGCCACTGTGCCCGGCCCCAGAATACAAATTTTTACCATTTAGTATAATTAGACAGTCATGGCATTTTAAGGTCAGAGCTTCTTACTCCAATGCAGCTCTTTTCTATAAGGATAATAAAATGTGAATTTTTACTCAGTTAACATTCTAAATTGGTGTTTTAAGGTCAGCTCTCTTACTTAGAAGACAGTTGTTTGCCAGGAAACATTTACTGAACCAGTTTTAAAACTGCTAATTAATGATTAAATTTTGTGACCAGTGTAGGCACCTGCTGTACAAAATTTTATATAGATGCTCATCAACTTAAGATGGGGTTACATGCTGATAAACCCATCATCAGTTGAAAATATTGTATGTCTGTCGAAAATGCACGTAATACCTAACTTACTGAACCTAACTTACTGAACATTATAGCCTAGCCTAGTCTAACTTAAGCTTGCTCAGAACATTTGACATTAACCTGCAGTTGGGCAAAATCATCTAATACAGAGCCTATTCTGTAACAGAGTTGAATATCTCATGTAAGATTATTTTACTGCATATCACCAGTCTGGAAAAGGATCAAAATTTGAAGTATGGGTTCTCCTGAATGCATATCGCTTCCACACCATTGTAAAGTTGAAAAATCATAATTTCCCCAACTTACAATTTTTGTCCATTGTCCACCTGTACAATGGACCTTACTGCATGAGTAAGGTAAGCGGAGTCCACTGTCCTGGGGCTTACTAAGGTAATGAGAATAGAAATGTAAGACTCTCTCCCTTCGCTCTTTTCTTGCCATAGGAATTAAATGAGTTCCCTTTCCTGAGAGCTTTTTAGAATGTTGAAGTTAACCCTCTCAACCTTTTTCTCTCACAATGGGAAAGCATAAGCAGTGAAATGGAAGTTAAAGTTCTTTTCTCTCGCCAACCTTCTCCCCTTTAACTTTTATTAGGGAAGAAAACTGGCAACACACAAGTGGACTCCTTGTGTCAATAGAGACAAATTGACTGTAGATAGAACCAAAAAACAAACAGGATGACACAGTGAGACTAGGTATTTGCCACAGGATCCTACAAGTCCGCAGACAATGCAGTAGATCTGGTAGTGTTCACAGGAAAATCCATAATGGTCATAAGGAAGTCATAAAGAAAGCAAGATGTCTTGCTTTATTAAGAAAACGTAAACACCACTTGGAATATAATTAACATTTTTGTTTGGTGTGGCATAGTGCCTTGTGCCTGTAATCCCAGTACTTCAGAGGTTAAGGTGGGCGGATTGCCCGAGCGCAGGAGTTCAAGACCAGCCTGGGCAACCTGGAGAAGCCCCGTCTCAACAAAAAAATACAAAAATTAGCCAGGTGTGGTGGCGTGTGCCTGTAGTCCCAGCTCCTTGGGTGGGTGAGGCAGGAGGATCACTTCAACCTGGGAGGTCGAGGCTGCAGCGAGCTGAGATCATGCCACTGCACTCCAGCCTGAGTGACAGAACAAGACCCCGTCTCTTAAAAAAAAAAGTTTAATTGAACAGCAGATTTTATTTCTGATTTGTTTCTCGAAATTAGTAATGATAAATACCTAATCTTAATGGGTCTCCAGTTGTAGATTATGCTCTGTTGGCATTAAGAGTTTCCAAATATTTGCTCAAAGGGGTGTGTTTCAATGAGAGTTTTAAGATTTGATATTTCAGCTTGACAGTTTGTTATTTAATGTCAAGAAGTAATAAATTGCCTGTGCCTAAGAAACTTTTTTTTCCTTTTCCAGCTTCTTGGACACCTAATGATTGTTGGCAAGAAATGTGCTGCTGATCTGGGCCTGAATAAGGGTTATCGAATGGTGGTGAATGAAGGTTCAGATGGTGGACAGTCTGTCTATCACGTTCATCTCCATGTTCTTGGAGGTCGGCAGATGCATTGGCCTCCTGGTTAGGCATGTTTTGGGGATAATATTCTCTTCTCTAGGCAATGATTAAGTTAGGCAAGTTCCAGTATGTTAAGTAACACACTTATTTTTGCCTGTGTATGGAGAGATTCAAGAAATAATTTTAAAACCGCATACATAATAAAAGACATTGTTGCATGGCTTATAGTCTCTCTGAATGTTGCATTTGATTTGTTATTTTAAAAATATATTTGTTGGAATATGTGAAGGTGAGTTTATAATTTTGGAGGTTTCTTGCTTTTTCTTCCCAAGGAGGACTTAACATATGAACATTGCATTGTTTTAATGGTGTTACTAGTCTTTGAAGACAAATAATGAGAGTTTATAAATTTAGCTTTAACTTTGAAATATCTTTCCAGGTTAAAATAGATCCAAATTAGATTTTTAAGCTAATTCTCACGTTTTCTAAGAACATAGCAAATTGACGATTTTGGTTTTAGAAACAATGCTTTTCACGCCTGTAAATCCCAGCACTTTGGGAGGCCGAGGCGGGCGGATCACGAGGTCAGGAGATGGAGACCGTCTTGGCTAACACGGTGAAACCCCGTCTCTACTACAAATGTAAAAAATTAGCCGGGCGTGGTGGCAGGCGCCTGTAGTCCCAGCTACTTGGGAGGCTGAGGCAGGAGAATGGTGTGAACCTGGGAGGCAGAGCTTGCAGTGAGCAGAGATCCGGCCACTGCACTCCAGCCTGGGCGACAGAGCGAGACTCCGTCTCAAAAAAAAAAAAAAAAAAAAGAAACAGTGCTTTATGTTCAGCACACATTTCCCCTGGACTCTGGGCATAATTTGGAAGGGATGAAAGTAGGTTTGTCACACAATCTTCGATGACCATGTGAAGCCATACATTGGTATTTGCTTGCTATTTAAACTCCATCTGAATATTTATTATAAAGACTTGAAAATATTTTACCTAGAATTCACTTTTCCAATGGAAACCTCATTGTTCTAAATGCATATGCACACATTAATAAACATATTTAAGTTGTGCATGAATCTGGCCACGTCATAGAGCGTGGGAAAGGGAACGTGCCCGGGTCTGGGTTTTCATGTAGACTGACAACCAACCTTTTGTTTTTAGTCTTACCACGTACTCTGGCCTGTCTAAGGTTCTATTATTTATTTATTTATTTATTTATTTATTTATTTTTTGAGACAGAGTCTCACTGTTTCGCCCAGGCAGCAGTGCGGTGGTGTGATCTCAGCTCAATGCAACCTCCACCTCCTGGGTTCAAGCGATTTTGCCTCACTCAGCCTCCTGAGTAGCTGGGATTACTGGTGTGTGCCATCACGCCAGGCTAATTTTTGTATTTTTGGTAGAGACGGGGTTTCACCATATTGGCCAGGCTGGTCTCAAACTCCTGAGCTCAGGTGATCTGCCTGCCCTGGCCTCCCAAAGTGCTGGGATTTACAGGTGTGAGCCACCACTCCCGGCCTCTAAGGTTCTATATAATACAAGCTTAATAGCTTTGCTTCTTTGCTTTCCTTTGTGTAGGCACTTTCCAGCTTCCAAAATGTAATACTTTGTTTCTTCTCCCATTCTCTTCATACTTAACAGGTTTTTTCCTTTTTTTTTTTTTGAGACAGAGTTATCCAGGAGTGGAGCTGGAGTGCATCTAGGAGGTGGAATGCAGTGGCACGACAGCTCACTGCAATTTCTGCCTCCCAGGTTCAAGCAATTCTCCTGCCTCAGCCTCCCAGGTAGCTGGGACTACAGGCGCACACCGTCATGCCTTGCTAATTTTTGTGTTTTTAGTAGAGACGGGGTTTCACCATGTTGGCCAGGCTGGTCTCGAACTCCTGACCTCAGGTGATGTACCTGCCTCGGTTTCCCAGAGTGCTGGGATTACAGGTATGAGCCACTGTGCCCGGCCTTCCATGTTTAATCTAAAAAGATTGTTGTAGGGTTTTGACACATTTAATTGAAAGTTGTTTTTCTTAAAATTTTATTTCCTCTTAGTGATTTTTTAAAATAGTTTTTTTTTTTTTTGGAGGTGGGGAGAGAAGGCAAATTGGCTCTTTATGTGCAACACATAATTTTTTCGCAATTTGTCATTTGTCTCCTTACTGTCGCCCAGGCTGGAGTGCAGTGGCCGGATATCAGCTCACTGCAAGCTCCGCCTACCGGGTTTACGCCATTCTCCTGCCTCAGCCTCCCCAGTAGCTGGGACTACAGGCGCCTGCCACCTCGCCCAGCTAGTTTTTTGTATTTTTAGTAGAGACGGGGTTTCACTGTGTTAGCCAGGATGGTCTCCATCTCCTGACCTCATGATCTGCCCGCCTCGGCCTCCCAAAGTTCTGGGATTACAGGCTTGAGCCACCGCGCCTGGCCTAAAATGTTTATATAGTTAATACATCCATCTTAAATTTATTTCATAAGCCTTTCCCACCCTAAGAGGATTTTAAAATATTTTTTTTTTCCTAGTACTTTTTTTTTTTTTTTTTTTTGGAGGCTGAGTCTCGCTCTTGTTGCCCAGGCTGGAGTGCAATGGTGCAATCTCAGCTCACTGCAACCTCCACCTCTCAGGTTCAAGTGATTCTCCTGCCTCAGCCTCCCGGGTAGCTGGGATTACAGGCATGCACCACCATGCCCGGCTAATTTTGTATTTTTAGTAGAGATGGGGTTTCTCCAGGTTGGTCAGGCTGGTTTCAAACTCCCGGCCTCAGGTGATCTGCCCGCCTTGGCTCCCAAAATGCTGGGATTACAGGCGTGAGCCACTGCCCCCGGCTTTTCCTAATATTTTTATGAGTTTATATTTTATGTTGAGGGAAGGTGTAGGGAGGAGTTTTGGAGGGATTTGTGCCACAGTAAAGAATGAAATAATGGATGCATTTGTATTATGTATAAGAGGATTGGCTCGGCTTTTATCATGTATATCGTCTTTCCCAATGATTTATTAAGCTAGTGTTAATAAGTCAAGTAGCCAACCACCAAGTTGTTTTGCTGGTTCTGTCTGTGACCTCCGCCCAAAACTGTCTTGTGGCATATATTCACCAAATTTCATGTGGTCGCCAGTCTCCAGGATAGCCCACAAGGATCCTCACTTCTGGTATTTGCACCCTTGTGTTTCTCATTGAATCTGAGCTGATCCGTAATAAACAGTATGGTACAAATGATAGTATAATTTCTGAGGCTGCATCACAAAAGGCATTATGACTTACACTGTGGTCTCTTGGATTGCTCACAGCTATTGACTGAATATTTATGTTTCCCAAAATTCATATGTTGAAATTCTAACCTCCAATGTGATGGTATTAGAAGGTGGGGTCTTTGGTAGGTGATTAAATTATGAGGCCGGAGCTTTTATGAGTGGGATGAGAGCCCTTATAAAAAAGACTTTGGAGAGCTCCTGGCCCTTTCACTGTGTGGGAACCCAATGAGAAGAAAGTCCTTACAAACCAGGAAGTGGACTCACCAGACACTGAATCTGCCAGTGCCTTGATCTTAGACTTCCCATCCTCTAGAACTGTGAGGAATAAATTGCTGTTGTTTATGAGCCACCCAAGTCTATAACATTCTTTATTTTTCCCCCCCGAAATAGGGTTTTTCTTACTCTGTTGCCCAGGCTGGAATGCAGTGCCGTGATCATGGCTCCCTGCAGCCTCGACTTCCCTGGGCTCAGGTGATCCTCCCACCGCTCTTCCTGTGGGAAGTACAGGTAGCTGGAACCTGTAGCTGGAACTACAGGTTCATGCCATCACACTGGTTAATTTTTGTATTTTTTGTAGAGATGGGGTTTCACCGCGTTGTCCAGGCTGCTGTGGTATTCTTTTCTAGCAGCCAGAACAGACTAAGATACTTGGGAAAGCCAGCTGCTATGGCCAGGGACACTCAAGCAGCCCACTGGAAAGGTGTTATGTTGAGAGGAACTGAGGCCTGCCAACAGCCAGCAATATGTCAGCTATGCGAATAAACCCTCCCCAGCCCCAGTTGAGACTTCGAGATGACTGCAGTCCTGATTAGCATCTGACTGTAACCTCATGAGAAAGACCCCACAGTACACGCACCTGTCTCATCTCTCAAATTCCTGATCCACAGAAATGGAGTAATAATAGTCACCAAGTTTTGGGGTAATGTGTAACAGCAATGTTAACCAAAACACCTTGTTGTCTTAATTTTTTTTTTCTTTTTTAGCATACAGCTAGACTGCATTTCCCTGCATCCTTTCAGCTGTGTGGGGCCATATACCTATTGTCTGGTTAATGAAATGTGTGAGGAACTAATGTATGTCATTTCCAAGACCCTGAAATATCTCCCATGTATTCTCCTTTGCTTTTTTTTTTCTTTAGTTGACAAGATGCAGAAAGGATTCAACAGAGGAGATTTAGATGTTTGGTGGAATGAGCCTGAGTCTCCAAATGACTGCATGGAGGAGTATTTGCCACACTCCTGACCCACATTGAATTTTATTTGTTAAGCCACTGAGATTTCAGGATTTGGATAATAATACTTAGGAGTATTTACTGTAATTAATACAAGACCTATGATTCAGGAGTGATGAAACTTTATAAGGTGGCTTGGGATTTTAACAATCATAGCAGCCTATTTGATTGTTCTGCCCTTAGAAATAGCTCAGAGGTTGAGATTGCCAGGGTAAACGGGGGTTAGAACTTGGAGATAACAATTGGGCTTTTAAGTAGAGTGTAAGCCAGTTCCTGTGGGGACTATAGCACCACATTTTTTTTTTTTTTTTGAGCCAGAGTCACTCTGTTGCCCAGGCCGGAGTGCAGGGATGTGATTTTGGCTTACTGCAACCTCTGCCTCCCGGGTTCAGGTGATTCTTGTGCCTCAGCTTCCCAAGTAGCTGAGGTTACAGGCATGCACCACCACTCCCAGCTAATTTTTTTTTTTTTTTTCATTTTTAGTAGAGAAAGTGTTTCACCATGTTGGCCAGGCTAGTCTCAAATTCCTGACCTCAGGTGATCTGCTCACCTTAGCCTCCCAAAGTGCTGGGATTACAGGCATGGGCCATGCATCCAGCCAGTACCACATCTTGATTGAACTGATCTGAGGAGGCTATGTGAGAAATGACTCTTATCTTTAATATTAAATGTTATATTTTAGAACTGAAGTGATAAGTTCAGGTCATTTGAGGAACTTAGTTTATCATTGAAATAATTTCCTTGAGTAAGCCACTGAGAAAATCAAAGTGCTCTTTAATCTTTATTTTAAAATATGTGTATTCTTGCTGGGTGTGGTGGCTCATGCCTGTAATCTCAACACTTTGGGAGACCAAGGTGGGAGGATCACTTGAGTCCAGGAGTTTAAGACCAGCCTGGGCAACATGATGAAACCTCGTCTCTACAAAAAATAGAAAAAAAAAAAAATTAGCTTGTGTGGTGGCGTGTGCCTGTAGTTCCAGCTGCTTGGGAGGCTGAGGTGCTGGGAGACTTAGGTGGGAGGACTGCTTTAGCCTGGGAGGCAGAGGTTGCACTGAGCCAAGATCATGCCACTGCACTCCAACCTGCTTGACAGAGCGAGACCCTGTCTACCAAACAAACAAACAAATTTTTCATGTATGTAGGTTAGAATTAGCCTACATAATAAAAACAAAACAAAATAAAACAAAAAAACCCAGATTTAAATGGCATAATAAAGGCTTATTTTTTTCTTTCAAGTTATAGAACCCCCTAAGGTGGCAATCCAGGGCTCCTTTAAAACCTTTGTGACATCAGCAAGAATTCGGGCTCCTATTTTTCTTCTCTACCATCTTTTATGTCCTCAAGGTCACTTCATGATGCATGGATTGATGCAGCTCCAGCTATCAGATTCCCCCATCAAAAAGAGAGAGGGAAGGAAAATAGCAAAAAGTCATGTCAGCATTATGTCCCTTTTAAAAAGAGCTTTTACAGAGGTCCTTCAAGACCTTCTGCTTATGTATTATTGATCACCCCAAGAGATAAGACAGGCTGGGTATCTTGCTGTTCAGAATTAAACTAGAAAGGAATAAATCTAGAGTTGATACTGACAGGTAGGTCACAGTATATCCCCCATCACTGATAGCCAGTGTTCATGACTGTGGAAAATCAGCCAGGCATTCTTAGACCTTGCCACGGTGCTGAAAGGACTGATTAGGTAGTTGCAATTTGGCTATATTCACTCTTTTCTCCAACACTGAGTCAAGACCAGGAGGCATTTTGTTGACCACCCCCTATTTTCTGTGAATAGTGAGTGCAACTGTAATTCCAAGCAAAGCTCCTTCTTTGCTACACTCATTTCTGGTGCTTTATCATACTGATTACATTTTTTTTTTCTATTTACATTATGGCTTACAAAATAATAAATTTTCAAAAGGCTTCCTCACTCTTTCTCATTTTTTTTTTTTTTGAGGTACGGTCTCACTATGTTACCCAGGCTGGAGTGCAGTGGCACAATGACCTTTCACTGCAGCCTTGACCTCGTGGGCTCAAGTAATCCTACTTCAGCCTCCCGAGTAGCTGCACCTGGCTGTTTTTCCATTTTTTATGGAGATGGGGTTTTGCTTTGTTGCTCAGGCTGGTCTCCAACTACTGGATTCAAGTGATCCTCTCCCATCAGCCTTCCAAAGTGCTGTGATTACAGGTGTGAACCACCATGCTGGGTCAAAAGCTCTTTTCTTATGGCACAGATTTTAGTTAAAGAGAACAAAAGTTGGTTAAGTCCTTCTCTTTCAAATATGTATTGCATATATGTCAACAGCTCATTTGAAGTCTGCATATCAGCCTTTTCATTCAACTGTAAAGCAAACTGAGAGCACTGGCTGATGATAGTAGCTGCTCCTTGAATTGCTTCCTAGGATATACAGGACCATTTAATAAAGAGATTTCTGCTTATAACAGCTTAAGTTTTCTCCCTATGTTTATTATAATTATGTTCTATAAGCTTCTCAGAAAGAGTGTGACTTGTACATGCATTTGCTTAGAGTAAAATTTGATGTGTCTATAGCTGGTTTTGCCCCTTTATTTCATATCAAAGTTTATTTTGCACTTGTCCTAAAAAATATGCAGTTGGTTTAACATGGATTTATTGTGCTTTGAAAATAACCTGAAAGCTTGAGAGGCTTCATGTTACTTTTTTAAAAGTCAGGACTTTTGAAGTATAAGTTATTAATACAATAAAATCTACCCATAAAAAGTGTACAGCTTGATGAATTTGACACAATCAAGATAGAAAATGTTTTAATCATTTCAAAAAGACTTGTTAGGAGGCCATTTTATAACCCACGTTATAAATGATGGCTTGGTCTGGTAGGTAGTGTTACAGCTGATAAGTAGTGATCCAATTCAGCATGTATTTTGAAAATAGAGCTGGCACGATTTGCCAATGGACAAAATATGGGAGCGAGAGAGAGAAGTCACTATTTATTATACCTCAAGATTCTATGGACTGACTGGGTGGTTTCTGTGCTGTTTTGTATCGATTAAAATCTCTCTCTTTTGTACTCTTTCCCTTTATTTCTCAGACCAGCCAACGCTTGGAGAAATAGAAAAGAACCCATGTTGAATATCAGGGGTGGGGTTTTCCCCAATATCTGGTGCCCACATGGTCTTTCTTTTTTCCTAAGTGCATGTGGGAACCTGACTCCCTTTGGTAGGTGCGGAGAAATGGCATCGGTTTGGTCCACAGATACGCGTGTTTGACTCCCTGATGACTGGTGAGTAGTCTGTGTATGGTCCGGGTTAACTATGGGTCACATGGAGTATAAAAATTATACTTATCTCCTCTATATTAAACTCCAGTTAAAACAGGGAATGGTTTGAGTGCCCATGGAAAATATGGTCACTCTATTCAGGGCAGTGGTAAAATTCTGTCCTTGGTTTCCTGAAAAAGGAACCTTAGATGTAGACCTGTTAAAACAGGGAAGAGTCCGAGTAACCATGGAAAATATGGTCACTCTATCCTGGGCGGTGGAAAAATACTGTCCTTGGTTTCCTAAAAAAGGAACTGTATGTGTAAAGGTATGGGATCTTGTTGGTACAACATTCTGGGAACTGGTCTCAACAGGGAATTATATTCCCGTCACTGTTTGGGGTGATTGGGCCTTGGTACTTGCCATCCTAATACCTCCTCAACCATCCTCTGCTACCAGATATCAGGGGAGATTCACCTCCAATATTCAACGTGGGTTCTTTTCTATTTCCCTATGCATTGGCTGGTCTGAGCAATAAAGGGAAAGAGTACAAAAGAGAGATATTTTAAAGCTGGGTGTCCAAGGGAGACATCACATGTCAGCAGGTTCCATGATACTGCCTGAGCCATAAAACCAGCAAGTTTTTATTAGCGATTTTCAACAAGGGGAATGAGTGTACAGATAGGGTGTGGGTCACAGAGATCACATGCTTCACAAGGTAATAAAATATCACAAAGCAAATGGAGGCAGGGCGAGATCACAGGACCACAGGATGAGGCGAAATTAAAATTGCTAATGAAGTTTCGGGCATGCATTGTCATTGATAACATCTTATCAGGAGATAGGGTTTGAGAGCAGACAACCTGTCTGACCAAAATTTATTAGGTGGGAATTTCCTTGTCCTAATAAGCCTGGGAGCACTACGGGAGACTGGGGCTTATTTCATCCCTTTGTCTACGACTGTAAAAGACAGCCACCCCCAAAGCAGCCATTTTAGAGCCCTACCCTCAGGGGCACATTCCCTTTCTCAGGGATGTTCCTTGCTGAGAAAAATAATTCAGTGATAGTTCTCCTATTTGCTTTTGAAAGAAGAGAAATATGGCTCTGTTCTGCCCGGCTCACCTGCAGTCAGAGTTTAAGGTTAGCTCCCTTGTTCCCTGAACATTGCTGTTATCCTGTTCTTTTTTCAAGGTGCCCAGATTTCATATTGTTCAAACACACATGCTCTACAAACAATCTGTGCAGTTAACGCAATCATCACAGGGTCCTGAGGTGACATACATCCTCCTCAGCTTACAAAGATGACAGGATTAAGCAATTAAAGTAAAGACAGGCATAGGAAATCACAAGGGTATTGATTGGGGAAGTGATAAGTGTCCATGAAATCTTCATAATTTATGTTCAGAGATTGCAGTAAAGACAGGTGTAAGAAATTATGAAAGTATTAATTTGGGGAACTAATAAATGTCCATGAAATCTTCACAATTTCTGTTCATCTGCCATGGCTTCAGCCGGTCCCTCTGTTTGGGTTCCCTGACTTCCCACAACAGTTTTACCTGATCTTACTCATGCTGCTGTGTTCTGTTGAGGGTTAGAAAGTCCAAGATGACCCCACTCAGATGTATCATGGTTAGTACCTGCAGTCAGCTGGGGTTTCTGGAGTCCTGTCTCTAGGGCCCCTCGGTCTCTTGTTTCCTTACATTGAGGTTACACAGTAATAATCTCAAACTTAGTTTAAATTCATTACAATTTATTATTCCTTATGATTTTGTGGGTTGTTTGGGCAGTTCTACTTATTTCACCTGGGCTCACTCATGTAGCTACATTCACCTAGGGGGTTGCAGGGAGATGGATTTAGCTGGGACAGTTGGCATGGTTTAGTTACACACCACAGGCTCTTTGGCTCCCCATGCAATGGAAATTAACAGGGGGACAAGCAGATTTCCCAGACAAGCCTTTTATTTCTGAGTTTGTGCTTGAAAACAAGGGAAAGACTGGGTGCTGTGACTCACGCCTATAATTCCAGCACTTTGGGAGGCTGAGGCAGGTGGATCACCTGAGGTTGGGAGGTCAAGACCAGCCTGACCAAAATGGAGAAACCCCTACTAAAAATACAAAATTAGCATGGCATGGTGGCACATGCCTGTAATCTCAGCTTCCCAGTTACTCGGGAGGCTGAGGCAGGGGAATCGCTTGAACCCAGAAGGTGGAGGTTGTGGTGAGCCGAGATCATGCCATTGCACTCCAGCCTGGGGAACAAGAGCTAAACTCCGTCTCAAAGAAAAAAGAAAGAAAACAAGGGACACAACAGAGGCACAAGGATCCTCTAGCCCACTCTGAAAAAAGCCTGTAGGGATTTTTTTTTTTATCAGGCAAAGTGTGGGAATTGACATCAGGGGTAGGGTATGCAGGCTGGACTGGGCAGAACATATAGGGGCAGGGTATGCTGGTTCCCATATCTGGCTGCAATGCTTATATTGAGTAATGGGCCACCTCGTGGTCTGGCCAGTGGCAACAAGGCTGTAGATCAATTATTGTTCAACATTCCTTTACCAGGTGAGACACTCTGCAACCTTTGTTCGATTTTAGATCTAAACCAGTTTCTGGAGTTCTTTAAGTAAAAGGCGCGGTTAAACATTAGGAGTGCACAGAAGAACAATATAGACTGGCTATTTTCTGTATATGACTATTAGCGGAAATGGTGTCACTGAAGTAGTGGTGCAGATTTTGTGATCAGTGGGAATCATGAAAGAATGCTCTTGGGGTGAGCTAAAGTCAAACCCTTTCCCTATTCTGTCTCAGTTTGGTTTCTTTCCAGGTTGTCTTTCACCTTGAGCTTCTACACAGATTATTGTTCTCAGAGCAGCAATCCAAGAGGTCAAACAAATGCTGGAATATTTCTTGAGGCCTAGGCTTCAGAACTTGTATAACATCACTTCCACCACATTCTGTTGGTCACAGCAAGTTAAAAGGCCAGCCTAGGTGGAAAGGTTTTGAGAAATAGACCTCATGTCTGCACGTGAGAAGGAGAAACCTCACATTGCAAAGGCGCGTGCATACTAGGATGGGAGGAAGATAGAGCCTTTAAAGAGTCTACCCTACCACCATTTTGCTGTTGACTCAGCTACTTTCTCTCCTGCCATTAAGACTAATTGTTTCCGTGTCTTTGTGTGACTTGAATTCATACTTTCTAAGAGAGGACAGGGGCTCCTGAGGCATAAACCTCAGAAGCCAGATCACCTCGTAAGCTACAGATAGCCCGCTAATGACTGATCAGTGTTCACTGAGGTGAGGCAATCTGGTATGGTGGCCAGTGTGTACAGACCTCTTAAAGGCTTATAGAAAGGGACTGGGCGTGGTGGCTCATGCCTGTAATCCCAGCACTTTGGGAGGGCTGAGGCAGGTGGATCACCTGAGGTCAGGAGTTCAAGACCAGCCTGGACAACCTGGCCAACATTGTGAAACCCTGTCTCTAAAAAAAAAAAAAAGAAAAAGAAAAAAAAAATTTGCCAGGCATGACGGTGGGTGCCTGTAATCCCAGCTACTTTGGAGGCTGAGGTGGGAGAATCACTTGAACGCAGGAGGCAGAGGTTGCAGTGAGCTGAGATTGTGCCATTGCACTCCAGCGTGGGGGACAGAGCGAGACTCTGTCTCAAAAAAAAAAAAAAAAAAAAAAGACTTATATAAAGGGACAGGGCATGTGGCAAGGCCTCTGAAGCTTTCCTGAAAGGGTCCAACAGGCATCCTGCTTGACCAGTACAGTACAACTGAAAATTGGTATAGTCGTTACAGATATCAGCCTGCCATTCAAGTGTGTAATAAATATACCTCTTTGTTTTTCTGTAACAACTTTTCTGTTTTGAGTCTCTGATCCATTATGGTGAAAGATACTTACTTTTAGTCAATTTGGAGTTTTCCCCCTCCCATCCCTGGGGTCGTACTTAATTTCTGGAGGGTCTTGTATAGTGCCATGGGATCTGGAGGGGCCATCTACTCCTCTTTGTTATTGGTCTCTACAGTTTACCTGAGACTTTTGTTACCTTATTTAATCCTTGTTCATTGATCCCTGTAGGTTGATGTTTTATACTAATGATGACCATGATTATGATAGTATTATGATAGTAATTATGAAAGTATTATGATAACATTAGTAAGAGTAAGAATTAGTATTTAGTAAGAGTTACTATTTGTTTAATGCTCGCTATGAGACAGGCACTGTGTTATATGTATTAAAAATAGCATTGCTGGCCAGGCACGGTGGCTCACACCTGTAATCCCAGCACTTTGGGAGGCCGAGGTGGGCAGATCACAAGGTCAGGAGATCGAGACCAGCCTGGCCAACATGGTGAAATCCCGTCTCTACTAAAAATACAAAAATTAGCTGGGCATGGAGGCACGTGCCTGTAATCCCAGCTACTCTGGAGGCTGAGGCAGGAGAATCTCTTGAACCCGGGGGCAGAGGTTGCAGTGAGCTGAGTTGGCACCACTGGACTCCAGCCTGTGACAGAGCTAGACCCTGTCTCAAAAAAGAAAGTATTGCTAAAAACAACTCTGTGTACATGTTACATCTTGTGGAATTTGCACAGAGCATATGTGTAATGGACATTTGTAACTATCAACATCCAGCTTTTGAACTCCTTTCCTATTTGAGGGATTCCTTGCCTCCCAAAAGAGAAGCTGAAATGAACAGACACCTAGTATTCTAGCTCCTTTGCCAGCTGGGATGTAGGCCCTTGACTTAGGCTCTGCCGATCAGATGCACTCGTCTGGGATTTTGAATTTGAAACTAATGACACAAAGAAACAAAGACAGTGGAGATTTCTTTCTGGTGTCAGTGGCAGCAGCATCAAGTTGGCAAGCACAATAGTGTCTGTGTTGCCAACCCTTGGATCCAATGTTGAATACAAGGGATGACAACAATGCAAACTGCAGTTCCTGTGTTCGGTGGCAGTGGTAGCAGCGTACCAATAGACTGGCTCTCTGGTTCTATTTTTTTATTTTTTATTTTTGAGACAGAGTTTCACTCTTGTTGCTCATGCTGTAGTGCAATGGTGTGATATGGGCTCACCGCAACCTCCGCCTCCCAGGTTCAAGTGATTCTCCTACCTCAACCTCCGAGTAGCTGGGATTACAGGCATGTGCCACCATGCCTGGCTAATTTTGTATTTTTAGTAGAGATGGGGTTTCTCCATGTTGGTCACGCTGGTCTCGAGCTCCTGATCTCATGTGATCTGCCTGCGTCAGCCTCCCAAAATGCTGGGATTACAGGCATGAGCCACCATGCCTGGCCCCTGGTTCTATTTTTGTTTGTGGAGTTACCTGCATAGCTTCTCTTTATTCCTGCCATTTTCCCAGTTTATCTGTGAGCCATTCATTAGTTTCAAGAAATTAGCCGATGGAGAAATTCTTAGCAAGAGTGATCGCAGGCAATAGGGAACGGGTAGGTGGAGAGCTTGGGGTTGGTTAATTAGCCTGATTTGGGATGGAGGCAAGGAAAACCCGGTTAACATTAAGGAACTGGATTTTCACAGCCCGTGGCAAATAGTAGCAAAATAGTTTTTTTTTGTTTTTTGTTTTCTTTTTAAGACAAGGCCTCTCTCTGTTACCCAGGTTGGAGTGCAGTGGAGATTATAGCTCACTGCAACCTTGAACTCCTAGGCTCAAGTGGCCCTTCCAACTCAGCCTCCCAAGTAGTTGGGATGATAGGCCCATGCCACTACGCTTGGCTCAAAATAGCTAATTAAATCATTTGTATGATCACCTGCAGTGACATGCCAATTGAAGGCAAGGCTTTGGGTTTCCAAATCCTATTGCCATAGGATCATATAAAGGGTAGGCATGGAATTTGAGGATTGTGCAGGTGTTGCGACTGCTTCTAATATTGCTGAACATCTTAAAAAATAATAACAAGGCTGGGTGCAGTGTCTCATGCCTGTAATCCCACCACTTTGGGAGACCGAGGTGGGTGGATCATTTGAGGTCAGGAATTCGAGACAGCCTGGTCAATATAGTGAAACCCCGTCTCTACTGAAAATAAAAAAATTAGCCAGGTATGGTAGTGTGTGCCTGTAGTCCCAGCCACTCAGGAGGCTGAGGCACGAGAATCACTTGAACCTGGGAGGCAGAGGTTGCAGTCAGCTGAGTTGGGGCCATTGTACTCCAGCCTAGGGGTGAAAAAAAAAAAAAAAAAGCCAAGATTTCTAAATTACTAGCTCAAGTTATCAGAGAAACCCAGGGAACTTCTGTGGCTCTGCTACAAAAATCTGTAAGAGATTTTGCAAGACAAACTCTTGCAGCTGAAGAACTGAAACAATTTTAGGCCAGACACAGTGTTTGATCCTCAGGGTTGCCAAATTGTATTGGTTTAATTCATGGATGTATATATAGTCTCTTATGAGGAAGCCAGGATGTTGATCAGGAAAGAGCGGTATCTAAATATTTAGAATGAGCTAAGTTGGAGAATTTGGCTGACTCAGACTACCTCAAACTCCCAACCTACTGAGCCTCCCTTTTCAGCTGAAGTGGCCTTTTATCTTGTGTGGAAGCTATTTTTGGTTGCTTGAAGACCCTTTCTCAATTATCTCTCTTATGTACTACAGCTATGCCTGTGCCTCTCTCTTTAAATGGAAAGGGAACTCTTTCATACCTGATTAACTTCCTTCCATGCACCTCTTGCATTTATTTATCTCCCTCTTTCTTTATAATTGTATATTAGGAGATCCCAAGAGATCCTAAATGGCACATTGGGACCATCCTTAGAACTCTGAAAACAAAAATTGCCAGGCAAAACTAGCACCTTCTATTATTATTATTATTATTATTATTATTATTATTATTATTATTATTTTTGAGACAGAGTCTCACTCTGTCGCCCAGGCTGGAATGCAGTGGCATGATCTCGGCTCACTGTAGCCTCCGCCTCTCAGGTTCAAGCAATTATTGTGCCTCAGCCTCCTGAGTAGCTGGGATTACAGGCGTGTGCCACAATGCCTGGCTAATTTTTGTATTTTTAGTAGATACAGGGTTTCACCATGTTGGCCAGGCTGGTCTCGAACTCCTGACCTCAAGTGATCTGCTTGCCTCGGCCTCCCAAAATGCTGGGATTACAGGCGTGAGCCACCATGCTCGACCCTTCTCTAATGGATAGGGAAGAAGAAAGACTGTAAACACCCAGGAGTTAATAATCTAAAAGTAAATAAAAAAGAAAAGCATACCCTAAAATCAAACATGAAGAGAACCAAATGAAGTAAACAGTGTATAAATATTAAAAACATAAACACACAGAAAACATAATTCAAGTTTCTTTTGAACACAGCACACTGACCCTATATCCTTACTAGGACAAATTCTAAGGACAAAGAACAAATGCAAAGAAATTTTGAATTTTATCTCATAACCTTGTTGTTGTTATAATGGTGAAATTATTTTTTGTCTGTATAGTAGATATTCCAAATAAGTAAAGATATTGGTTTGAAAGGGAATCAAGGTTTTCATTATGGAAGAAGGGAGATAAACACATGGAATGGAAAAGTTGATAAAGAACCCCTGTAAAGTTGAGAAGTATGTCTATACTGATGACTTTTTTTGAAAAAAGAAAATCTAGCTCTCTTTACTGTCAAGGCCTAGTCACAGTCAACGCTACACAACACTCAGCTCTTGTTTTTTAAATATCATTCTCTACTAGAAGGCATCAGGTTTCCGTGAAAGAAATGGCTGATCCAGGTGTGGGGCAGGGAAAGTTCAAGGGGAGTATGGAGCATCTTGCTGTGGTTGTAGCCTGGGAAGTGGAAGTGCTCTTCCCAGGAAAGACTGGGAGGTTATGTCAAAAAGACGCAGCAGTTAGGCTGAAAGAGTTCCCTTTAGCCACATTTGGGACAACATGAGCACAGTCATGATTAATAATGGCCTGGGCACGGTGGCTTTTAATCCCAGCACTTTGGAAAGCTGAAGCAGGTGGATTGTTTGACCTCAGGAGTTTGACACCAGCCTGGGTAACATGGTGAAACCCTGTCTCTACTAAAAATACAAAAATTAGCCAGGCATACTGGCATGTGCCTGTAATCCCAGCTACTTGGGGGACTGAGGCCAGAGGATGGCTTGAGCTCAAGAGGCGGAGGCTGCGGTCAGCCAAAATCAGATCACTGCACTCCAGCCTGGGTGACAGAGTGAGACCTTGTCTCAAAAAGAGAAATAAATTAATAATGGTCATAATACAGGAAGAATTAAATCTATAAATCTATATTGATATGAAAGACAGAATTTTTTTTTTTTAAAATAAAGTTCCAACTAGTAAACATAGAAGAAATGATCAAAAGAAAAAAGATACTATTTTTCTTTTCTTTCTTTTTTTACATTATACTTTAAGTTCTAGGGTACATGTGCACAACGTGTAGGTTTGTTACATATGTATACATGTGCCATGTTGGTGTGCTGCGCCCATCAACTCATCGTTTACATTAGGTATTTCTCCTAATGTTATCCCTCCCCCAGTTCCCCACCCCCTGACAGGCCCTGGTGTGTGATGTTCCCCGCCCTCTGTCCGTGTGTTCTCATTGTTCAACTCCCACCTGTGAGTGAGAACATGCGGTGTTTGGTTTTCTGTCCTCGTGGTAGTTGGCTGAGAATGATGGTTTCCAGCTTCATCCATGTCCCTGCAAAGGACATGCACCTATTCTTTTTTTATGGCTGCATAGTATTCCATGGTGTATATGTGCCACGCTTTCTTTATCCAGTCTATCATTGGTGGACATTTGGGTTGGTTCCAAGTCTTTGCTATTGTGAATAGTGCCACAGTAAACATATGTGTGTATGTGTCTTTATAGTAGCATGATTTATAATCCTTTGGGTATATACCCAGTAATGGGATCTCTGGGTCAAATGGTATTTCTAGTTCTAGATCCTTGAGGAATTGCCACACTGTCCTCCAATGGAGGTTGAACTAATTTACACTCCCACCCACACTGTAAAAGCATTACTATTTCTCCACATCCTCTCCAGCGTCTGTTTTTTCCTGACTTTTTAATGATCGCCATTCTAACTGGTGTGAGATAGTATCTCACTGTGGTTTTGATTTGCAAAAATAACTATTTTTCAACTCACAAATAAAAATTGATTCAGGCAAGGATTATCAATGCATGCTGATACCATCGGGTGAAAAATTTGGGGGACATGGTCTCAAAGTGTCACTTCCAAGTGATTTATTAATTGCAAAGGGGAAAGATATACTTCATTTATGATGAAGAGGTCTGATAGCATATTAAACATGTTAACAAAAATAGCATCAGTAATGGTGTTACAATAAAATACACAACATTATCTAGGTATTATTCTTGCCAGGAATGTTTAATATGAATCTAGTAATGAGGAAACAATCAGCCATTAATAAACCCTCAAATCCAGAATGTGGGGCATTTTATAAGAACATTGGGCTGAACTGTTAAAACAAAAAGTCAATATCATAAGAAATATCAGTATCACCACCAATACTAACCTCATAAACAGCAAACACTACCACCAAAAGGTATGAGAACTGTTCTAGATTAAAAGAGGCGAAAGAGACTTAATGTAATGCAACGTACTAATACTGATCAAATCTTGGATTAAAAAACAGCTATACAAGCTAATAAAAGGCATTTCTGGGACAGTTAGGAAGACTTGAATATAAACTGTATATTAGATGGCATTATTGATTTGTTAATTTTCCTGGGTAAATAATTGGTTGTGGTTTTATAGGAGAATGTCTTTATTCTTAGAGGATGCATGACTAAGTATTTAGGGATAAAATGAAGTTTAAAGATTTCTGCAACTTACCCATAGACAGTCACTCCCCATTTCCTCTCAAACCCACCTATACCCAGCCCTAGGCAATCACTAATCTATTTTCTGTTTTTAAACAATTTTTTATTATACTTTAAGTTCTGGGATACATGTGCAGAACGTGCAGGTTTGTTACATAGGTATAATGTGCCATGGTGATTCCGCATCCATCAACCCATTATCTACATTAGGTATTTCTCCTAATGCTATCCATCCCCTTGCCCCTAACCCAGTGTGTAATGTTCCCCTCCCTGTGCCCATATGTTTTCGTTGTTCAACTCCCACTTATCAGTGAGAACATGTGGTGTTTGGTTTTCTGTTCCTGTGTTAGTTTGCTGAGAATGATGGTTCTGTTTTTATGGATTTGCCTATCCTGAACATTTTATATAAATGGAGTAATGCAGGATATGTGGTCTTTTATGACTGGCTTCTTTCATTTAGCATCCATGATGTGGTATCAGTAACTTCACTCTTTTTTCTTCCTAAATAATTTTCTTTTGTTTAGATATGCCACATTTTGTTTATCTATTCATCAGTCGAGGAAGTTTTGGATTGTTTCCACATTCGGCTATTATGTATGATGCTATGAACATTTGTGGGCAATTTTTTGTGTGGATATATGTTTTCATTTCTCTTAGTTGTATGCCTAGGAGTGGACTTGCTTGTATGGTTACTCAATTGGTCATGGTTACTCTGCGTTTAACATTTTGAGGAACTGCTAAACTTTTCCAAAGTGGTCGAGCCACTTTATAATCTCACCAGCTTTTGGTATCATATCTAAGAAACCATCGCTTAATCACAGAGTTTAAGATCACAGAGTTTTATACCTATATTTTCTTCAAAACCTTTTATAATTTTAAGTCTTAAATGTATATCTTTGATCCACTGTGAGTTAAGTCTTTGTATGTGGCATGAGGTTCAACTTCATTGTTTTGTATGTGGCTGTCCAGTTGTTTCAGTATCATTTGAAAAGACTATTCTTTCCCTATTATCTTGGCACCCTTGTCACAAATCAGTTGACTTTATAAATGCAAGGCTTTAATTCTGGACTCTCCATTCTATCTTACTGACCTATGTGTTTATATTTATGTCCATACCGCAATGTTGTAATTCCTGTAGTCTTGTTTTTTAAGTTTTGAAACTGAGAAGTGTGAGTCCTCCAACGTTGTTCTTTTTAAAGGTTACTTGACTTGCATTTCTATATACAGTTTAAAAAATAACCTTTAAAGATTACTTGACTTGCATTTCTATATGAATTTTTTAAAAAATACCCTTTATTTTTTAGAGCAGTTTTAGATTCACAGCAAAATTGGAAAGTAGACAGTTCCTACATACCTCTCCTGGACACGATGTACATCCTCCACTACTATCAACATTCTGCACCTAATTGGTATTTCTTATAATCCATGAAGCTACATTGACACATCATTACCACCCAAAGTCCATAGTTTTATGTTACAGTTTACTCTTGGTGTTGTGTGGGTTTTGACAAAATATAATGACATGTTATATACAGAACATGTATCATACAGAACAGTTTCACTGTCCTGAAAATCCTCTAGACTCTACTTTTTCATTCCTTCCTCCCTACTAACTCTTGGCAACCACTGATCTTTTTACTGTCTCCATACATAGTTTTGCCTTTTCCAGAATGTCAAGTAATTGGAGTCATAAATGATATACCCTTTTCAGTTGGCTTCTTTCGCTTAGCAATATGCATTTAAAGTTCTTCCAGGTCTTTTTGTATTTTGATGCTCATTTCTTTTTAGCACTGAATAATATTCCTTTGTCTGGATGTATCACATTTTATTTATTCATTCACCTAATGAAGGACATCTTGGTTTGCCTCCAGGTTTTGGCAGTTATGAATAAAGTTACTATAAAAATCCATGCGCAGGTTTTTCTGTGGGCATAAGTTTTCTACTCATTTAGGTAAGCACCTAGGAGCATGATTGCTGCATTGTTTTTTGTAAGAGTAGGTTCAGTTTTGTAAGAAACTGCCAAGTTGTCCTCCAGAGGGGCTGTACCATTTTGTATTCTCAGCAGCAATGAATGAGAGTTCCTGATACTCCTTATCCTCACCAGCATTTGGTGGTGTTGGTGTTTTGATTTTTGGCCATTCTCATACTTAGTGGCTTTTTTTTTTGTTTGTTTTGAGACAGAGTGTCCCTCTGTTACCAAGCCTGGAATGCAGTGGTGCAATTTCGGCTCACTGCAACCTCCACCTCCCAGGTTCAAGCGTTTCTCCTGCCTCAGCCTCCTGAGTATCTGGGGTTACAGGCGCCTGCCACCACGACCAGCTAAATTTTGTATTTTTAGTAGAGACGGGGTTTCACCATGTTGGCCAGGCTAGTCTCGAACTCCTGACCTCAGGTGATCCGCCCACGTTGTCCTCCCAAAGTGCTGGGATTACAGGCATGAGCCACTGCGCCTAGCCCTTTTGCTCATTTTCTTTTTTTCTTTTTTTGGAGTTGGAATCTTGCTCTGTTGCCCAAGCTGGAGTGCAGTGGCATGATCTCAGCTTACTGCAACCTATGACTCCTGGGTTCAAGCGATTCTCCTGCCTCAGCCTCCCGAGTGGCTGGGATTACAGGCGTGCACCACTACGCCTGGCTAATTTTTGTATTTTTAGTAGAGAGAGTTTTCACCATGTTGGCTAGTCTGGTCTTGAACTCCTGACCTCAGGTGATCCACCCATCTCGGCCTCCCAAAGTGCTGGAATTACAGGTGGGAGCCACCGCACCTGGCCCTTTTTCCTATTTTTTAATTGGGTTGTTTGTTTTCTTGTTGAGTTTTAGGAGTTCTTTGTATATTCTGGATAACAATCCCTTGTCGGATATGTCTTTTGCAAATATTTTTTCCCAGTCAGTCTGTGGTTTGTCATTTTATTCTCTTGACAGTGCCTTTCACAGAGTAGAAATTTTTAATTTTAATGAAGTCCAACTTATCAATTATTTCTTTCAAGGATTGTGCCTTTGATGTTGTAGCTAAAATGTCATTACCAAACCCAAGGTCATCTAGATTTTCTCTTGTGTTACATTCCAGAGGTTTTATAGTTTTGTGTTTTACATTTTCGTCTGCAATCCAATTTGAGTTAATTTTTGTGAGTGATGAAAGGTCTGTGTGTAAACGCTTTTTTTTTTTTTTTTTTTGGCATGTGGATGTCCAGTTGTTACAGCACCATTTGTTGAAAATAATTTCTTTTCTCTATTGTATTGCCTTTGCTTCTTTGTCAAAGATCAGTTGAGGAGGTAGAAGAGGTGAGCAAAGAAAAAAATACTAGCTGACTATATTTATGTGAATCTTTTTTTGGGTTCTCCACTCCATTCAATGGATCTGTCTATTCTTTCTCCAGTAGCACACTATCTTGACTAATGTAGCTTTATAATAAATCCTGAATGAAGTTAGATAATGTTAGCCTGCTGACTTTTCTTCTCCTTCAATATCATGTTGGCTATTCTGGGTCTTTCTTGTCTCCATATAAATGTAAGTATCAGTTTGTCGATAACCACAAAATAACTTGCTTGGATTTCGATTGACATCGAATCTATAGATTGTAATTCCTCAATTCTAAACTTTCTAAGCAACTGCCAAAGGTCAGTTAGCCCCCACTTATTTCTCATCCCTTCACAAGCAAGAACTTCAGTACTAACCTGATTTTAATCATGAGGGCACCTGGGCCACAGGTAAAGTCTTAACAACTGGCTGCTATGTAGCAGGAAGATCAGACTTGTAGTGTCTACTGATTTCTGTGGTGTAAATACTCCCACTATGGCTGATTTCAAGCTGCCAACTGAAAGCGAAGTTGAGAGGAGATGTACAGTAGTGCACCATTACATAGTATGTCCACCACGCAAACACAATAGATAGAAGTAACGTCAGGAATGTAGATAATAGCAAAGTTGTAGGAAAATAATTAGAAAGTGATTATGTTTGAGTATTTATTACTTTAAAGAACTTTTACTTTGGAACTAATAATACACTCATAAGAAGCTACAGCACAGCACAGGGAGATTCTGTGCACTGTCAACCTAAATAACAAACAGAAAGAGGTTCTCTGAAAAAAAATTTATCTGGGAATAGAGCATTAAAATGGTCATGCACATGCCATAGTGAATTACTTGCATATTTTTGGAGGGGGGCAGTAAAGGAAGACAAAGGTTTTTAAAGGAAAACGTGAGGAGGATTTCATAATTGTTTTGAAATAATTATCCTTGGTTAAACAGATGAATAACAAGGGTGACACTAGTTTGAGGTTGGACAGGCAGTTGCTGGGCAGGATATTATTGCAGAAAAATTTTTTTATGTAAGGTTGAGATGGCCTTTGTGCAAGGATGTGTTTTTTGTTGCAGACTTGTTATCAAGCATACAAGCATGAGAACATCTCTTCATAGCCTTCCTTTTTCTATTTGTCAGGGTTTTCTTAACATTAGTGATCCTATTTTGATTCTGACAACATTCATAGTACCCATTCTCCAACTTCCCACAATGGTAAGTAACCCATTTTCCAGCTTCCCACAACGGTAACTTTTTTTTTTTTTTTGAGATAGGGTCTTAATATGCTTTATCTTCCAGGCTGGGGTGCAGTGGTGTCATCATGCATAGCTCATTGCAACCTTCACCTCTGAGGCTCAAGTGATCCTGCCGCCTCAGCCTCCTGAGTAGCTAGAACTACAGGTGTGCACCACCATGTCCAGCTAATTTATTGTACTTTTTGTTGAGATGGGGTTTTGCTATGTTGCCCAGGCTGGTCTCAAACTCCTGGACTCAAGCGATCTGCCCACCTCAGCTCACAGGTGTGAGTTACCGCATCCAGCTGGTAATATCCTACTTAATTATACATTACCAAAACCAGGAAATTAGATTTTATTGCCTTTTTATTTTTCAATTTTAAGAAAACTTTAAATTGTTGTAACATACACAAGTATAAAATCGATCATCTTAACCATTTATTAGTATACAATTCTACAGTTCTATAGTTTTACGTATATTCACATTGCTGTGAAACAGAGCTCCAGAACTTTTTCATCTTGCAAAACTGAAACTCTGTACCTATTACACACTAACTGCCTATTTTTCTGCTTCTCCTACCCCCAGCAACTACTCTCTACTTTCTTTTTTTTTTTTGAGATAGAGTCTGGCTGTGTCACCCAGGCAGTGGCCGGATCTCAGCTCACTACAAGCTCCGCCTCCCGGGTTTATGCCATTCTCCTGCCTCAACCTCCCGAGTAGCTGGGACTACAGGCGCCCGCCACCTCGCCTGGCTAGTTTTTTGTATTTTTTAGTAGAGACGAGGTTTCACCGGGTTAGCCAGGATGGTCTCGATCTCCTGACCTCGTAATCCGCCCGTCTTGGCCTCCCAAAGTGCTGGGATTACAGGCTTGAGCCACCGCGCCTGGCCCTACTCTCTACTTTCTGCCTCTATGAATTTGACTACTCTAGGTATCTCATATAAGTGGAATGATACAGTATTTGTATTTTTGTGACTGCCTTATTTCACTTTGCATAATGTCCTCAAGGTTCATCCATGTTAGAGCATATATCAGAATTTCCTTCCTTTTTCGATTAAATAGTATTCCATTGTATGTATATACCACATTTTGCTTATCCATTCACCTGTCCACGGACACTTAATTGCTTCCACCTTTTGGCTATTGTGAATAATGGTGCTATAAACACAAATACCTTTGTATTTAATATGACTTATTTAATAATAACTTTTTTTTTTTTTTTTTTTTTTTTTTTGAGATGGCTTCTCTCTCTGTTGCCCAGGCTGGAGTGCAGTGGTATGACCTCAGCTCCCTGCAACCTCTGCCTCCCAGGTTCAAGTGATTCTCCTGCCTCTGCCTCCTGAGTGGCTGGGATTACAGGTGCGTGCCACCATGCCTGGCTAATTTCTGATTTCTAGTAGATATGGGATTTCACCATGTTGGCCAGGTTGGTCTTGAACTCTTGACTGCAAGTGATCTGCCTGCCTCAGCCTTCCAAAGTGCTGGGATTACAGGTGTGAGCCACTGTGCCTGGCCAATAATAACTATATAATTTAATTTTTAATAATGTCTTTCTTAACAACTAGCTTGCAAAATTCCTGAAAAATTAACAATCGGCTACTGAGGGTCACTATACCAGCTCCAGCACACCAGTGGATCGGAGTCACTTTAGGCATGAGAATAGGCACTATTTGTTTCAGGATAGCTGGAGAGGAGAAGCCAAACAGAGCTCCAACATTTCCCCTCCTCTTCTGTCCTTTCTTGCTGGACTGCCCTTTGTCCCAGGCCAAAGCCACCATATCCTGCACATACCATTTCAAAGCATTTCCCTCATCAGGAATTTCTCAGTCTTCCTTCTCAACATTTTTTGGGCTGATCTTGTGGGAGGGGAATAAGAATAGAATGCCTGTCCCCTTTCATGGGAGTATAATCTTCTAATGCTCTGCTCCGTGCTTGCTGGTGACCTTATCATGGAGCAGAGGGTGTCTGTGCCTTGAGAGAGAATCTTTCTTCTTATCTCAACGGGATTTTTAGGAGATAGGTGTCTTTTCACTTCTTCACAGTAATTTTGCTCTTCTAAATTGTCAATCTCTGGCTGAAAGGACTCATCCTGGGAGGTTTTGTGGACTGCATTAGTTTCTCTGAATGAATAATGAGGGAAGAGATCTGCTGCTTCAAACTGGGAATTGCAAATTGGGAGAATTAGTGAGGAATTCATAAAGATACGGCTCAAGTAGAGCAAAGAAGGCCTTACTTTATTCATGGCCTGTACGAGCGTTAAGTTTCCAGAAAACTTTTGATGTGTATGTTTTTCTTAAGTGCGGCATACAATTAGAAGCTATAGTAGGCCACTTAAATGACACAATTATACATTTGGTGACTGCTATTCATAAATATTAGTCATGTACTTTGGGGACTCATTAAATTTGATTTAGGTGACAGATTAAACAAACTCATGGATTTGACAGGATGTTGTAATTAATCTCTGTTTTTCTGCAGAGAGGAAGTCAATAAATGTAGCATTTTATAAGGCATTAGTGAGAAATTAAATAGAGGAAAACCTCAGGAAGGCAGGTGTGCAGGACTAGCTGACAAGTCTGTAGGACCCAGAAGGACGTACCAGGAGATATGCAGAATGGCCACCTAATTTTCTAAGGCTCATTTGAGACTGCACACGCAGCCAGCTGGACATGTTAACCTTTTCCTTTCTTCTTTAGGGGATATATGACAATGTTGGAACAAGAGAGCTTCTTTCTCTCCCTGAATATTGCTTATGACTCAGTACTTTTGCTAATCATTTTAGTAAGCATTACAAGTGTGTTCCCATGCATCTTTTGCTGATTATACAGCATGTACCACTCAGCACATTTTAGTCTTTTCTTTCAGACGGAGTCTCTGTCATCCAGGCTGGAGTGCAGTGGCCTGATCACAGCTCACCATAGCCT
>NC_045437.1:158830699-158894191 GCF_002776525.5 Piliocolobus tephrosceles
CAAGGTGAGCGGATCACGAGGTCATGAGATCCAGACCATCCTGGCTAACATGGTGTAACACCGTCTCTACTAAAAAAATACAAAAAATTAGCCGGGCGTGGTGGCGGGCACCTGCAGTCCCAGCTACTCAGGAGGCTGAGGCAGGAGAATGGTGTGAACCTGGGAGGCGGAGCTTGCAGTGAGCCAAGATTGGGCCACTGAACTCCAGCTTGAGCAACAGAGCGAGACTCTGTCTCAAAACAAAAAAAAATTTACTTTTGAATAGCATTTAATATATATATAATATTTTTTTCAATCTCTCTTTTAACTTTTAAGTTCAGGGGTGCATGTGCAGGTTTGTTACATGGGTAAACTTGTGTCAGAGGGGTTTGTTGTACAGATTATTTCATCACCCATGTATTAAGAAAAAATAAAACCCATTTGTTATTTTTTCTGATTCTCTCTCTCCTCCCACCCTTCAGTAAGCCCCAGTCTGTGTTGTTCCCCTTTATGTGTCCATGTGATCTCATCATTTAGCTCCCACTTATAAGTGAGAACATGCAGTATTTGGTTTTCTGTTCCTGTGTTTGTTTGCTCAGGATAATGCCCTTCAGCTCCATCCATGTCCCTGCAAGGGACACAATCTTGTTATTTTTTTATGGCTGCATAGTATTCTATGGTGTATGCATACCACATTTTCTTTATTCAGTCTATCATTGATGGGCATTTAGGTTGATTCTGTGTCTTTGCTATCATGAAAAGTGCTACAATGAACTTATGCACACATGTGTTTTTACAAAAGAATGATGTATATTCCTTTAGGTATATACCCATAAAGGGATTGCTGGGTCAAATGGAATTTCTGTCTTTAGATCTTAAAGAAATTGCCACAGTGTCTTCCACAATAGTTGAACTAATTGACACTCCACCAGCAGTGTATAATGTTCCTTTCTCTCCACAGCCTTGACATAATCTGTTATTTTTTGACTTTTTAATAGTAGCCACTGTGACTGGTATGAGATGGTATCTCATTGTGGTTTTGACTTGCCTTTCTCTAATGATCAGTGATGTTGAACTTATTGTCATATGATTCTGGCCGCTTGAATGTCTTCTTTTGAAAAGTGTGCTCATGTCCTTTGCCCACTTTTTAATGAGGTTTTTTTTCCTTGTAAATTTAAGTTCCTTATAGATGCTGGATATTAGACCTTTGTTGAATGCATAGTTTGGAAAAATTTTCTCCCATTCTGTAGGTTGTCTGTTTACTCTGTTGATAGTTTCCCTTGCTGTGTGGAAACTCTTTACTTTATTTTATTATTATTTTTATTATACCTTAAGTTCTAGGGTACATGTGCACAACGTGCAGGTTTGTTACATATGTATACATGTGCCACGTTAGTGTGTTGCACCCGTTAACTCGTCATTTACATTAGGCATATCTCCTAATGCTATCCCTCACCCTTACCCCCACCCCATGACAGGCCCCAGGGTGTGATGTTCCCCACCCTCTGTCCAAGTGTTCATATTGTTCAATTCCCAACTATGAATGAGAATATGCAGTGTTTGGTTTTCTGTCCTTGTGATAGTTTGCTCAGAATGATGGTTTCCAGCTTCATCCATGTCCTTTACAAAGGACATGAACTTATCCTTTTTTATGGCTGCATAGTATTCCATGGTATATATGCACCACATTTTCTTAATTCAGTCTATCATTGATGGACATTTGGGTTGGTTCCAAGTCTTTGCTATTGTGAATAGCGCCACAATAAACATACGTGTGCATGTGTCTTTATAGCAGCATGATTTATAATCCTTTGGGTATATACCCAGTAATGGGATCTCTGGGTCAAATGGTATTTCCAGTTCTAGATCCTTGTGGAATCACCACACTGTCTTCCACAATGGCTGAACTAGTTTACAGTCCCACCAACAGTGTAAAAGTGCTCCTATTTCTCCACATCCTCTCCAGGACCTGTTGTTTCCTGACTTTTTAATGATCGCCATTCTAACTGGCGTGAGATGGTATCTCATTGTGGTTTTGATTTGCATTTCTCTGATGGCCCGTGATCAGCATTTTTTCATGTGTCTGTTGGCTGCATAAATGTCTTCTTTTGAGAAGTGTCTGTTCATATCCTTTGCCCACTTTTTGATGGCGTTGATTTTTTTCTTGTAAATTTGTTTAAGTTCTTTGTAGATTCTGGATATTAGACCTTTGACAGATGGGTAGATTGTAAAAATTTTCTCCCATTCCATAGGTTGCCTGTTCACTCTGATGGTAGTTTCTTTTGCTGTGCAGAAGCTCTTTAGTTTAATTGGATCTCATTTGCCTATTTTGGCTTTTGTTGCTATTCCTTTTGGTCTTTTAGTCATGAAATCCTTACCCATGCCTATGGCCTGAATGGTATTGCCTAGGTTTTCTTCTAGGGTTTTTATGGTTTTAGGTCTAACATTTAAGTCTTTAATTCATCTTGAATTAATTTCTGTATGAGGTATAAGGAAGGGATCCAGTTTCAACTTTCTACATATGGCTACTCACTTTTCCCAGCACCATTTATTAAATAGGGAATCCTTTCCCCATTTCTTGTTTTTGTCAGGTTTGTCAAAAATCAAATGGTTGTAGATGTGTGGTATTATTTCTGAGGGCTCTGTTCTGTTCTATTGGTCTATATCTCTGTTTTGGTACCAGTACCATGCTGTTTTGGTTATGGTAGCCTTGTAGTATAGTTTGAAGTTAGGTAGCATGATGCCTCCAGCTTTGTTCTTTTTGCTTAGGATTGTCTTGGCTATGTGGGCTCTTTTTTGGTTCCATATGAACTTTAAAGTAGTTTTTTCCAATTCTGTGAAGAAAGTCATTGGTAGCTTGATGGGGATGGTATTGAATCTATACATTACCTTGGACAGTATGGCCATTGTCATGATATTGACCTATCCATGAGCATGGAAAGTTCTTCCACTTGTTTGTGTCCTCTTTTATTTCTTTGAGCAGTGGTTTGTATTTCTCCTTGAAGAGGGCCTTCACACCCCTTGTAAGTTGGATTCCTAGGTATTTTATTCTCTTTGTAGTAATTGTGAATGGGAGTTCACTCATGATTTGGCTCTCTGTTTGTCTGTTCTTGGTGTATAGGAATTCTTGTGATTTTTGCACATTGATTTTGTCTCCTGAGACTTTGCTGAAGTTGCTTATCAGCTTAAGGAGATTTTGGGCTGAGATGATGGGGTTTTCTAAATATACAATCATGTCATCTGCAAACAGGGACAATTTGACTTCCTCTTTTCCTAATTGAATACTGTTTATTTCTTTCTCCTGCCTGATTGCCCTGGCCAGAACTTCCAACACTGTGTTGAATAGGAGTGGTGAGAGAGGGCATCCCTGTCTTGTGCCAGTTTTCAAAGCAAATGCTTCCAATTTTTGCCCATTCAGTATGATATTGGCTGTGGGTTTGTCATAAATAGCTCTTATTATTTTGAGATACATCCTATCAATACCTAGTTTATTTTAGCATGAAGTCCTGTTGAATTTTGTCAAAGAACCTTTCTGTATCTATTGAGATAATCAAGTGGATTTTGTCTTTGATTCTGCTTATATGATGGATTATGTTTATTGATTTGCATATGTTGAACCAGCCTTGCATCCCAGGGATGAAACCAACTTGATCATGGTGGATAAGCTTTTTGATGTGCTGCTGTATTTGATTTGCCAGTATTTTATTGAGGATTTTGGCATCGATAATCATCAGGGATATTGGCCCAAAATTCTCTTTTTTGTGTGTGTGTCTCTGCCAGGCTTTGGTATCAGGATGATGCAAGTTTGTTATTGCTGATCAGCTGAAGCCTTCTTCTCTCAACTCTTCAAAGTCATTCTGTGTCCAGCTCTGTTCCATTGCTGGCAAGGAGCTGCATTCCTTTGAAGGAGAAGAGGCGCTCTGATTTTTAGAATTTTCAGCTTTTCTGCTCTGGTTTCTCCCCATCTTTGTGGTTTTATCTACCTTTGGTCTTTGATGATGGTGACATACAGATGGGGTTTTGGTGTGGATGTCCTTTCTGTTTGTTAGTTTTCCTTCTAACAGTCGGGACCCTCAGCTGCAGGTCTGTTGGAGTTTTCTGGAGGTCCACTCCAGACCCTGTTTGCCTGGGTATCACCAGCAGAGGCTGCAGAACAGCAAATATTGCAGAACAGCAAATGTTGCTGCCTGAATCTTCCTCTGGAAGCTTTGTCTCAGAGGAGTACCCAGCTGTATGAGGTGTCAGTCGGCCCCCACTGGGAGGTGTCTCCCAATTAGGCTACTCAGGGGTCAGGGACCCACTTGAGGAGGCAGTCTGTCTGTTTTCAGATCTCAAAGTCCATGCTGGGAGAACCACTACTCTCTCCAAAGCTGTCATACAGGGACGTTTATGATTGCAGAAGTTTTTGCTGCCTTTTGTTATGCCCTGCCCCCAGAGATGGAGTCTATAGAGGCAGGCAGGCCTCCTTGAGCTGCAGTGGGCTCCACCCTGTTTGAGCTTCCCGACTGCTTTGTTTACCTACTCAAGCCTCAGCAATGGTGGACGCCCCTCCACCAGCCTCACTGCCACCTTGCATATTGATCTCAGACTGCTCTGCTAGCAGTGAGTGAGGCTCCGTGGGCGTGGGACCCTCTGAGCCAGGCATGGGATATAATCTCCTGGTGTGCCATTTGCTAAGACTGTTGGAAAAGAGCAGTATTAGGGTGGGAGTGTCCCGATTTTCCAGGTACCATATGTCACTGCTTCCCTAGGCTAGGAAAGGGATTTCCCCAACCCCTTGCACTTCCTGGGTGAGGCATTGCCACATCCTGCTTCATGGACTGTACCCACTGTCCGACAAGCCCCAGTGAGATGAACCTAGTACCTCAGTTGGAAATGCAGAAATCACCCGTCTTCTGCGCTGCTCACCCTGTGAGCTGTAGACTGGAGCTGTTCCTATTCAGCCATCTTGGAATCTCTTTAATTTAATTAGATCCCATTGGTCAATTTTTGCTTTTGTTGCAATTGCTTTTGGCATTTCAGGATGAAATCTTTGCCTTTGCCTATGTCTTGAATGGTATTGCCTAGGTTGTCTTATAGAGGTTTTGTAGTTTCGGGTTTTACATCTAAGTCTTTAATTCATCTTAGGTAGTTCTTGCATATGCTGTGTTTTTAGTTCATTTTCATGCTTCTGGTAAAGATGTACCCAAGACTGGGCAATTTACAAAAGAAAGAAGTTTAATGGACTTACAGTTCTGTGTGGCTGGGAAGGGCTCACAATCATGGCAGAAGGTGAAAGGCACATCTCACATGGTGGCAGAAAAGAGAAAAGACTTTGTGAAGGGAAACTCCCATTTTTTTTTTTTTAAGATGGAGTCTCGCTCTGTTGCCCACGCTGCAGTGCAGTGGCATGATCTCGGCTCACTGCAAGCTCTACCTCCCGGGTTCACGCCATTCTCCTGCCTCAGCCTCCCAAGAATCTGGGACTACAGGCGTCTGCCACCACGCCCGGCTAATTTTTTTTTTTTTTTGTATTTTCAGTAGCGATGGGGTTTCACCATGTTAGTCAGGATGGTCTTGATCTCCTGACCTCGTGATCCACCCACCTTGGCCTCCCAAAGTACTGGGATTACAGGCATGAGCTACTGCGCCTGGCCAGGAAACTCCCATTTTAAAAACCATCAGATCTGGTGAGACTTATTCACTATCACGAGAACAGCATGGGAAAGACCCGCTCTCATGATTCAATTGCCTCCTACTGGAACCCTCCCACAGCATGTGGGAATTGTGGGAGTTACAATTCAAGATGAGATTTGGGTGGGGACACAGCCAAATCATATCATTGCACCCCTGGCTCTTCCCAAATTTCATGTCCTCAGATTTCAAAACAATCATGCTTTCCCAACAGTCCCCCAAAGTCTTAACTCATTTCAGCATTAACTCAAAAGTCCACAGTCCAAAGTCTCATCTGAGACAAGGCAAGTCCCTGCCACCGATTAGCCTGTAAAATCAAAAGCAAGCTAGTTACTTCCTAGATATAATGAGAGTATAGGCATTGGGTAAATACAGCCATCCTAACTGGGAGAAATTGGCCAAAACAAAGGGGCTACAGGGCCCATGCAAGTCCACAATTCAGCAGGGCGGTCAAATCTTAAAGCTCCAAAATGATCTCCTTTTACTCCTTGTCTCACATTCAGGTCATGCTGATGCAAGAGGTGGGTTCCCATGGTCTTGGGCAACTCTGCCCCTGTGGCTTTGCAGGGTTAGGCTCCCTCCCAGCTGCTTTCATGGACTGATGTTGAGTGTCTGTGGCTTTTCCAGGTACACAGTACAAGCTGTAGGTGGATCTACCCTTCTGGGGTCTGGAGGACAGTGGCCCTCTTCTCACAGCTCCACTAGGTGGTGCCCAAGTAAGGACTCTGTGTGGGTGCTCCCACCCCATATTTCCCTTCTGCACCTCCCTAGTAAATGTTCTCCATGAGAGCCCTGCCCCTACAGCAAACTTCAGTCTGGACTTTCAGGCATTTCTATACATGCTCTGAAATCTAGGCAGAGGTTACCAAACCTCAATTCTTGACTTCTGTGTGCCCACAGGCTCAATGCCACATGGAAGCTGCCAAGACTTGGGGCTTGCACCTATGAAGCCACAGCTCAAGATGTATGTTGGCCCCTTTCAGCCACTGCTGAAGTGGCTAGGACACAGTGCACCAAGTCCCTAGACTGCACATGGCAGAGGGACCCTAGGCCTGGCCCACAAAGACCATTTTTAACTCCTAGGCCTCCAGGCCTGTGATGGGAGGGGCTGCTGTGAAGACCTCTGACATGCCCCGGAGATATTTTCCCCATTGTCTCAGGGATTAACATTTGTTTCCTTGTTACTTATGCAAATTTCTGCAGCCAGCTTTAATTTTTCCTCAGAAAATGGGACTTTCTTATCTATCACATTATCAGGCTACAAATTTTCTGAACTTTTATGCTCTGCTTCCCTTATAAAACTGAACACCTTTAACAGCACCCAAGTCACTTCTTGAATGCTTTGCTACTTAGAAATTTCTTCTGCCAGATACCCTAAATCATCTCCCTCAAGTTCAAAGTTCCAGAAATCTCTAGGGCAGGAGAAAAATGCCACCAATCTCTTTCCTAAAACATAACAAGAGTTACCTTTGCTCCAGTTTGCAAAAAGTTCCTGATTTCCATCTGAGACCATCTCAGCCTGGACTTTATTGTCCATATCATTGTCAGCATTTTGGGCAAAGCCATTTGACCAGTCTCTAGGAAGTTCCAAAGTTTCCTACATTTTCCTATCTTCTTCTGCGCCCTCCAAGCTGTTCCAACCTCTGCCTGTTACCCAGTTCCAAAGTTGCTTCCACATTTTCAGGTATCTTTTCAGCAATGCTTCACCATAGTGGTACCAATTTACTGTATTATTTCATTTTCACACTGCTAATAAAGATACACCCAAGACTGGGCAATTGACAAAAGAAAGATGTTTAATGGACTTATACATGGCTGGGGAGGCCTCACAATCATGGCAGAAGGTGAAAGCCATGTCTCACATGGTGGCAGGCAAGAGAAGAGATGGAAACTCCCATTTTTAAAACCATCAGCTCTCATGAGACTAATTCACTATCACGAGAACAGCACAGGAAAGACCTGCCCTCAGGATTCAATTACCTCCCACTGGGTCCCTTCCACACACGTGGGAATTGTGGGAGTTACAAATTCAAGATAAGATTTAGGTGGGGACACAGTCAAACCATATCATGGTGTAAGGAAATGGTTCAGTTTCAATCTTCTGTATATGGATAGCCAGTTACCCCAGCACCATTTATTGAATAGGGAATCCTTTCCTCATTGCTTGTTTTTGTCAGCTTTGTTGAAGATCTAATAGTTGTAGGTGGGTGGCCTTATTTCTGGGTTCTTTATTCTGTTCCATCGGTCCATGTGTCTGTTTTTGTACCAGTACCATGCTGTTTTGGTTACTATAGTGTGCAATATAGTTTTAAGTTGGCTAGCATGATGTCTCCAGCTTTGTTCTTTTTGCTTAGGATTGACTTGGCTATTTGGACTCTTTTTTAAGTTCCATTTGAATTTTGAAATGGTTTTTCTGTGAAGAATTTCAGTGGTAGTTTAATAGGAATAGCATCAAATCTATAAGTTGCTTTAGGTATTATGGCTATTTTAACAATATTGATTCTTCCTATCCATGAACATGACATTTTTTTCCATTTGTTTGTGTCATTACTGATTTGAGAAGTGGTTTGTAGTTCTCCTTGTAGAGATCTTTCATTTCCCTAGTTAGCTGTATTCCTAGGTATTTTATTCTTTCTGTGGCATTTGTGAATGGAAGTTCACTCCTGATTTGTCTCTTGGTTTGACTGTTGTTCATATATAGGAATGATGGTGATTTTTGCATATTGATTTTTGCATCCTGAGACTTTGCTGAAGTTGTTTATCAGCTTAAGGATCTTTTGGGCTGAGACTATGGGGTTTTCTAGATATAGGATCATGTCATCTGCAAACAAGGATAGCTTGACTTCCTCTCTTCTTATTTGGATGCCTTTATTTCTTTCTCTTGCCTGATTGCCCTGGCCAGGAATTCCAATACTATGTTGAATAGGAATGGTGAGAGAGGGCATCCTTGCCTTGTGCCAGCTTTCAAGGCGAATGCTTCCACCTTTTGCCCATTCAGTATGATGTTGGCTATGGGTTTGTTGTATATGGCACTTATTGTTTTGAGGTGTGTTCCTTTAATACCTAGTTTATTGAGAATTGCTTTTAACATGAAGGGATGTTGACTTTTATTAAAAGCTTTTTCTGCATCTATTGAGAAAATTGTGGTTTTTGTCTTTACTTCTGTTTACGTGATGAATCACATTTATTGTTGAACCAGCCTTGCATCCCAGGGATACAGCCTACTTGATTGTGGTGGATAAGCTTTTTGATGAGTTTAGTACATTTGACCATTTATTCAAAATAAATTTATTTTGATATTGTCATCACTTATTCTACCAATGTGTTATATCACCTTAGGGAATAGACATTGCTTCCTGTGGCTGGATGCAGTGGCTCATGCCTGTAATCCCGGCACTTTGGGAGGCCTAGGCATGTGGATTATTTGAGGTCAGGAGTTCAAAACCAGCCTGGCCAACAGTGCAAAACCCTGTTTCTACCAAAAATACAAAAATTAGCTGGGTGTGGTGGTGGGTGCCTGTAATCCCCGCTACTCAGGAGGCTGAGGCTTGAGAATTGCTTGAGCCTGGGAGACAGAGGTTGCAGCGAGCAGAGATTGCACCACTGCACTCTAGCCTGGGAGACAGAGTGAGACTCTATGCCAAAAAAAAAAAAAAAAAAAAAAAAAAAAAAAAACATTGCTTCCTGTCCACTAAGCAGGTTTTGGGCAGAAAGTCCTACATTTAAGAATATTATAATCTTTCTTAAGGGGACATCACTTCCAAGATGGCTGAATAGGAACAGCTCTGGTCTACAGCTCCCAGTGAGATTGATGTAGAAGATGGGTGATTTCTGCATTTCCAACTGAGGTACCTATCAGGGGAACCCATCCCAAATATTTCAGTGTAGGTTATTTCTATTTTCCGTAAGTGTTGGCTGGCTGAGAAATAAAGAGAAAGAGCACAAAGACAGGAATTTTACAGCTGGGCCTCCAGGGGTGATATCACATATCGGTAGGACCATGATGCCCACCTGAGCCTTAAAGCCAGCAAGTTTTATTAAGGATTTCAAAAGGGGAGGGGGTGCAAGAACAGGGAGTAGGTCACAAGATCACATGCTTCAAAGGGCAAAAAGGAGAAGAAAGATCACATGCTTCTGAGGAAACAGGACAAGGGCAAATTCAGAACTACTGTTAAGGGTCTATTTTCAGCTGTGCACGTATTATCTTGATAAACATCTTAAACAACAGAAAACAGGGTTCAAGAGAGAGAACCAGTGTGACCTCAGATTTACCAGGGTGGGATTTCTTCCCCACCCTAATAAGCCTGAGGGTACTGCAGGAGACCAGGGCATATTTCAGTCCTTATCTCAACTGCATAAGACAGACACTCCCAGAGCTGCTATTTATAGACCTTCTCCCAGGAATGCATTCATTCCCAAGGGTATTAATTATTAATATTCCTTGCTAGGAAAAGAATTTAGCAATATCTTTCCTACTTGCACATCCATTTATAGGTTCTCTGTAAGAAGAAAAATATGCTTGTATTCTGCCTGATTCCACAGGCAGTCAGACCTTCTGGTTGTCTTCCCTTGTTCCCTAAAATCACTGTTATTCTGTTCTTTTTCAAGGTGCACTGATTTCATATTGTTCAAACACACGTTTTACAATCAATTTGTACAGTTAACACAATAATGGTCCTGAGGTGACATACATTCTCAGCTTATGAAGACAACAGGATTAAGAGATTAAAGTAAAGACAGGTATAAGAAATTATAAAAGTATTATTTGGGAATTGATAAATGTCCATATTAAAATGAAATCTTCACAATTTACGTTCAGAGACTGAAGTAAAAACAGGCATCAGTAATTATAAAAGTATTACTTAGGAACTGATATATGTCCATATTCAAATGAAATCTTCACAATTTATGTTCCTCTGCTGCAGCTCCAGCTGGTCCCTCCATTCAGGATCCCTGATGTCTCGCAACAGGTACCAGGTTCATCTCATTGGGACTGGTTGGACAGTGGGTGCAGCCCATGGAGGGTGACCCAAAGCAGGGTGGGGTGTTGCCTCACCTGGGAGGTACAAGGGGTCGGGGGATTGCCCTCTACTAGCCAAGGGAAGCCGTGACTGTACCTGGAGGAACGGTATACTCCTGCCTAAATACTGCACTTTTTCTATGGTCTTCGCAACTGGCAGACCAGGAGATTCCCTTCTGTGTCTAGCTTGGTGAGTCCCACGCCCACAGAGCTTTGCTTGCTGCTAGTGCAGCAGTCTAAGATCGACCTGGGAAGCTGGAGCTTGGCCAGGGGAGGGGGCGTCTGCCATTACTGAGGCTTGAGTAGGCGATTCTATGCTCACAGTGTAAACAAAATGGCAGGGAAGCTTGAACTGGGTGGAGCCCACTGCAGCTCAGCGAGGCCTACAGCCTCTCCAGATTCCATCTCTGGGGGCAGGGCATATCTGAACAAAAGGCAGCAGACAGCTTCTGCAGACTTAAACATCCCTGCCTGACAGCTATGAAGAGGCCCAGCATGGTGTTTGAGCTCTGATAACGGAAAGACTGCCTCCTCAAGTGTGTCCCTGATCCCGGTATAGCCTGATTGGGAGACACCTTCCAGTAGGGGCTGACAGACACCTCACAGAGGTGGGTGGCCCTCTGGGATGAAGCTTCCAGAGGAAGGATCAGGCAGCAATATTTGCTGTTCTGCAGCCTCCGCTGGTGATACCCAGGCAAACAGCATCTGGAGTGGACCTCCAGCAAACTCGAACAGACCTGCAGCTGAGGGGCCTGTCTGTAAGAAGGAAACCTAACACACAGAAAGGAACAGCATCAACATCAACAAAAAGGACATCCACACCAAAACCCCACCTGTTGGTCACCAACATCAAAGACCAAAGGTAGATAAAACCACAAAGATGGGGAGAAACCAGGGCAGAAAGGCTGAAAATTCCAAAAACCAAAAATGCCTCTTCTCCTTCAAAGGAACACAACTCCTCACCAGCAAGGGAAGAAAACTGGACGGAGAATGAGTTTGACAAGTTGACAGAAGTAGGCTTCAGAAAGTCAGTAATAACAAACTCCTCTGAGCTAAAGGAGGATGTTTGAGCTCATTGCAAGGAAGCTAAAAACCTTGAAAAAAGGATAGATGAATGGCCAAGTAGAATAACCAGTGTAGAGAAGACCTTAAATTACCGGATGGAGCTGAAAACCACAGAATGAGAACTTTGTGAAGCATACACAAGCTTTAAAAGCTGAATCGATCAAGCAGGAGAAAGGATATCAGTGATTGAAGACCAAATTAATGAAATAAAGGGAGAAGACAAGATTAGAGAAAAAAGAGTGAAAAGAAACAAACAAAGCCTCTAAGAAATATGGGACTATGTGAAAAGATGAAATGTATGTTTGACTGGTGTACCTGAAAGTGACGGGGGAATGGAATTAAGTTAGAAAACACTCTTCAGGATATTATCTAGGAGAAATTCCCCAACCTAGCAAGGCAGGCCAACATTCAAATTCAGGAAATACAGAGACCACCACAAAGATACTCCTCAAGAAGAGCAACCCCAAGACACATAATTGTCAAATTCATCAAGGTTGAAATGAAGGAAAAAATGTTAAGGGCAGCCAGAGAGAAAGGTTGGGTTACCCACAAAGGGAAGCCCATCAGACTAACAGCAGATCTCTCTGCAGAAACCCTACAAGCCAGAAGAGAGTGGGGGCCAATATTCAACGTTCTTAAAGTGAAGCATTTTCTTTTCTTTTCTTTTTGACAGAGTCTCACTGTCTTGCCCAGGCTGGAGTGTAGTAGTGTGATCTCAGCTCACTGCAAGCTCCACCTCCCAGGTTCACACCATTCTCCTGCCTCAGCTTCCTGAGCAGCTGGGACTACAGGCACCCACCACCATGCCCAGCTAATTTTTGGTATTTTTTAGTAGAGACAGGGTTAAACTGTGTGAGCCAGGATGGTCTTGATCTCCTGACCTTGTGATCCACCTGCCTCAGTCTCCCAAAATGCTAGAATTACAGGCGTGAGCCACTGTGCCTGGCTAACAAAAGAATTTTCAACTCAGAATTTCATATCCAGCCAAACTAAGCTTCATAAGTGAAGGAGAAATAAAATCCTTTACAGACAAGCAAATGCTCAGAGATTTTGTCACCAACAGGCCTGCCTTACAAGAGCTCCTGAAGGAAACACTAAACATGGAAAGGAGCAACCAGTACAAGCCACTGCAAAAACATGCCAAATTGTGAAGACCATTGATGCTAGGAAGAAACTGCATCAACTAATGGGCAAAATAACTAGCTAACATCACAATGACGGGATCAAATTCACACATAACAATATTAACCTTAAACGTAAATGGGCTAAATGCCTCAATTAGAAGACACAGACTGCCAAATTGGATGAAGAGCCAAGACCCATCAGTGTGCTGTATTCAGGAGACCCATCTCATGTGCAGAGACACACATAGGTTCAAAATAAAGGGACTGAGGAAGATCTGCCAAGCAAATGGAAAACAAGAAAAAGCAGGAGTTGCAATCCTAGTCTCGCATAAAGCAGACTTTAAACCAACAAAGATCAAAAGAGACAAAGGAGGCCATGACATAATGGTAAAGTGATCAATTCAACAAGAAGAATTAACTATCCTAAATATATATGCACCCAATACAGGAGCACCCAGATTCATAAAGCAAGTCCTCAGAAACCTACAAAGAGACTTCGACTCCCACACAATAATAATAGGAGACTTTAAGACCCCACTGTCAATATTAGACAGATCAATGAGACAGAAGGATAATAAGGATATCCAGGATTGAACTCAACTCTACACCAAGCTGACCTAATAGACATCTACAGAACTCTGCACCCCAAATCAACAGAATATACATTCTTCTCAGCACCACATCGCACTTATTCTAAAATTGACCACATATGTGGAAGTAAAACACTCCTCAGCAAATGTAAAAGAACAGAAATCACAACAAACTGTCTCTCAGACCACAGTGCAATCAAATTAGAACTCAGGATTAAGAAACTCACTAAAAACCACACAACTACATGGAAACTGAACAACCTGCTCCCGAGTGACTACTGGGTACATAATGAAATAAAGACAGAAATAAAGATGTTCTTTGAAACCAATGAGAACAAAGACACAACATACCAGAATCTCTGCAACACATTTAAAGTAGTGTGTAGAGGGAATTCCCACAAGAAAGCAGGAAAGATCTGAAATCAACACCTTAACATTATAATTAAAAGAACTACAGAAGCAAGAGCAAACACATTCAAAAGCTAGCAGAAGGCAAGAAATAACTAAGATCAGAGCAGAACTGAAGGAGATAGACACACAAAAAACCCTTCAAAATTAGAAGGGGCTAACCCCTTCTAATTGGGGCATTTAGCCCATTTACATTTAAGGTTAATATTGTTATGTGTGAATTCGATCCTGTCATTTGAATCCTGGATTCAAAAAATCAATGAATCCAGGAGCTGGTTTTTTCAAAAGATCAACAAAATTGATAGACTGCTAGCAAGACTAATAAAGAAGAAAAGAGAGAAGAATCAAATAGATGCAATAAAAAATGATAAAGGGGATGTCACCACCAATCCCACAGAAATATAAACTACCATCAGAGAATGCTATTATTATGCAAATAAACTAGAAAATCTAGAAGAAATGGATAAATTCCTGGACACATATACCCTCCCAAGACTAAACCAGGAAGAAGTTGAATCTCTGAATAGACCAATAACAGGTTCTAAAATTGAAGCAATAATTAATAGCCTACCAACCAAAAAAAGTCCAGGACCAGATGGATTCACTGCTGAATTCTACCAGAGGTACAAAGAAGAGCTGGTACCATTCCTTCTGAAACAATTCCAATCAATACCAAAAGAAGGAATCCTCCCTAACTCATTTTATGAGGCCAGCTTCATCCTGATACCAAAGCCTGGCAGAGACACAATGGAAAAAGAGAATTTTAGGCCAATATCTCTGATGAACAGTGATGTGAAAATCCTCAATAAAATACTGGCAAACCAAATCCAGCGGGACATCAAAAAGCTTATCCACCATGATCAAGTTGGCTTCCTGGGATGTGAGACTGATTCAACACACGCAAATTAATAAACATAATCCATCATATAAACAGAACCAAAGACAAAAACCACTTGATTATCTCAACAGATGCAGAAAGGGCCTTCGATGAAATTCAACAGGCCTTCATGCTAAAAACTCTCAATAAACTGGGTATTGATGGAATGTATCTCAAAATCATAAGAGCCATTTATGACAAACCCATAGCCAATTTCATAGTGAATGGGCAAAAACTGGAAGCATTCCCTTTGAAAACTGGTACAGACAAGGATGCCCTCTCTCACCACTCCTATTCAACATAGGATTGGAAATTCTGGCCAGGACAATGAGGCAAGAGAAAGAAATAAAGGGCATTCAATTAGGAAAAGAGGAACTCAAATTATCCCTGTTTGCAGATGACATGATTGTATATTTAGAAAACCCCATCGTCTCAGCCCAGAATCTCCTTATGCTGATAAGCAACTTCAACAAAGTCTCAGGAGACAAAATCAATGTGCAAAAATCACAAGAATTCCTATACACCAAGAACAGACAAACAGAGAGCCAAATCATGAGTGAACTCCCATTCACAATTGCTACAAAGAGAATAAAATACTAGGAATCCAACTTACAAGGGATGTGAAGGCCCTCTTCAAGGAGAACTACAAACCACTGCTCAAAGAAATAAAAGAGGACACAAACAAGTGGAAGAACTTTCCATGCTCATGGATAGGAGGAATCAATATTGTGAAAATGGCCATATTGCCCAAGGTAATGTATAGATTCAATGCCATCCCCATCAAACTACCATTGACTTTCTTCACAGAATTGGAAAAAACTACTTTAAAGTTCATATGGAACCAAAAAAGAGCCTGCATAGCCAAGACAATCCTAAGCAAAAAGAACAAAGCTAGAGGCATCATGCTACCTGACTTCAAACTATTCTACAAGTGTACAGTAATGAAAACATGGTACTGGTACCAAAACAGATATACAGACCAATGGAACAGAACAGAGGCCTCAGAAATAACACCACACATCTACAACCACCTGATCTTTGACAAACCTGACAAAAACAAGAAATGGGGAAAGGATTCCCTATTAATAAATGGTGCTGGGAAAAGTGGGTGGCCATATGTAGAAAGTTGAAACTGGATCCTTTCCTTACACCTTACACAAAAATTAACTCAAGATGGATTAAGGACTTAATTGTAAGACCTAAAACCATAAAAACCCTAGAAGAAAACCTAGGCAATACCATTTAGGACATAGGTATGGGCAAGGGTTTCATGACTAAAACACCAAAAGTAATGGCAACAATAGCCAAAATAGGCAAATGGGATCCAATTAAACTAAAGAGTTTCTGTACAGCAAAAGAAACTATCATCAGTGTGAACACGCAACCTACAGAATGGGAGAAAAATTTTGCAATGTACCCATCTGACAAAGGGCTAATATCCAGAATCTATAAAGAACTTAAATAAATTTACAAGAAAAAAACAACTCCATCAAAAAGTGGGCAAAGGATATGAACAGACACTCTCAAAAGAAGACATTTGTGCATCCAACAGACATATGAAAAAATGCTCATCATCACTAGTCATCAGAGAAATGCAAATCAAAACCACAGTTAAGTACCATCTCAGGCCAGTTAGAATGGTATGGAAACAACAGATGCTGGAGAGGATGTGGAGAAATAGGAACACTTTTACACTGTTTGTGGGAGTGTAAATTAGTTCAACCTTTGTGGAAGACAGTGTGGCGGCGATTCCACAAGGATCTAGAACTACAAATACGGTTTGACCCAGCAATCCCATTACTGGTTATATATCCCAAGGATTATAAATCATGCTGCTACAAAGACACATGCATGCGTATGTTTATTGTGGCACTATTCACAATAACAAAGACCTGGAACCAACCCAAATGTCCATCAATAATAGACCAAATTAAGAAAATGTGGCACATATACACCATGGAATACTATGCAGCCCTAAAAAAGGGTGAGTTCATGTCCTTTGTAGGGACATGGATGAAGCTGGAAACCATCATTCTCAGCAAACTATCACAAAGATAGAAAACCAAACACTGCATGTTCTTACTCATAAGTGGGAGTTGTTCAATAAGAACAAATGGACAGAGGACGGGGAACATCACACACCAGGGCATGCTGGGGAGTGGGGAGCTGGGGGAGGGATAGCATTAGGAGAAATATCTCATGTAAATGATGAGTTGATGGTTGCAGCAAACCAACATGGCACATGTATACCTATGTAACAAACCTGCACGTTGTGCACATGTACCCTAGAACTTAAAGTATATATATATAAAATAATATTGCTTATTATGTAAAAATATATTGTGTGTGTCTCCCCCTCCCCACAATCTCTTGCATGGTTTGCAAGGCAGTCTAGCTTTCAGAAATACTCGCTCACTAAATTGAAAGAACAAACTATTTATAGCTTACAAAAATGGCAATCCACAATTCTAATTAGATGACATTTGGGTCAGTTTTGATTTAGAAAAAGTATAAGATGTGCCTTTGCTTTGTTAAAGGAAGCCAGAATGTTCTATTATTCATGGCTGTTCTTGGAATGCAAGGCTTTTAGGAAGGTTAGTCTCTTTTCAAATTCTGTATGCAAACTTGCTTAGCTGAATGCTGTAGAGTTGGGCTAAGAGTGGGATATCAGTTTTTCTGACATTGGGTGAATAAAATTTATTATTTTAAAGTTAGGAGGAGAGTGTTGATTGTAACTATGTGTCTTATAAAGACATGTGTGTGCACGCACACCCTTCCCCGCTTATGAGAATCTTATTGCCTGTGGTAGAACTTGGAATGTTAGGTAGTCTCTGACTCAGAAGAGAAGGGGGAGCAGTTGGGAAAACCAGAAAAAGAGAGAGGGAGCTTAATCTCATCCATACATACCCTTTTACACCGTTACACTTTTCTCCAAAAAAACTGCACCATTCTTCCTTAGTTTTCCATGTCATCTTTTCTTTTTAACTGCATTAATTTCTACAGATGAATATTTATTTAAGTGAATAAGTATTATCATTAAAAATATGAAAAATCTGGAGAGTTTAAAGACAGTCATTTCCAGACAGGGTGAGTGAGTCCTTTTGCTTATTCTTCCTGAGTCGCATGGATCTCTGCTCTCAGGATAGTCTATTCAGCTACATCATATTTACTTATTTAGATTATATAAAAGATTCATGAGTTAATGTACATTATAAAAAGTCAAACAATTTGGGTATATATGAGTAAAAATGTAATCCAGTTATGTATCTTCTTAATTTCTTTCCCCTCCATAGATCTAAGCACACACACGTTTTTCACTTAATACTATATTTTGAAGATATTGAATAGTTAAAATTTAAATAAATTGTTGCATGAGGCCGGGCATGGTGGCTCATGCCTGTAATCCCAGCACTTTCGGAGGCCAAGGCGAGTAGATCACCTGAGGTCAGGAGTTCGAGACCAGCCTGGCCAACATGGCAAAATCCCGTCTCTACTAAAAATACAAAAATTAACCAGGAGTGGTTGCACGCACCTGTAATCCCAGCTACTCAGGAGGCTGAGGGAGAATTGCTTGAACCCTGGAGGTGGAGGTTGCAATGAGCCAAGATTGCGCCACTGCACTCTAGCCTGGGCAACAGAGCGAGACTCTGTCTCAAAAAAAAAAAAAAAAAAAAAAAAAAATTGTTGCATGGTATCACATTAGGTGGAAATAAAAAAATTATAAACAACAGTTCAGCTTTGATTAAAATGAGAGTAAAGAGAACCATAGTTTTCAAGTCTCAATGGTATATAATACGAAATCTTGAAGAAAACAAAAGGATGAAGCTGTTTATCAAATTAATTTCCAAAAGGAAGGAAATGAAGGATGATAAAGTATGCTTATATTTGATGATCCTAAGAACATAATGGACAAGATTTGCATCCAAAAATTCTTTAAGGTTAGTTTATTTTAGTTTTTTTTCATTTTTTATTTTTTGAGATGGGTCTCACTCTGTTGCCCAAGCTGGAGTGCAGGGTATGATCACCACTCACTGTAGTTTCAACCTCCTAGACTCAAACAATTTTCCTGCCTCAGCCTTCCTGGTAGCTAGGATCAGATGTGTGCACCACCATGCCTGGCTAATTTTTAAAAATTATTATTTTAAAAAGTAGACCTTGTAGAGATGAGGTCTCGCTATGCTGCCCTAGCTGGTCTCAAACTCCCCAGCTCAAGTGATCCTCCCACTTAGTACTACTAAAGTGCTGTGATTACAGGCATAAGCCACCATGCTTGGCCTGTTTTTTTGAAATTCCAATGTGTGATAGCAGCTATTAAAGGTTATAACCTATAAACTTAAGTAAATACAGAGTAGACTTTTTGTAGGAAATTATAATTTGCTCCATGGAATTGTATTTGTTCAGGAGATTCAAAATTTTCATTAACTTTGTGATAATTTACCCACTAATATGATCTCCCTCATCTTCTTATAATTAATACATGGATATATACATGATGTAAATTATCTTCCCAGGCACTGGAAAATATCTAGACTCAGAGTTGTAGATAGCCTTTTCTTCTTGCCAGTTGAACCAAGTTAAAAAATTTTGTGTCTCTAAAATAATTATTTTATTTTTTAATTTTAAAATTATTTTTAAAAAATAATTTCAACTTTTATTTTAGATTCAGGAGGTACACATGCAGGTTTGTTACATAGATTTATTTTTCCAAACAAGGCACAAAATTTCGTTCTTTAACAGTAGCATGAAAGTACCATAATCTATTTAACCACTCTCCTACTGATGAACCTTTGGGTTGATACCTATATTTAACTATTACAACATCCTGCAACAAACATCTTTATACACATTTTGTAATTATATGCAGATATGTGCAAACAGAAGAGATATCTAGAATTGGAATTTCTATATCAAAGCATATGTATATTTTACCTTTTCAAAGAGAAACTGCCCTCTTGAAAGGCTGTGTATTTCCATGGGTATAGGAGACATCAGTTATCCAGCACCATTACCAATAACGCATTTTTTAAAAATTACAGCTTTATTGAAATATAATTCACATACCATAAAATCCACCTGTTTAAAGTATGCAATTCATTGGTCTTTAGTATGTTCACAGAGATGTGCCATCATTGCCACACTTGAATTTTAGAACACTTTCTTTACTCCAAAAAGAAACGACATACCCCTTAGCAGTCACTCTACTTTCTCCCAACTCCTAGTCTCCTAGCACTAGACAATACTAATCTACTTTCTGTCTCTATAGGGTTGCCTAATTTGGACATTTCACACATAAGCAGAATCATACAGCATATGGTCTTTTGTTTCTGGCTTCTTTCACTTAGCATACATTTTCAAGGTTCATCCATGGTGTAGCTTATATCAGTACTTCATCCCTTTTTAGGACTGAATAATATTCCATTGAATGGATATATCACATTTTGTTTATCTGTTCATCAGTTAATGGACATCTGGGTTGTTTCCACTTTTTGGCTGTTATGAAAAATGCTGTTATGAATATTTGTGGATAAGTTTTTTTTGTGGACATATGTTTCTGTTCCTCTAGGAGTGGAATTGCTGTACATAGTAAATCTGTGTAAACTTTTTGAGAAACTGTCAAATTTTCCATAGTGGCTGTACCATTTTACATTCTCATCAGCAAGATATGAGGGTTTCAATTTCTCTGTATCCTCACAAACACTTGTTATTGTCTGTCTTCTTAGTTCCAGCCATTCTAGTGGGTGTGAGGTGGTATCTCGTTGTGACTTTTTCTTTTTTTTTTTTTTTTGTGAGACGGAGTCTCACTCTGTCACCTAGGCTGGAGTGCAGTGGCAGTGATCTTGCTCACTGCAATCTCCGCCCCCCAGGTTCAGGTGATCCTCCCACCTTAGCCTCCCAAGTAGCTGGGACCACAGGTGTGCACCACCACACCCGGCTTTTTTTTTTCATATTTAGTAGAGACGGGGCCTCACCATATTGCCCAGGCTGGTCTCAAATTCCTGGGTTCAAGAGATCAGCCTACTTCAGCCTCCTAACCTGCTGGGATTACAGGTGTGAGCCACCATGCCTGGCCAACGGCTTCCTATTGACTAATTTGTATTCCATTTTCCCCAGGTTGACCAAATTTTCACATATTAGCTATTAATAGCGCTTCTAATGTGTGTTGCCTGGTTCTGTATTTTGCCAAGTTTTGTTTGATCCTTTCTTTTAAAAAATCTAGCTAACATTTGATTAAAACATTCGGTTCTGGCTTCCTGCCTTGCTCATATACCTTAGTAAGGATCTGGAAGGCTGGGTTCAGATTTTTCAGACTCATAGGGGATTTCTGTCACAATGTGGCTCTGCAGGGAGAGCTGGCTCCCAACGCAGCTCCAAGTCCACGGGCCGCCCCCTTTTCCCTTCTGTTCCAGTGGCAGCTCTGCCCAGCACCACATAGCGAGGGGCTCGTGCGCAGCGTGCGGACGCTGCAACTCTCTTGACCATGCTCCTTCCATCTCTCCACCAGACACCTCCCTGCTTACGCACCCTGCACGCTAGGCAGCGCAGGTACCTGTAGAAGAGGCCGACTCTGGGTGGGTGTGTCCCACGTCCCTATGATTTCCTAGCTCCAGGCACAGGCAGAGGGGTGAGCAGGAGCAGGTTCAGAGCGTGGAGCCCGGGGGAGGGGCCTATCTTGCAGGGGTCTAATGAGTAAACATTTTGTAACAACAACAATGACAACAACAAGCTTTACTAAAAGTAAATGCTATTACTATTAGCTTTTGAATGGGAAAACCTGGTGGGGCGCGGTGGTCAAGCCTGTAATCTTAGTACTTTGGGAAGCCGAGGCGGGTGGATTGCTTGAGGTCAAGGGGTTGGAGACCAGCCTGGGCGACATAATGTGAACCTGTCTCCACAAAAAATTAAAAATTAGCCAGGTGCGGTGGCTTCCGTAATCCCAGCACTCTGGGAGGCTGAGACGTGTGGCTCACTTGGGGTCAGGAGTTCGAGACCAGCCTGGCAAACATGGCAAAACCTCGTCTCTACTAAAAGTACAAAAATTAGCTGGGCATGGTGGCAGGCGCCTACAATCTCAACTACTTGGGAGGCTGAGGCAGGAGGATCGCTTGAGCACAGGTGGTTGAGGCTGCAGTGAGTCGTGATCGTGCCACTGCACTACAGCATGGGTAACAGAGTAAGACCCAGCCTGGAAAAAAAAGAAAAAAGTTTGCAAATTTATTATTGCTGGGCGCGGTGGCTCATGCCTGTGATTCCAGCACTTTGGGATGCCGAGGCGGGCGGATCACCTGAGGTCAGGAGTTTCAAGACCTGCCTGACCAACATGGAGAAACCCCGTCTCTACTAAAAATACAAAATTAGCCAGGCATGGTGGCACATGCCTGTAATCCCAGCTACTAGGGAGACTGAGGCAGGAGAATCGCTTGAACCTGGGATGCGGAGGTTGAGAGGAGTTGAGATTGCCCCATTGCTCTCCAGCCTGGGCCACAAGAGCAAAACTCCATCTCAAAAAAAAATTTTTTTTAAAAATAATTTTGTAAGCCATAATGTAAATAGAAAAAAAATAAGTAAATGAATGGGAAAACCCATCCCAATTTCCATTCAATTGACTTGCCAATTAACTTTTTGTAACTCACTTATAAGTTTGAAACTGTGTTCTATCAAGTTGCTATTAACTTGATCCTAGTTCTTTCAGTTGTTCATTCCTGGTAGTAGTTGTAAACTGCCATGAGCACAGTCAGTCTGGGGGTAGGAATTTTATTTTTGAAAATATAAAATATCTTGATTTACAGGAGCTTACTGAAGAAATAAAAATTTAGTCTGGAGTTTTCAAAATGTGTTCACAAGATTGAGGGTTACAAATCTAAATGATGGTTGGTGTTAGCTCCATAGTGACCAAAGAAACAAAACCAAACAAAAACAAAAACACTCAACAAAACAAACCAAAGCAAAAAAATCAAACCAAAACAAAATCCAAAAACAAATAAATAAGCAAACAAATAAGAACCAGGCAGAAAGTAGATGCCTTGTGAAGACCAAACCATAGGAACTCCTTGGGAACTCTCACATGGATGTCTAGATTTTAGAAACAGGATTTAATTATGTTAGATCATGGGGTAAATATATAAACTTTGGGAAAGTAGAATCATTTCAAGTTCATTGTGGGCCTTCAGATAAGACTTTAATGCTAATCAACTTACTTTAAAGTGAGCCCACTTAATATATAAGGGAATAAATAATTGTCATGATTTATTGTTTTTATAATTTTGTCAGCATCTTTTTTCTTTCAATATTAAAAACAGTAGGAAGAAAACATGTAATTGTCAGATGCAGTTGCAATACTTTCTGTTTATTCAGTTTTGATAGGCATTTCTTAATCAAGGTTAGCCTGGTAAATGGTTTCTCTTCAGGGCTGTGAACCAAACATCTTTGTGTAAGTGAAATAAATGCTGCACTACGAGGTAGGATACTTGGACTTGGATTCTGACTCTCACTTGAGAAGTGGTCTCAGACTTACGTATTTACCTAATGGTCTTTGAGATGTCCTGTGTACCATGAGGTTCCCTGTCTCCCTCAGACTGTTGTGTATGAAGATTAAAAGAATTAATATTTGCCTGGTGCCTGACATATAGTAATCACTCAATCAATGTCAATTATTCCTGTTATCCCTGTGTTTCATTTTTAAACTTGTAACCATTTTTATTCACCACCAAGTGACATTTCACATGGAAGAAATGAAAATAAGTATATAGGTACATTAAATTCAACTTTAAAAGTGGATGAATTAAAAACTGACATTTGCAAATCACTTTCCAAGTCACTTATATCTTATCATTTTGCATCTACTGACACTATACTCAGAAAATATAAATATTTGGCATGAGTTTCTTATTAAAAGAGAAGCCTCTGGATTTTATTTGTACTTAACCTCTTTCTCTAACTAATGGTATCTATATTAGTTGATTCTGAATTCTGAGCATCTTCTCATGCACTTCTCAGTATTCCCACAGAGGGGCAGAGCAGCACTATTTATTAAATTAATACTAATCTTGCTGATTCTTAAGTGGATTCTGCAGTCTAATATGAAACCCTTTGTTTGAAGTCGTGCTTGTTTAATTTACAAGTCTTTCCTGAAAATCTTCCATGCCCTCTGACCACTTTGTGTTTGCATGTGTGTATATGTGTGTGTTCAGCATAATCAGAAGCACAATTGAATGTTTACTCTGAATGTATAACTGCCTTTCATTTTGTCTGATGGATTCCTCTGAAGAAGGTGAGAGAATCCTAGCTTTGTGCTTGGGACAACCATCGGTTTTGCTGTTGTGACTCAGAATTATCCCTCTGGGAAACCAGGAACTTGATGCTGATGCTGGTGTTTTCACTCCTTAGTTGTAAAGTGAAATTACAAAGGGATGTATACAAGGTTTACACATATTGTCCCTTACACAAGCATCTAGACATCTTGTTGAAACTACCCTTACAGCCTGACTTCTAGATTGATCTATAGGTAGGTCTCTGGGAGGACACTGGTAAACTAAAAAAAAAAAAAAAAAAATAGCAAAAATATGTATAATAAATGAGGATATGTGGGCAAAATGCCCAAATGACTAGTTTTAAGCCTACTCACATACTATTTGCTTTATTTGAAAGATAGCATTTACGGCCAGGCACGATGGCTCATGCCTGTAATCCCAGCACTTTGGGAGGCAGAGGCTGGCGAATCATGAGGTTAGGAGATCGAGACTATCCTAGCCAACATGGTGAAACCCCGTCTCTACTAAAAATACCAACATTAACCAGGTGTGGTGGCGGGCGCCTGTTGTCCCAGCTGCTTGGGAGGCTTAGGCAGGAGAATCGCTCGAAACCTGGAGGTGGAGGTTGCAGTGAGCCAAGATTGCGCCACTGCACTCCAGCCTGGGCGACAGAGTGAGGCTGTGTCTCATATAAAAAAGAAGGATAGCATTTACCTTGCTACCTTATTGCATAAAGCCTAGGACCTTCACTGACACCAGTATTTTTCTATGACTTGATTAATGTTAAAGAAAGCTTTGTAGCTCTTAATTTGAGCAAGATATAGTTTTTGTTTTTTGATGAGGGAGGACATTCGTATGTTTAAAGTCTTGCTTGGCAGGCCAGGCATGGGGGCTCGCACCCATAATCCCAGCAGTTTGGGAGACCGAGGAAGGCAGATCACTTTTGCCTGGCCAACACGGTGAAACGCTATCTCTATTCAAAATACAAAAGTTAGGTTGGCGCGGTCGTGCACCTGTAATTCCAGCTACTGGGGAGGCTGAGGCATGAGAATCGTTTGAAATTGAGAGGCGGAGGTTACCACGAGCCAAGACAGTGCCACTGCATTTCAGCCTGGGTGACAGTGTGAGACTCTGTCTAAAAATAAAATAAAATAAAATAAAATTCTTGCTTGGCAGACCTGTGTACAAATCAAAAAGTGCTTGTTAAATATCATCATATTGGGCTGGGTGTGGTGGCTCATGCCTGTAATCCTGGTGCTTTTAGGGGCTGAGGTGGGAGGATTGCTTGAGAGCAGGAGTTTGAGATCAGCCTGGGCAATATGAAAAGACCCCTGTCCCTACAAAAAATAAAAAATAAAATAGTCTGGCATGGTTGCATGTGCCTGTAGTCTCAGCCATTCAGGAGGCTGAGGTGGGAGGACTGCCTGAGCCCAGGAGTTTGGGGCTTCCATAAAACCATGTACTGAACATTCTGCTAACCTGGAAGATTTCAAACAAGCAAGGAATATAGACTTCACAAATGTGCAGTCTGGGGACAGGAGCTAAGATATAGTGGATGTTGAACAACTATTAGCATCCTAAATTTTTATCATGCACTGAGGTTTTCCCAGTTCTAAAATTTTGTTTCTATAATTTTGAGGATAAAGAAAATAGATAAGCTTTTATGTTATATTTTATGGCACAAATCTAAGTACTGCTTGGGAAGATTAACAATGATGATAATGATTAAAAGTTGATATTTTGGTTTCAAAATTGTTGCTAATGATTAATTAGGGTACAAAAGGAAGAATTTTTATTTTTTTCCTTCCATTTTGAGAAATACACAACCCAAACTTTTCCAGCTTCTTTGGGCTTTCCACTATTTCCCAACAGCACTTACTTAGGATAAAAACTGAGCATTGTAAACTGTTCTCAGTAACTATTTTAGTTATATTAATTATCTTAATAGCTAACTTCCATTTGCATTCAATCAACAAGTATTTTGGGAACCACTTACTATGTGCAAGCCACAGGGAATGCAAAGACAAATAAGAAGAAGTCCTTATTGTTCTACATTACACAGATCGACTTTATTATATTTATTGTGATCTTTAATGAAAAATACTAGTTGTGGAATATGCTCAGCCTACTCTTCTCTCTCTTGGGATAACAAAAACATAGGGCATGATTTTCTTATGTGTCCACATAAAAGAGCCACAATATCTGTGGCTTCTCAGAACCCAGAAGCTGCTCTCGGACCATAGTTTCAATATTGGCAGGAACTCCCTCTGTACAAATGACTTCCAAATCCACATCCCTAGCTTTGAACACTTCTAAATTCTAGTCATAAATCTCCAACCACTTGGTGGAAATGCACTTGGATCCTCTGTTCACCTCAGCTGAACTTGACCATAAACTGTCATCATCACACCCCTACTCACAATAAGCCTTTTTTTTTTTTTTTAAATGGTGAGTACCATCATGGTACTGTGTTCACCGAGGATTGAAACTGATATTACTGTAGATTCCTCTTTCTTCCTTTTACATCGTGATCAGTCTGTCAGTTCGTACTTCATAACATCTCCCATATTAGACTCTTCCTCTTGACTTCGGAAGTCATCACTCTAAGTGTAAACCCTTATCATCTGTCACTTACCTTCTCACCTCTAGACTCTCTGTCTTCTAATCTAGCCAGCCATTATTTCCATATTAGTCTTTGAAAAGTGCTACTTAGATCTCTAAAGCCATTTCCAGTTCAAAGATATTATTACGTTTTATATTGTGTAATTCCAATTGATTTGTTTAAAAGATTTTAACTGACAAAAATTATATATATTTATTATGCACATGTTGTTTTGAAATATGTATAATTTGTGGAATGACTGAATTGAGCTAATTAACATATGCATTACCTCACATACTTATCATCTTTTTTTTTTTTTTTGTGGTGAGAACAGTAAAAATCTGTTTTAGCAATTTCCAAGACCACAATACATTGTTATTAACTACAGTCACCAAGTTGTACAATAGATTTCTTGAACTTATTCATCCTAATGGAAATTTTGTATCCTTTGACTAATGTCTCCCACTCCCCTCCTCCCTGCAGCCCCTGGTACACCATCCCACACTACTTCTATGAGTTCAACTATTTTAGATTTTTACATGTAAGTGAGCTCATGCAGTATTTGTTCTTCTGTGCCTGGCTTATTTCACTTAGCATATTGTCCTCCAGGTTCATCTGTGTTGTTGTTAATGACATGATTTTCTTCTTTTGTAAGGCTGAATAGTAAGTATCCCATTGTGTACATGTATAGCACATTTTTTTTATCCATTCATCTGATAATGGACACAGATTGATTCCATATCTTGGCTGCTGTAAATAATGCTGTAATAAATATGGGAGTACATATCTCTCTTCCACACTGATTTCATTTCTTTGGATATATAGCCAGAAATGGGATTGCCTAATCATGTGGTTAGTTCTATTTTTCATTTTTAATATTTTTGAAAACCCTAGTTCTAGTATGTTATAATTCTATTATTCTTCTACTCAAGAACATTAGAACTTCTCTGTTATTTAGAAGATTAAGCCCAAATTGGCATTCAAGGATTTCCAGAGTCTGGTTCTAGCACACATTTCCAATGCTGTCTTCTGTTACACCATTATCAGGATCCTCTGCAGCAGGTTTAGCAGTGCATTCATGCCTTAGTACACTTCCATACTTTATTTATCTGCTTTGTTTTTTCTCTGTATCCATGCATTTATCACCTGTCCAAGCTAAGCCCTGGTATCTTTTTTTTTCTTCAGTAAAATCTTCCTTCTCTACTCCGTTTGTAGTGATCTCTCTATTGGCTGCACCAACAGCAATGTCTATGCTTCTCTATGGCTTTGCTGCATGTGTGATGTTTAAATTCTCCTGTTTAAATGGAGGCTGCCCATTATTTTCTATATCCCTAACCTCCTGCAGATAAAGCAGCTCTCAGTAAGTACTTGCTAACTAGCCAACTGAATGAATGATTTAGTAAATGGAGAATGAATGAAGAGTTGGGACAAGCTGACTTTTGACCACTGAAAACTTTAAGAATGGCGTTATGTTCTTCCCAAATGCTTACACTGGACTCTAATCAAGTCAGGAAGAAGAGATCATCTGTCCCTCTGGAAGAAATTCGAGGCTGGGAAAGTTAGTCAGGAAATTTCTGTTGGAGTGCCCAAAGGGCATATGTAGTCCTACATACTTATGAATCTCAAGTCTCTGAATATTTTGTGAAGATTGTAGACATTTGCAGAGAGATAAAAAGATTTCAGGATTTGCTTTCGTTGTCTGGAATAAATGGAAAACCAAAGGTTTCCAATTTTCTTTCCAGACTTTTGGGAAATGCCTCTGCCTTGAAGGCACTAAGCTTTCCTCTGCAGTGGGTCAAGAGGCTTTGTAAAATATTCACTGACCTGTATTGGATGGTTATCATTAGAACTGTCAGCTGCAGTGTGGGATGCCACATTCTTAGAGGTGTTCAAAGGCTTGGCATAATTAGGATTACCTTGGGGTTCGGAGCTAAGAGTTTATCTGCCCAGATTGGCACACAAACAAGTCCACAGAATATTTAAAGGGTCTATTAAGTAACTTTCTATATGTAATGGAACTGAGAGGAAAACTGATAAATTCTGTATCCTTTTTTTCTCTTTTTTTAGATGGAGCTTCACTCTTTTTGCCCAGGCTGGAATGCAGTGGTGCAATCTCAGCTCACTGCAACTTCCGCCTCCTGGGTTCAAGTGATTCTCTGCCTCAGCCTCCTGAGTAGCTGGGATTACAGGTGCATGCCACCACATCTGGCTAATTTTGTATTTTTAGTAGAGATGGGGTTTCACCATGTTGGCCAGGCTGGTCTTGAACTCCTGACCTCAGGTGATCCACCTGCCTCAGCCTCCCAAAGTGCTGGGATTACAGGTGTGAGCTACCACACCCGGCCAACTCTGTATCCTCTTTACTGATAATATTATGTACCATTTAGGCTTGTACATTTGTATGGAGTAAGCATGATGAAATATTAAAAAGTTATTCATTTTATTTTATTTTATTTTATTTTTGAGGCGGAGTCTCGCTCTGTCGCCCAGGCTGGAGTGCAGTGGCCGGATCTCAGCTCACTGCAAGCTCCGCCTCCCGGGTTTACGCCATTCTCCTGCCTCAGCCTCCCGAGTAGCTGGGAGTACAGGCGCCCGCCACCTCACCCGGCTAGTTTTTTGTATTTTTTAGTAGAGACGGGGTTTCACCGTGTTAGCCAGGATGGTCTCGATCTCCTGACCTCGTGATCCGCCCGTCTCGGCCTCCCAAAGTGCTGGGATTACAGGCTTGAGCCACCGCGCCCGGCCTCATTTTATTTTAAGATTGTTTTATTGTGATGTGGTTAAAAAGTGAAATGAAGAATTTGTCTGAAGACCTTCATTCTACTACTAATCAGTCAGTTGTGTACATTGTTAAGATATTTTCCCTTGGCCAAATTTTCATCACCATCCCCTGCTTAGGAGCTATGTGATTGTTGGCCAAACAAGTTGACTTTGTAGAAGCTCTAATTACACAATTTTCTATAATTGGTATTCTATACTGCAGTAGAAAGAGGACTTCCTTTTCCCCTTTGCGTGCTTCTTTTTTGTGAGTTGGAGGAATAATAGAAGCCTTTTTCTGACACTGTGATGGTGGCTTAGTGTGAGGCTGGGCTTTCACAATAACCAAAGAATAAATACACCATTTCTGTGTTCTCAGGTAGGTATTCTGAGCCTGAGAATATTCCTCTGTTCTTTTTCTTAGGAGGTTCACTGAAGATCAATGTTTCTGAGACTTGCTTCTATTTCTTCTTTAATGCTCAAGCAGAAGTCTCATGTTTACTCAGTCTTTCCCTCAAAAAACACCCCCTGTAGAACTGTATTACATTTCCTAGTCTTTGAGAATTTCTAGGGCACCATGACTTCTAATGAATCTTTGTTAGTTTTAAACAGATGACTACTTAATATCAGTACCACAATGGTGACAGAGGCACCTCGTTAAGAAATTAGTAACATCAATAAATGATTAAAGATGAAGGTGGGTTACTAAAGATGAGCCTTTTGACCAGAAATCACTCATTCATTTAACAAATGGTTTCTGAATACCTACTTTATGCCAAGCCCTATGTTAGTAACGGGATACACTGGTGAACAAGGTAGGAAGATTTTTTTTTTTTTTGAGATGGATTTTCACTCTTGTTGCCCAGGCTGGAGTGCAATGGCGCAATCTCGGCTCACTGCAACCTCTGCCTCCCGGGTTCAAACGATTCTCCTGCCTCAGCCTCCCAAGTATCTGGGATTACAGGCGTGCGCCACTATGCCCAGCTAATTTTTGTATTTTTAGTAGAGATGGGGTTTTGCCATGTTGGCCAGGCTAGTCTTGAACTCCTGACCTCAGGTGTTCTGCCCACCTCGGCCTCCCAAAGTGCTGGGATTACAGGTGTGAGCCACCGCGCCCGGCTGGATCTTATGTTCTAATAGGCAAGACAAACAATAGACAAGTAGAAAAGTGAATAAATAACACAATTGTACATTCCACTGTGTTATTAGTGAAATAACCAAGCATTGCAATTGGGCGATCATGGAAGTCTTTTCTGAGGAGGTGACATTTATGCAGAAACTTGATGTCTGTAGGAAAGCTAGATGCATGAAAAGTTAAGGAAGAGCTTCCCAAGAAGATGGATCAGCAAGTGTAAAGGTTTAATTTAAGGGTGGAAATGTTGGTGTTTTCTAGAAACTGACAGATGAATATGACTAGAGCATAGCAATCAAGGGGAAAAGTGAAACTAGGTGAGGTGGAGTGATGCGTGGGATCCAAATTATATAGAGAGAATCTTGAAGGACAAGGTATGAAAATTGTTCATTATGGAATTCTAAGTGGAAAGAGACTCTAGTAAATTTTATTTTGAAGAATCATTCTGATTGCTGTACACACACACACACACATATATATAAAATCTTCTGTTTTCTCCTAGAGATCTACCTTGTGGATCAGCCTAGGAGGCTGATCTGTAGTATGATTAATTAAACAGGGTTCCTAGGCTCTCTGGCTTCCAGTAGTGTGTGACCAACACCCATCTGGGGATCAGAGAAAAAGTGTGAGGTTAGGCTAATATTATCCTGGCCTCTTCACTACAAGGGCTATTTCCTTCAACTAAGATCCTTGCACTTCTCAAGGTGGCCTACTCTATCAAACGCTTTCTCCTTGTGGGTTCTAGTACCCTTCTCCCCTCATCTCTTCTGACCAGGTCTGATAACAGCTCTGCTGCTAGGGTTCCTGCAGGACCTATTTCCCTACACCTGTATGTTTGAAGATAAACCTGGAAGTTCTAGATCATCCATGTTGGACATATTCTTTCAGCTGAATCACGCTCCAGGATTCCTTCTTTCACTTTGTACAGAGCAGAACACCATGCACTAGTTACTAATGCCAGGGAGGACACCAACTACATGGAGGATAGCAAAGATCATCACCGTGTCAACCACCAGGAAGAGAAGTCCAACTTGGTATTGGAGTCACCAAGGAAAACAACACAGTCAAGCACTGGATGGGACAGTGCTTTAACTCACACAGAAAAGACATAGAGTAAGATCAGCTCCAATAGTATGTGTTGCTTCCCATGGCTAACAGGTCCCCTGTGTCACAGTAGAATGACCCCTTTTTCGCCCCTGTAGACTCTGAAATACTGAAAGATGGGGGTATGCTTGAGAGCCATTGACACACGTGCTTAAGCAGAGCAAAAAAGCATACATTGAGCTTGAAACAGAGCGGTGGGAAACAGGCAGAGATATTTCCACACAAAGCAATATGCCTGGCACAGGCTGTGTGGGCTCCTTATCTCTTGGCAAGGCAGTGTTCCAGGCCCAAAGCTCATTCTTGCGTGGATGAATGGGGGTTGAGACTGCCTTTCCCAACACTCTGTTTTTGGTTGCCATAGATTCTTTACTTTCTTGCCACCTCAGCAACTCATTTAACATAGTGATTGTTATGTATTATTTAACTTTCAGTTTTTTTTTTTTTTTTTTTAAAGACAGAGTTTTGCTCCATCGCCCAGGCTGGAGTGCAGTGGTGCGATCTTGGCTCACTGAAACCTCTGCCTCCCAGGTTCAAGTGATTCTCATGCCTCAGCCTCCTGAGTAGCTGGGATTACAGGGACCCGCCACCATTCCAGTTAATTTTTGTATTTTTAGTAGAGACGGGGTTTTGACATGTTGGCCAGGCTGGTCTCAAACTTGTGACCTGAAGTGATCCGCCCTCTTTGGCCTCCCAAAGTGCTGGGATCACAGGTGTGAGCCACCGTGCACGGCTGCTTTCACAGTCATTTTATTGGGAGAGTCGTGATGCTACTGACAAAGCTGGTCTCTCCAAAGATGGGGCCTTTCCCTGTTTGTTGTCACAAAGCCAATAATTGACACCTTAAGTGACTGTCAAGCAAAATAGGCTTTATTCCATGGTCATGGAATTGAGAAGCAGGAGCATGGCTCACAAACCAACTTCTTGACAAGTGAGAGGTGAGGGGGTTAAAATTTAGGGTTTCTCTAAAGAAGGAGTTGGCATTAAAAGTGAGGGAAGGAATATTCATGTCTTCTCTGGAAATAGGTGGTGAACTTCCTGTAACTGGAGTGCTGCCTTCCTTTTTGTCCTTGTATGGCTTCTCTTCCAGTAATTGTCATGGTGATTGTCAACTGTCACAGCACTGGTGGGAATGCCATTTAGTATGGAAACAAGATTATAATGAAGTCTGAGGTCTTTTTGAAGTTATTTGGTTGGCTATCTTGGTTTTAACAAGTCTCACCTGGTCTGGTTACAAAGGGAAATTTTTATAGCAGGCATCCTGTTTCTTAAAGAGAAACAGAGTTAAGACGGGGTAGAAATTCAGTTATGTCAGGTAAACATTACACCAGGTAACCCTGAGGTTATCTAATCAATGAACTTGCCCTCCATTTATTACAGTAATGCACTCAGAGGCTCTTGATCACAGGATGGGCATGTTACATAGGCTGAGACTATTTAGTATTCAGTCCCTCTGGGCCCAGCAATTGGTCCAGGCTGAGCATGTGCCCTGCATGGGGACAATCATCCCCAGGATTCTTTTAAGTGGAGTCAAAAGAGGGAAGAGATTTTTTTTTCCTCTTTTTTGGTTTTGAGCTGTGAGAATATGATAACAGAATTTGTGGCACCCACTCTTTTCCCCCCTGCCACGGGGCAAAATCCTGTTTGCTATGGGTGATGTTGAAGTCAAGCAGAGATTAGCAAAGATGAGAGATGGGTTGAGAAACAGAGAGAAAGAGAGAGCACTCTGGTGCTATCAAGGTCTCCAGTTCTAATTGCCAAGATCCTTGAAGCTGTGTGAGTTATTGCAGCGCCTTGATTCTGTGACAAAGCCAAACATCCTTCCTAAACATTCTTTCTTTAATGATTAATTTAGCATAAGTTGAGTTTCTAGCACTTGTGATCAACTCATTCTAATATGCCACCTCTTTTTCTTTTGCTCTGGATATATATGATACTGCATATGCTCAATATTTTCATTAATACCAAGAATCCCTGTTTTTTTTTTCCAAAGGACACTGTCTCTTTCAGGTGGAGTTGGCCACACTACAATAGCATTACAACATAAGAATGTGATCATCTTTTGGAGTAGCCGAAGGTGATATGGGAAGTATTGTTTCATCCTTGTCTAAATTGGCATCCTCTTTTTTGAAACTAAAATAAGATAAATAAATAATAAAATAATAAGAGTTCTTGAAAACCAAAATGGTGATCAGTTTGTATTGGTCAGGGACAAGTTAGTACACAGAGACCACACAGTCACTAGAAAGAAACATTTGAATATAAAGAATTATTAACTAGTAACAGGAGCTTGGGTAATAGGTGACTGACTACTGAGGGGTTGAAGAGAACATAAAAAGTACAGCAATAGCAGATATATAGGACAGCCACTATCCCCTGAGCTGAGGCAGAGTGCCCTTGAATTTGGAACTCTTTGGAAAATTTCCCTTTCCCCACAAAGCTGACAGACTTTTTTGTAGGGGGCCTGGCCATAATCTACAGGATGGCAAAGCAGTTTGTTGATGTGCTGCCGGTCAAAGTTGAAAAGCAGGAAATAATCTGCTGGGGTGCTGAAGAAACTCACCTGCAAGCTTTCTTTGGCAAGGGGCAGCTGTTGAATTTCTTGGGAAGTTGACTGGGTCACAGGTGGGATTCATTATGGGCCTCCCATCTGCAGGAGCGGGGTACTCTTCAGGAATCTGGCTGGAATCCCTACAGAACTCATGGAATGCTGCTGAACTTGATGGGAAGTCATCTGTGGCACTCATAGAACTCTCTGGAAAGTTGCCTGCCTGGGTGTCCCTGAAACCTGCTGGAGGTTAGCTCTGCTGGTTGTTCTGGATGCTGGCTGAGTGCTGCAGGGCAAAGAAGGAAGGAAAGCATGCCAGGTGCTATAAAAGAGGCCCTTTCTTTCTGTAATGCCCCTTCAGTGCCCTCTATTTGCAAAGCTTAACACTGTGCTAACTGGCAAAGGAGGAATGCATACAAGATTCAGCTCCAGTGTTATGAGGTTTGCACACATCAGGATTCTGTACAGGTCAAAGAGGCTACTTTATGGTTCACAAGTAAAGACAATATGTGGTTTTGGAGCTAGATACGGAATCATTCTGGAATCTCTGCCAGTGTCATAGGACCAGTACTGGGAGATCAGACACCATCACATGAGCTGTGATCGATCACCCCTTGTCTTCTCCTTTATTTGCATCAAGTGAGACCTGAATAGGACCATGAATGGGAGCCATGAGGGAAAAATGAGAGGCAGAAAAGCCCCCAAAATGCCGTAGTCAGAGTGCTGTGTGTAGAGGCAGGGAGGCCCAGCCTCCAGATACCTGGCGTCTAAGTGAGGCTGTGTGGACAACGTTTTTCTGAGCCTCAGTTCTCCTGTAGCACCAGCCTGATCACTTCTCTGCTTCCTTTTCCCCTTCCCTATGGCATTTCAGCTGCTTGTCTCCCAAGTCCAGTTCAAACCCTGAACATAGGGGGTCCAGGTCCTTAATGATTTGCTGATTCCTACAGATGATTCTGATTAGATGTGATTGTTACAGGAAAGGGGTCACAATTCAGACCCCAAGAGAGGGTTCTTGGGTCGCACACAAGGAAGAATCCAGGGTGAGCCCACAGTACAAAGCAAAAGCAAGTTTATTAAGAAAGTAAAGGAATAAGAGAATGGGTATTCTATACACAGAGCAGGCCCAAGGGCTGCTGGTTGCCCATTTTTATGGTTATTTCTTGATGATATGCTAAACAAGGGGTGGATTATTCATGCCTCCCCTTTTTAGACCATAGAGGGTAACTTCCTGACCTTGCCATGGCATTTGTAAACTGTCATGGTGCTGATGGGAGTGCAGCAGTGAGGACGACCAGAGGTCGGTCACACTCATGGCTATCTTGGTTTTGGTGGTTTTGGGACAGGTTCTTTACTGCAACTTGTTTTATCAGTAAGGTCTTCATGTCTTTATCTTGTGCTGATCTCCTCTTATCCTGTGACTGACAATGCCTTAACCATCTGGGAGTGCGGTCCAGTACATCTCAGCCTTGTTTTACCCAGCCCCTATTCAAGATTGAGTTGCTCTGGTTCACACGCCTCTGACAATTTTAGTGAAAGGGAAAACAAAAAAATCATCATAGCAAAACTGAAATTCAGAAAAAGTACTAGTACAGATTTCAGTTATTTGTAAGAAAAAAAGAAAGGAATAGCTAAAAAGGTAAAAAAAAAAAAAAAAAAGGCTTGGGAGATCTGAGACTATTTAAAAACAGCTTTTGGCAATCTCAGGATATATATTCACACACACACACACATACACATATACACACACATAATGAAAGTTGTTAGAATCAAAATGAAGTCACTTATGCCAAACCCTAACAAAATGAAGTCAGAAGGCCATAAAGGAGGGGCTCTCACACACACATTCCTGTGATGAAAACTATTAGAAAGACTCTCTGAAAATCACAACCTTGCACAAAAGCCACTACAACTTTATACAAAGACCACTTCTGGAAGTGTATCTGCCCAACAACTGTCAGTCAGCCTTGAACTGATGCCACCCTTGTTATTGATCCTTGTAGCCAAAGATAATTATCTCAAAATAATGTATGTAACCTTCCTCATTTTGCCTTTGAAAACCCTTGCCTTCTTTTGCCTCCTTAGAGGCCTGTGCCCCCTCCATGTTTCACCATGGCATGTGTATTCCTGAATTGCAATTTGTCATTTATTTCTGAATAAGCTAATTTTAGAGCCACTTTCTCTGTTGTTATATTAGGTTGATAATATATATACATGTATGTCATGAATGAAAAGGATACAGATATTTTACAAAAGCCCCAAACCAACCAAAAGACAACTTTAAACTACAACATATGATGTGTCTAATAGGACCTTTACTGAAAAAGTGTCTCCTAAGAAAATTTGATTATTGATCAATTGAGGGGAACTGTACAGCTTACAAAGTAAGGCAACCAGTGTTGGCCCAAGAAATACTATGGGGTGAGATTTGCAAGAGGTGCCCAAGGTTCTGAAAGGCATCACGGAGAAAGGCTTGTTGATTGTCGTGATAGAAAAGGTGGGCTTACATGAGAAAAGGAAATAATTACTGAACAATTTGTGGTCAAAGCAATTTTTTTTTTCTTTTTGAGATGGAGTCTTGCACTGTTGCTCAGGCTGGAGTGTGGTGGTGCAATCTCAGCTCACTGCAACCTCCGCCTCCCATATTCAAGTGATTCTCCTGCCTCAGCCTCCCGAGTAGCTGGGATTACAGGCACCCGCCACCACGCCCAGCTAATTTTTTGTATTTTTAGTAGAGACGGGGTTTCACTGTGTTGGCCAGGCTGGTCTGGAACACCTGACCTTGTGATCCACCCGCCTCAGTCTCCCAAAGTGCTAGGATTACAGGTGGGAGCCACCACGCCCGGCTGAGCAAAGCAATTTTATTGTCAATCTAGAAGGTGTTTGCCCTATGAAATTGTCATCCGGTGTGGAATTGGGCTCTGCGTAGGTCTAGGAATCCATTTCGCAAAAATATACTTTAACATTTAAACTACTCTACGAGAAAATGTACTTCTAGTTATTCATATAGGCAAAGGAAGAGGAGCAGTAGGGTTGATGATCCTAATCAAAGACCTAAGATTTGAATTACTTTAGATCACTGGTTCTGAACAGAGGGTGATTTTGCTCTTTGGAGGATTTATAGTAATGTCTGAATGCATTTTGAGAAGGTTTTACTGGCATCTAATGGGTGGGAGCCAAGGATGCTTCTAAACATCCCCCCATGCACAGGACAGCCCTCACAATGTAGCACTACCTGGCCCCAAATGTTAATAGTGCCAAGGTTGAGAAACCCTGCTTTTGGATAACCTATTTGAGAAACTGATTATTATTTTATTTTCCTGACAGTTTACAGCTTAGGCTAATTACATTAAAACCCAATTACTTGTGTTTGGGAAAGAAATGACTTATATATTTCATGTTGTCCCTCAAATCTGTGGGACAGCAAGTTATCCCATAATAGGATTTGACTGTATGAAGCTTTGTTACAATCCATAAAGACTAAACAGTTGATACCGTGTGTGAGCTTTTATTTGGGGTGGGGAGGTAGAATAGGGCAGAAATATTGTATGCAGAAGCAATTTGGGGGTTCATAATTTGCTTTGGATAAGTCACAACTTGGGTGATAAACCTGATAATTTTGGTTTGATTGTCTTAACATTTCCTTGGATTTATGAGAGACTGGGATAAAATTACTATGGGAGTTTGAAATTAATAAAATGTATTCATTAAATTACAGGATCTTTGGTTTTTGTTTTTCTAAAAAGGATATAATTTTTTACTAGGATATATTTTTTTCTGGAGCATATACTTAACTCTGCTTCTTTGATGGGTAATTTTCACCTCAAAAACATCAAAGGGTTTTTCCACCCCATCTAAAACTAGAAAATTTGTAACCTATGTTTTCAGAGACTTTAGGGGCAATGTACAATGAGCAATTGCTCTAGGTAAGGAGCAATGTGGAAATGGATTGATCACAGTTTGAAAAATCAAGCTACACTGACACAATCTCTAACCAAGAAATATATTTGACTCAAGTATTCCATTGGTATTATGAGCTTTTGAAAAATGAGGAGTCTTCCTGGCTGCAGAGTAAATATACTAATTCTCCACTTCCATTTCTGGAGGCTTCTCAGAAATGTAAATGCACAGAGAAAACATAATAAATGTGCTCCCTTGGTGAGAGTGAAGGAAAAGTTCAGCAGTAAATAACTTATTGAGTTCATTGCAAATTCTTAAAATCTCCTTTCCATCATCATATTCTTTTAAATGCAAATTCAAAGCCAAAAAAAAAAAAAAAAAAAAAAACCTCATCTCAGGCTTGTCTTTTATGACAGCAGTGTGGGAGGATTAATAAATGTTATGAGATTTTCTGAAGAATAAAGGCACTTTTCAGAGTGAATAAAAGTAGTTTTAATAGATACAAATACCATTTTCCTCAATATCAGTTTTGAATTTTCCCTCAAGTGAGTAGACAGATAAGGGAGACAGCCAGGGTACCGGTTGGCTGTTTTACTGTGGAACACCCCAACATGAATGGCAGTCCAAGGGTTCAGTTTTCAGTGTTGTCTGTCACTGCACCTTTTCTGTTGTTATGCTCTCTCTATATTTCTAATATCTTCTTCCTTCTAACCAAGTTGATGCCAGAGACACAAAGCTGGGAGAGCTTGCTCCAAATTACCACACATATTCTATGTACATATTTTTGAGGTGTATAGGATACTTGGGAGGCTGAGGCAGGAAATCATTTGAGCCTGGGAGATCAAGGTTGCATGAGCTGTGATTGCACCACTACAATTTTGAGGTGTATAGCAAGAGAAGTTTTCTAAACCTCTGATCCACATAATATTTATATCTCTCTCCCCACCACCCCCGGGGATATTTTCATCAACATTCCCATCTATGCTCAGGTTCCACTGTCAGAATAAAGCCTACCAGTTGAGTCTATGTGACTTAAGCCTGTGGTCTCAGATAAAGAACCTCTGGGTTCCTTTTCTCCTCCTCCTCCCTCTCCCCCTCCTTCTCTTCCTCTTTGTATCTTCTTGATGATTTGGTGTCATTAAACCCATCTGAGATTCTTCCTGGTTACATAGAACTTTCACTTATTTATTTTCGGGTATGGCTGCAGCTGATACGTACCTGTGTCTATTTCCTCCTTCAGTATATTTACTATCATGTACCATTCAAACTTTTCCATATACCTTCCCAAGACATTTTCAAATACATGCTTCATTTACTTGGGGATTATTCTAAATTACGTAGAGCCCAATGAGAAGGTCTGCTAGAGCATGACTGAGTTTGATCCTGGGTCTGAAAGCATCAGTTAGCTAAAACCTCCCTGTAGTTCCAAGACACACTATATTATTGCTTATCTGCTTCTTCTTTAATCTTTCTAGAATTTGACACTTTTGGATTCAATAATCTTATCCCAACTCAGGAGAGAGTTGAATTGGATGAAGTTAGGGAAGGAGTAACTGTGAGTATTAGTTCTTGCTAATGTATAGGTAAAGCAATAGAACAGCAAGATAGATAGAACTTAGTCAACTTAAAATGTATTTTTTGAGATATATTCTATTGAAATATAATTCATACACCATAAAATTTACCCATTTAAAGGATACAACCCAGTGGGTTTTTTTTTTTTTTTTTTTAGGATTTTCATAGGGTCATGCAACTCTTACCACTATGTAATTTTAGAACAGTTTCATAATCCTGGATTTATTTTTGACCTAAAAAAGTGCTTTTGCCTTGTAATGATTTAAGAGGGAGAAAGATGATGTGGTAGGAAGAATAATGGCCCCTCAAAGATGTCTACGTGCTAATTTCTGGAACCTGTGACCATGTTAAATTACATGGAAAGGGATATTACAGTTGTAGATGAAATTACAGTTGCTAATAATGGGGAGATTATTCTGGATATCTGGGTGAGCCCAATGTAATCACAAGGGTCCTTGAAAATAGAAGAGAGAGTTCAAGCAGTCTGTCAGAGTCAGAGAAGGAGATGTGACGATGAACGCAGTGGTCAAAGTGTTGTGATCATTGATTTGAAGATGCAGAAAGGGCTGCAAGGCAAAGAATCCAGATGACATCTGGAAGTGGGAAAAGGCAAGGAAACAGATTTGCCATAGAGACTCCAGGAGGAATGTAGCCTTGATGACACATTGATTTCAGCCCAGTGAGACCCACTTTGGACTTCTGTAACATAGTACATTTGTATTGCTTTAAGCCACTAACTTTGTGGTAACTTGTTACAGTAGCCATAGGAAACTTACGCAGATTGAGAAAGAAGGTAGGCCGGAGAGTGATGGAAACAGGAAGGGAGACAGAGAGAGGATCAACCATTAAGTACTGTTTGTATGTCTAACCCCATTTGATGATGTCTCAGACTAAGAGCTGGCTTTGTCATTTCATTTGATCCTGTTGGTCTTTAAAAGAGTGGTTCACAGTAGAGGCTCTTTCCTTAAATGCTTGCAGATCATTTGATATGTTTCTGTTGGTTAGAGCTCAGGAATTCCACTAATGCTGATGTGAATGGTTTAGAACTTTGACTGGTCTTGAGAATTTACTGGGTTTCTCAAAAAACTGTTGGGAAGTGGAACTTGTTAATCAGGGTGAACAAAGAGCCGTACACCTCCATTCCCACCTACTGACTCCATTTCAGGTGAAGCTAACAGAACAAGAGAAACCCCTTGATATCAAGAAGGAGTCAGGTAATTAACTTGATTATAGTGCTATGACTCAGTTTTGCTTATGAACTGTTTAAAACATCAAAGTCTGGCAAAGTTTAAAAGTAGAAAGAACATGAACGGTAAGGTAGTGTGCTTTTCTTTTTAAGAAAAATTTTAAAAGATTCTGTAAAATCTGTTGTTAGCTTTTTTTTCCCTAAAAGCAAAAAGGAAGTGAATATTAAAATTAATTTTTCATTTTTGCTTTCTAAAGTAAAAATATACTAAAGGCTAGGCACAGTGGCTCAAAATTGTAATCCCAACACTTTCAGAGGCTGAGGTGGGAGGATCGGCTGAGCCCAGGAGTTCAAGACCAGCCTGGGAAACATGGTGAGACTACGTCTCTACAGAAATTTGAAAAATTAGCCAAGTGTAGTGCTGTGTGCCTGTAGTCCCAGCTACTTGGGAGGTTGAGGTGGGAGAATTACTTGAGCCCAGGAGGTTGAGGCTGCAGTGAGCTGTTTTCATACCACTGCACTCTAGCCTGGGCAACAGAGTGAGATCCTGTCTCAAAATAAAATAAAGTAAAATAAAATAAAAATAAAAAGAATAGGCAACCTACAGAATGGGAGAAATTTTTTGCAACCTATCCATCTGATAAAGGGCTAAAATCCAGAATCTACAAGGAACTTACACAAATTTACAAGAAAAAACCCCATCAAAAAGTGGGCAAAAGATATGAACAGACACTTCTCAAAAGAAGACATTTATGCGGCCAAGAAACATATGAAAAAAAGTTCATCATCACTGGTCATTAGAGAAATGCAAATCAAAACCACAATGAGATGCCATCTCATGCCAGTCAGAATGGTGATTATTAAAAAGTCAGGAAACCACAGATGCTGGCGAGGCTGTGGAGAAATAGGAATGCATTTACGCTGTAAGTTGGAGTGTAAATTAGTTCAACCATTGTGAAAGACAGTGTGGCAATTCCTCAAGGATCTAGAACCAGAAATACCATTTGATCTGGCAATCCCATTACTGGGTATATACCCAAAGGAGTAAAAATCATTCTACTATAAGTACATATGCACACATATGTTTACCGCAACAGTATTTACAATAGCAAAGACTTGGAATCAACTCAAACGCCCATCAGTGATAGACTGGATAAAGAAAATGTGGCACATATATACCATGGAATACTATGCAGCCCTAAAAATGTTGAGTTCATGTCCTTTGCAGGGACACGGATGAAGCTGGAAGCCATCATTCTCAGAAAACTAACACAGGAACAGAAAACCAAACTGCATATTCTCACTCATAAGCAGGAGTTGAACAATGAGAACACATGGACACAGGGAGGGGAACATCACACACCAGGGCCTGTTGGGGGTGGGGGACAAGGGGAAGGAGAGCATTAGGACAAATACTTAATGTATGCAGGGCCTAAAACTCAGATAATGGGTTGATAGGTACAGCAAACCACCATGGTACATATATACCTATGTAAAATACCTGCACATTCTGTACATGTATCCCAGAACATAAAAGTAAAATTAAAAAAGAATTTTGCCAACAACTGGAAATGTAACAGAAAATACAAGAAAGCTGAGGGTTCTGGGAAGATGGCCGAGTAGGATGCACCAGGAATCTGTCTCTCTAACTAACTACAATTGTACTGGCAGAATCATCTGATGTAACTATTTTGGAAGTCTGTCCAAGGCTCAAGGCTCACAACTTTCTGGGGAAGGCTTTAATAGTAAATTGTAGTTAATTTGTGTCAATTTTGGCTTAGTAAGGTTGCAACTACTCATTCTCCACCCCTCAGCTACATGGCAGGCAGCCATGCATGCGTTTCTGAAGCAACCTGCACACAACTTGCAAGAACCAGAGGGGGCAAAACGGAGGCCGCGCTTGACATGTTGGGGATCTGTGCTCTGATTGCTGCTTCTGATCACAGAGGTGCCCATAAAGAGGCAGGCAGTCATTGTGGTTGTGCTCCTCTCATCCCACACTATTGCAAGCCTCTGCCTCTCTGGCTGAAGTAACTTCCAGGGAATTTAAAGGGCTGCTACCTTCCCCCCCTCATTTTTTTTCTTTGTTTGGGAGCTACACATTAAAGACTAGGACGTTCAAAAGCAATTGCATATACAGGGAGAATTAGAAAGTGACTGCACATGCCCAGAGAAAGATACAGGCCCAGAAAAGAATTGAGAAGACCTCTTAAGTTTGCATCTCAGTGAAGTTTATACCTCACAAGTTTAATCCTTGGCACAGAGATAGCCTGTAACAATAATAAAAACAACAAAAGGCAGCAAGCCCTGGGGAAAGGATACAATATAATTTCCAGAATTACCACAATATTAGATTCAAATGTCCAGTTTTCAACCAAAAATCACATGGCATACAAAGAAACAGGAAAATGTGGCTTACTCAAAGGAAAAAAAAATAAACAGAAACTGACCAATAAAAAGACTTGATGGCAAATCTACTAGAGAAATACTTCAAAATATTTGTCTTAAAGATTGCTCAAAGAACTAAGGAATATGTGGAGAAAGTCAAGAAAATGATGTATGAACAAAATAGAAATATAAATAAAGAGAAAAAATCTAAAAGCAAACCAAAAGAAATTCTGGTGATGAAAATTACAGTAACTAAAATGAAAAATTTACTAGAGAACCACACTAAGACACACTATATTCAAACTTAAAAGCCAAGAACATGGGCAATTATAAAAGCTACTATTATTGTAACAACAGTTTGTTACTCCACTTTCTGTTTTCTACGTGATGTAAGAGACTAATCTATTAAAAAAAGTTTAAGGCTGGGCACTGTGGCTCATGTCTGAACCCCAGCATTTTGGGTGGCCAAGGTGGGAGGATTGCTTAAGTCCAGGAGTTTGAGACAAGCCTAGATAACATAGGGAGACCTCATCTCTACAAATGAAAAAAAATTAGCCAGGTATGGTGGCATGTGTCTGTGGTCCCAGTTACTTGGTAGGCTGAGGCAGGAAAATCATTTGAACCTGGGAGATCAAGGTTGCATGAGCTGTGATTGCACCACTACACTCCAGTCTAGCGACATAGTAAGATCACATCTTTCCAAAAACAAAGAAAGTGTAAAAGCTAGTATTATTGCAACTTTGGTTTATGACTCCACATTTTGTTTCCTACATAATTTAAGAGGCCAATGTATTTAAAAGAATAATTTTTTGGCACACTAAAGATATAGCATCTACAACTGACATGATCACTGAAAAACGTGGACATGGAGCTGTAAAGGAGCAGATGTATGTTATTGAAGTTAAGCTGGTATAAAGTCAAATTAGAGTGTTATAACTGTAGAGTGTTAGATGTAATCCCTATGGTAACCACAAAGAAAATAGCTGTAGAACATACAGAAAAGAAAATGAGAAAGGAATTTAAACATTTCACTACAAAAAGTCAACTAAACACAAAAGAACCCAGTAATGCAGGAAATGAAGTACAAAAAAGAAGCTGTGAAGGCATATAAAAAACAAATAGCAAAATGACAGAAGTTAAGTCTCTCCTTATCAGTAATTACTTAAATGTAAATGGATTAAACTCTTCAACCAAAAGACAGAAATTATCAGAATGATAAAAACACATAATTCAACTATATGCTTTGAGGGTCTTTCAGTCCAAAGAGACAAGTAAGTGGAAGGTAAAAGACTGGAGAAATATCCTATGTCAGTGGTAACCAAAAGAGAGCAGGGGTTGCCATAGTAATATCAGACAAAATAGGCTTTAAATCAAGAAAAAAGTTTACAAGAGAAAAAGAAAGACCATCATATATTAATGAAAGGTTCAGTACAGCAAGAATATATAGCAGTTATAAAATTTAACACCTAATAACCAATCACCAAAATATATGAGGCAAAAACTGTCAGAATTGAAGGAAAATATAGAAAATTCTACAGTAACAGTTGGAGACTTCAATATCCCACTCTCAATAATGGACAGAACAGCCAGACAGAAGTTAAATAAGGAAATAGAGAAATTAACACAATAAGCCAACTAAATTTGAGAGCCGTGTGCAGAGCATTCTCCCGAGTGACAGTAGCTCCCACATTATTCTCAAGTGCATGCTGGACATTTCTCAGGATCGACCATATGTGAGGCCACAGATTAAGCACTGCTGGTTGAAATGTAAATTGATACAGCCACTGTAGAGACAGTTTGGTGGTTTCTCAAGAAATTAAAACTAAAATGACCATATGATTCAGCAATTTCACTTCTGGGTTTATATTCGAAAGAACTGAAAGTAGGGCCTCAAACAGATAATTTGGACATTCACATTCATAACAAACATTCAGCTAAAAGATGAAAGCAACTTAAGTATCCATCAGTGGATGAACCCGGATAAGCAAAATGTGATACATACATGGAATATTATTCGACCTGAAAAGGGGAGGAAATTCTGACATATGCGACAACATGAGTGAACTTTGAGGACATATTAAATGAAGTAAATCAGTTACAAATGGAAAAATGCTGTATCATTCCACTTATATGATGAACTTAAGGTAGTCAAAATCATAGAGAGAGAAAGTAGAAGGATGATTTCCAGGAGCTGGGGCAGAAGAGGAATGGGAGTTACTGTTAATGAGTATGGGTTTTAGTTTTACAAGACAAGAAGAGTTATGAAGATGGATGATGGTGATGCTTGCACATTATGTGTATTTAAATTACTGAACTGTAAACTTAAAAATGGTTAAGATGGTAAATTATGTGTTACATTACATTTTATCATGATTAAAATTTTTTTGAAAATTAAAAAATGGAATTACCATATGATACAGCAATTTCATTTCTGAGTATATACCCAAAAGAATTTAAAGCAGGGCCTCAAACAGACATTTATATACTCATGTTCATGGTGGCATTATTACAAAAGCCAAAAGGCAAAAGCAATCTGAGTGTCTATCAATATAAAGACTCTATAAGCAAATATGTCCAAACAAACAAACAAAACAAAAACACCCCAAGATAAATGGGCAACAAAATGTGATATTACATATAATGAAATATTATTCAGCCTTAAAAAGGACAGGAATTCTGACACATGCTACAACGTGGATGAATCTTGAAGATATTATGGGGATTGAAATAATCTAGTCATAAAGGACAAATATTATGTCATTCCACTCTCATGAGGTAATCGAATTAGAGCAGTCCAATTCATAGAGACAGAGGTAGAAGGAGGCTTTTCACAGAATGAGGATAGGAAAGAGACTAGTGAGTTATTTTTTAATGGATACACAGTTTCAGATTGGGAAGATAAAAAAGTTCTGGAGATGGGTAATGATGGTTGCACAAGTATGTGAATTTACTTACTGCCACTGAACTTTACACTTACAAAGGATTAAAATGGGAAAGTTTATGTTATGCATATTTTACCACAGTCAAAAATTAATCATATTCTTATGTACTAGCAATCATATTCTTATGTACTAGCAATCAAGATATGTAACATAATCATCTGGTGGGTCTTCCAACTACCTTGATTATATCCACCCCCACATGCCCACTTCCCCGAGTCACAAAGGTGCCAAGAACACACAATGGGGAAAAACACACGATGGTGAAAGGACAGTCTCTTCATTAAATGGTGTTGGGAAAACTACATGTCCACATGTAGAAGAATGATATTGTACCAGTATCTCACACTATATAAAAAATAAACTCAAAATGAATTAAAGGGTTAAAAGCTAAGACCTGAAACAATGATACTAGAAGAAAACATAGGGGAAAAACTCCATGACATTGATCTGGGTAATATTTTTGGGGTATTACTGCATAAACATATGCAACTAAAGCAAAAATAGACAAATGGGATTACATCAAACTAAAAAGCTTCTGCAGAGTAAAGGAAAGAATCAGCAGAGAGAATGGGAGAAAATATTCGTAAATGATAAATCTGATAAGGAGTTAATATCCAAAATATATAAGGATCTCAAACTCAATAGCAAGAAAACAGGTAAGTTGATTCAAAAATGGGCAAAAGACCTGAAAAGACATTTCTCCAAAGAAGATACACGAATGGCCAACAGGTACATGAAAAAATGCTCTCAACATAACTGTCAGGGAAATGCACCTTGAAGCCACAATGAGATATCACCTCATTCCTGTTACAGTGGCTACGACAAAAAAGACAAAAGAAAACAAATTTTGGCAAGGATGTGGAGAAAAGGGAACCCCTGCACACTGTTGGTAGGAATGTAAAATTGTGCAGCAGCTATGGAAAACAATATGGTGATTCTGCAAAATATTAAAAATAAAATTATCATAAGATCCAGAAATCTTGCTACTGGGGATCTTTCCAAAGGAAATGAAATAAAGAGCTCCTGGTTCTATAATGATGGCATAGAAGCAAGCTGGATTCACTGCCCCTGAGAAAACCAAAACAAACATACATAACTGAGTATATCACCAGCAATAGCCCAGAATTTAATATGAGGAAACAGTTCCTGGGGCCACTGAGAAGTAAAAAAACTGAGCAGATGGTAAGAGTATTGGAGTTCCATATCTGTAGGGCCTATCCCCCCAATCTACCTGGCACTAGCACTCGGAAAAATTTTTTCCTGACTCAGGGTTTCTTCATTGGACAAAGTAAGATCAAGGTGAACAATGAGCTTCCTCACCACCTGGGTTCCTTGGCAGGAGACCTGTTCCTGTCTCAATCCATGGGAATCACTGGGACTGCCTGAAGGGAGAAACATCCCTGAGGACAGCCAGAGACAAAGTAGGGAGTGGGACTACCAACCCCAGCCCTAGAAACTCTGCTGTGTAGCTTGGCCAAAGGAGATGACAAATCAGAGTGACTATTAGCAGCACCATGTTGTAGCAGGTTCATTTCACAGGTTGCCTGGGCAGAGACCCTCAGCCAGCCTTTCTACACTACTGGGATAATCAGTTTGGAATCTCCCCCATTTTGGATGGGCAGCATTCTGATTGTATACTAGAACTGAGGCAAACCTGGGCTTAATGTACTATCTAGAGCTGAAAAAGAGGCAGCAACCTAGCAGAAATAAATAAATAAACAATAAAATAAATCACTAGGTAACATATAAAGACACTAAGCAAATATGTTTAAAAAAAAAACCAAACCAAACTAAACAAAAAAACCCAATAAACCCCAACATGAGCCAGATAGAGAAGACTGGAATAAATAACTGATCCTTCAATGCAAAGACATAGATGTATATCCACAAGAAACAACAGCAAATAGGGAACCATGACTTCCTCAAACAGACAAAGTAAGGAACCCATGACTGAATCTAAAGATATGGCAATATTTGAACTCTATGACTAAGAATTCAAATAATTTTAAGGAAACTCAGTGATCTCCAGGATAACACAGAAAAACAATTCAGAATTTTATTGGATAAATTTAACAAAGAGGTTGAAATAATAATAATAAAAAAAACAGAAATGTTGGAACTGAGAAATACATTTGCTGAACTGAAAAATTTATTAGAGGTTCTCAACAGCAGAATGGATCAAATAGAGGAAAGAATAAGTGAACTATTTGAAAATGCAGTCAGAGGAGAAAATAGAATGAAAAGGAATGAAGATTGCCTATGAGATATAGAAATTCACCTCAAAAGAGCAAATCTAAGAATTATTGGTCCTCAAGAAGGAGTTGAGCAAGAGCAAGGGGTATAAAGCTTATTCAAAGAAACGACTAAGACAATAAAGTCTGTATGCTGAAGAGTATCTACACTTCCACGTTTATGGCAGCACCATTCACAACAGCCAACGTAGGGAATCAACTCGTGTTCATCAACAGATAAATGGAGAAAGAAAATGTGGTATATACATATGATGAAATACTATTCCACTATAAAAAGAAGAAAATTCTGTCATTTGTGATGCCATGTATGAACCCATGGAACATTATATTAAGTGAAATAAGCCAGACATAGAAAGACAAATACCACATGATCTCACTCATACGTAGAATCTAAAAAAATTGGACTTACAGTAGTAGAGAGCAGAATGGTGGTTACCCAAGGCTGTGGTGCGTAGGGGGAGTGCAAGATGGGGAGATGTTAAAGGATATATTAATAGAGTTAGATAGAAGGAATACGTTCAAGAGATCTATTGTACAGCATAGTGACTATAGTTATTGAACATGTATTGCATTCTCGAAAAATGCAAAAATAGTGGATGTTAAGCATTCTCATCACAAAAATGATAACTATGTGAAGTAATGCAGTTGTTAATTAGCTAGATTTAACTATTCCACAGTGTATATATGCTCTAAAACATTATATTGCACATGATAAATACATTTCTAAAAAAGTAGGAAGGGCTAAATTTCAGAAAGGTGTAGGGCTGGTAAAATGTGTCAAAGAAAGAAGAAAGAGGATTATTTCAGTTTCCTGGTTCCATTATTATTATTATTATTTTTTTTGAGATGGAGTCTCGCTCTGTCGCCCGGGCTGGAGTGCAGTGGCTGGATCTCAGCTCACTGCAAGCTCCATCTCCCGGGTTCACACCATTCTCCTGCCTCAGCCTCCGGAATAGCTGGGACTACAGGCGCCCGCCACCTCGCCCGGCTAGTTTTTTGTATTTTTTAGTAGAGACGGGGTTTCACCATGTTAGCCAGGATGGTCTCGATCTTCTGACCTCGTGATCCGCCCGTCTCGGCCTCCCAAAGTGCTGGGATTACAGGCTTGAGCCACCGCGCCCGGCCTCCTGGTTCCATTAAATGCAGCTGATACTGATGCCCAGGATCCTATTTTAATAATTTTTGCTTCCTCTAGGCATAGAACTTTAGCTTCTTCTTATCTCTCCTATGAGACCAGATAAAGTTTCTGGTAGTTTACAGAGAATGGTTATTTCCTCATAGGAAGAACAAAATCTGACTGTATTCTGCCAGGCTTACACATGCTTTGGTTGAGATATATTAGGATAATCGAATATGCATAGTTAGTTACTCCTATACTTAACAATGCCACTATCCTTCCTTCTAGGTGGCTTTCCTTCTTCTTAGCCTGCTAGCATCCCCAGAACATAACTACTAAAATATGAGTTTTGTAGAGAGAAGGTGAGAAAAAGAAACCTGGTGACTGAGAGCTACTACTGCTCATGGTTAAATCTTGGCCTATACCTCTTGACTTTTCCTCTCCACCCTTTCTCTTTACCATGTCCTAGACAATGTCCAAATATATTTCTCTTGTAAACTGAGTAAATTCCAAAGGCTCCATGTTGCCCAGTCTCAGCATGCTGCCACATTCAAAGAAAGAGTTGATCAGGCTGGGCATGGTGGCTCATACCTGTAATTTCAGCACTTTGGGAGGCTGAGGTGGAAGGATCACTTGAACCCAGGAGTTTGAGATCAGCCTTGGCAACTTGGTGGGACTCCCATCTCTACAAAAAATAAAAAACAAAATTAGCTAGGTGTGGTGGCATATGCCTATGGTCCCAGCTACTTGGCAGGCTGAGGTGGAAGGGTCACTTGAGCCTGGGAGGTTGAGGCTACTGTAAGCCATAATCGCCCCACTGCACTCCAGCCCAGGTGATAGAGTGAGATCCTATCAAAACAAACAAACAAACAACAACAACCAAAAAAAAAAAAAAAAAAAGAAAGAAAGAAAGAAAGAAAGAGTTCGTCAAAAGTACGTAATTAAAATTCAAACCTTTACTTATGTCTCTCAAAGAACATTAATGGAGATCCAATTCAAAATTCACAGGACTTTTAAAGCTAGTTATCTTCCCATTCTTCTTACCCTCCAGCTCTCTCACAGCCCCCATGTTTCCATGGATTATGAATCCCTGTCAGATTCCTTGGTTCCCTGTGCTCACTGATGACTTATTTCTGCACAATAGGGTTGAGCAGTGGTGGGGGAAGAGACATACCAAAGTTCCTTAGTGGGCTGGCGTAGGAGAGTCTACTGGTTTTGATTACAATGTCCTTGAACTTGTAATACTTTATTGAAATTAATTACTTACATGTTTTTCTCTAACACTTAGATAAGCAGTCTCCCACAGAAGTATCCTAGTCCACTAATGTGTGGGAATCAGGCTGGAGTTATACTATTGTTCAGGGAATTATGTATAACTTTCATGGTATGCCAAAACCTGAAATAAGTGGCCATAAAAATCTGGATGTATTAAAGCAGTAAAATTTTACACAGTAAAATCTGAAAGGGTAGGGACAGCCACCACATGCATTTCTATTCCTTAGCTCTAGAAAGAATGAATATATGCACTTTCATCATGTAGACTGGGATTTATTTATGCCTTAAACTATAGTAATTATAATATAGGTCTTAATCACAGATCAGTTTCTTTCAGCTTAAAGTTATTAACATAAATTTTATGACTCACGTATTCCTAAAAGGAATGAATTGGGGCGGAGGAATGGAGAAGAAAGAAGGCAAAGGCCAATTCTTAACTCAGCTGATGGATACAACTTTTGGGAACTTTTCATTTTTTTTTCTCCAGGAAGGATAATGAATCTCACATTATCAGTTCAGATCTCACGATGCAGGATTTGCTTGAAACCCGGCATGATATTTGCTGCTAGAGATTTCATATGACTCTGTATTGATTCTGTACTAAAAGGATATAGAAAACTTGTTTTAGACAAATAGTGAATGTGTGCTGGATGATTTCTCTCTCTCTCTTTTTAACTTTGCTTTGTCATATATTATTGCCAAACTCCTTGTGCTTATGTGGCTATGTTCTCCTGGGTAGCATTCCATCTGTTTGATTTACCAAATCTGTGATATCATCCCTTTGGCTTGGGAAAAGTAGATATGGTTTGGGTGCTAGAATATGAAAATTCAGTTTCTGCTAATGTACATATAAAATCAGCAAATCACCAGATAAGTCAGTGGCAGATAATTAAAAGTCACACTCTTGGACAACAGTACAGACTTTTGCAAATAAACATTAATTTAAGTTTTTATCAATTTTCCCCTCTTATACTGTCAGTACTTTTTTTGGAGTGAGGTTAACGGGAAAAAAATTTGCCTTAATCATTCTTTCATGTGACATTTTAGTGAATATCTTTTGTTGGATTATTTAAATAGAGTAATATAAATTGTTTAACATTATAAAGACTTGTAAAGGAGTTGTAATCTTTGAAAAATAGCATAGGGATATTCAAACCTATCTTGCTAATTGGTCTGAATTATTGCAACTCCACATAGCAACTATTCATCTTTTCTTATTTTTGATTGCATTGGATTTATCATAAATTTAATATGTTTATATTTAGTATGTTTCTCTTTTTTTGTTCCAAAAACAAAAAGGATATTATTTTTATGCTTTATTAATTTTGGACTTTTATATATTTTTAATGTTAAACATTTTTTAAGGTGAATATCAACAGATATTATTTAAACCAGGTAGGAATTCAACTGATGGAGAAGTGATTTACTTTATTGTTTATTACAGGTCTGCCCTTGTAGACAATATGTAGTTGGGTCTTTTCCCATCCACTTTGCCAGTCTCTCTTTTAAGTAGTGTATTTAGACAACTCAAATGTAAAGTGATTTTTGATATAGTTGGATTAATCTCTGAACACATTTTAACTGTTCTCTATTTCCTTGTTCTTTCTTTTTTTTCCTTTCACTCTTTTTCTGCCTTCTCTGGTTTTAATTAAACATTTTATATGATTTCATTTTCTCTCTTGCTTTAGCATATCAGTTATACCTCTTTAATACTTTTTTATAGCAGTTGCCGTACAGTTTGCAGTATATGTTTACAACTAATCCAATTCTACTTTCAAATAACACTGTTCTGCTTCATGAATAGAGCAAGTGCTTTATGATAGAGTATACCAATTCCTCTCTACTGTCCTTTATAAATTTTTTGTTGCTATTCATTTCACTTATCTGTAAGCTATAATTGAATGCATTGTTGCTACTATTATTTTGAATAAATGGTTAACTGGTAGATCGATTAAGAATAAGAAAAACAGGCTGGATGCAGTGGCTCATGCCTGTACTCCCAGTACTTTGGGAGGCTGCAGTGGGAGGATCACTTGAGGCCAGGAATTCAAGATCAGCCTAGAAAATATAATGAGACCCCATGTTTACAAAAAATTAAAAACAATTAGGCAGGCATGGTGATGCTCACCTGTAGTCCCAGCTACTTGGGAGCTGAGGTGGGAGGCTTGCTTGAGAGCCCAGGAGTTGGAGGCTGCAGTGAGCTATGACTGAGCCACTGAAGTCCAACCTGGGTGACACAGCAAGACAGAGTTAGGCTGTATTTATTGTTTGCTGTGGCTATGGTGTCAGGGGCTACCATTTCCTCTGGTGTCCCTGTTTTTGTGTTCCCTCTTGTCTTTGGGTTTTCCTAGAGACTCTTTATACAGAAGCTGAGGCATGCAGTGTTTTCTAGTAGTAATTCCCTGTTTTATAGAGGAACCCTATTAATGTGGTGGCAGGGTGTGAGGGGAAGGCATTCTATAGGGCTGTGATTAAATCTCAGTCTTTTAATGAACCTGAGTTGGGTATTCTCAACTCACATGAAAGGCTGGGGAGGGCTGGATGTTATTTCCCTTTGGTTAGACTCTGGTAAAACCCCAGTCAGTTAGGCTCTGGTAAGTTTCCTTTGAGGGTAGACCTTGTTAAGCAGAACAGAGAGCTCTGGGCATATTTAAAAATGGATACTTTTCCCCCTTTTCCTGTGTTGGGCTCTCCCTAAGTCTGGGTTCCCTTGGAGTTTTAACTCTCAAGCTAGTCTACCATTGAGCCTCTAGCAACTTGTTGGTTTTAGTTTAAAGTGTTCCTGGTGTTACTGGCTCCAGCTGCAGGCTTTTGCTCCTGCTAAGTAAGCTGTGATTATCCATATATGCCTGTCTGTCTTTCCTCTTTTCCAAGCAGCACTTTGACCTGTTTGCCCAATTATCTGATCAAAGAAGAGTTGTTAGTTTTCAGTTTGTTCAGTTTTTTTCTTGTTATGAGAACTGGATTGATAAGTTCAATGCTCTTTACATGTCAGACTGGAATCTGTAAGTCAACAGGTCTGCTTTAAAGGAAAAGAAAATAAATTCCTTAACATAAAAGCAGTAGTCTATGGACAATTCAAAATAAGAATTATCATTTGACTACCAGTCTAGCATTTAATCACTTGCCTGTTAATATGAGTAACATTCAGAGTATCCACATTATAGTTTTATATGCTATTAGGATATAATATGAAGAGTAAACCAGGCTTTGAGACTATAATTGATGCCTTCAAGTCCCAGAATTGGTTAGGTGTTCATTTCCTTCAGGGTCTCTGTATTTGCTATTTCCTTTCCCTGGGATACCATTCCCCCATTAAATGAGACTCTGGCAGGGGATGGGGGCAGGCAGGAATCTGTATTCTCCAATAAGTTCCTTAAGTGAATCTGATAATAAACAGGGTTCTGGAACTATTGGATAACACATGATTTTCTTTTATTACCCTTGACCCCCAACACAGGGTTTTTGGGTCCTTAGCCCCTTCTCTACAATTCCTTTATCTTATCACTCACAATATTGCACCATGGTGACATCTAATGACCTATGCCTGTGAGTTCTGTGAGGGCAGGGCCTCTGTCTTAACCCCAGTTATTTGTTTGAATGCACAGTAAAGTGATTATGTCCTGGTTTGATGAGGATAATCCCAGTTTATGCCAGTGTTCCCAGCATAAACTTCCTTCACTCCCACAGCCCCCTGGTTGTGATCATAAATTATGATTCCCCTGGTTATGAGAATCCCTTGTCAAATCCTTCATAAGAGCTTGAAGATTTTTAGTCACTCATGTAATAATTTTACCATTTTCCTTGAAGAGCAGGTATAATTAACAGGCTGTGACTGTTGTTTATTATTTTTAATTTGCCTATTATTGTAACTTATTAAACCAAGGTTTGTGCGTCGCTTTCCCAGAAGATAAAGAACACTAAAATGGAGAAATACAAATCTTGCTGAATCCTAGCATCTTTTTTTTTGTATGTTGTAGTGGTTTGACTTTGATCTATTGGAAAATAAGAAAATAAAAGAGCCCTATCCATTAGTGCCTCAAATTAGGTAACAAATTTGTGATAGGATATAACCATTAAACTTTTACTAAATGTTGTAATAGGATTAGAACATAGACCCATCATGTCTGCCCAAGGAGACATAACATTAACCTAACCTAACCTAACAAAAATTAACATTGCCAAAATGCCTTGTGTCTCTGAAGCACTTTACCTGGTTGTGACCACATGGCTTGATTAAGATTTTAAGCAAATCTCTCTCATTGTTTTTATAACCAGTTGAGCTCTTCTAGGTTGGGGACCCAGACTACTCCGGCAGTAGCAATCCTTCCTATAGCAGAGGGCAAATAAACATTTGAGTATTTTTTTGACATTGTGTTGGAGAGGATATAAAGGGATAGTATATACCTGTTTCTGGCTCTTAGAGTCTGAAGTGTCTATCTAATTGTGACTAAAGAGGAAAAAGACTTCTAACATTGGCAGATTATAAAACAAACGATATATAGTAGATAATGTAATACAGAGTTATCAAATGAATGAATGAAGAGTCACCGCCCATGTAGGACTTTATATATTCTGTGTGAGTAAAAAAATAAAAGTGTAACGTATAAAAGCAACAACAACAAAGAACCACCCCTCTCTCCCATTTTTGTCCTGAAAGCCTTAGTATATTCATGGGTATAGAATAAAAGAATGGAAAGAAATTTGGTAATTTTGATATTCAGTTAACCTAATTATGATGAACAGATGTTCTAAAACCTATTTATAGGTTTAAGAAAAATTAACATGATATTCTATGAGAGCATTTTATTTCATAGAATGATTATGCTTGATGAAAAAGGGTTGTATCTTTTTTCTTCTTAGCTTTCACACTAAATAGAAACTGAAATTGATAATAGAAGTTGAAAAAAATTAAACAAAGGATCTCATATTTAGTGTTAAGAAAATCTACTCCTCTGACAAAGGGCTAATATCCAGAACCTACAAAGAACTCAAACAAATTTACAAGAAAAAAGCAAACAACCCCATCAAAAAGTGGGCAAAGGATATGAACAGATACTTCTCAAAAGAAGACATTTATGCAGCCAACAGACACATGAAAAAATGCTCATCATCACTAGCCATCAGAGAAATGCAAATCAAAACCACAATGAGATACTATCTCACACCAGTTAAAATGGCAATCATTAAAAAGTCAGGAAACAACAGGTGCTGGAGAGGATGTGGAGATATAGGAACACTTTTACACTGTTGGTGGGACTGTAAACTAGTTCAACCATTGTGGAAGACAGTGTGGCGATTCCTCAAGGATCTAGAACTAGAAATACCATTTGACCCCACAATCCCATTTCTGGATATATACCCAAAGGATTATAAATCATGCTGCTATAAAGACACATGCACACATACATTTATTGTGGCACTATTCACAATAGCAAAGACTTAGAACCAACCCAAATGTCCATCAATGACAGACTGGATCAAGAAAATGTGGCACATATACACCATGGAATACTATGCAGCCATAAAAAAGGATGAGTTCATGTCCTTTGTAGGGACACGGATGCAGCTGGAAACCATCATTCTGAGCAAACTATTGCAAGAACAGAAAACCAAACACCACATGTTCTCACTCATAGGTGGGAATTGAACGATGAGATCACTTGGACACAGGAAGGGGAACGTGACACACCAGGGCCTGTTGTGGGGTGGGGGGAGTGGGGAGGGATAGCATTAGGAGATATACCGAATGTAAATGACGAGTTAATTGGTGCAGCACACCAACATGGCACATATATACATATGTAACAAACCTGCAAGTTGTGCACATGTACCCTAGAACATAAAGTATAATAAAAAAAAAGAAAATCACAATTATTGAAAAGTTGGTTACAAACGAAGTCTCATTATCTATTTTCATTTTCAAGTTGCAGTCAGTTGCCCTACAGAGATAATATGTTACTTGGCACGCTAGTGATATGTATAAATTAATACAGCTTCCCAAAGTGCTCAGCTTCTTCAATATAACCTTTACACATTTGGATAGAAACTTGGCCTTTTAATCTACATGACAATAAGTAGTAAATTTGTGGTTGAGGAAAAAAAGCAACCTAGATGTGTAGGTTTATTTGGTTTCTGTTACTAAATTTTGGTATGATTTGACAAGACAACTACCTGTTTTGAGCTTTAATTGCTGAGCTTATAAATGTAAAGGATTGGTATAGATGATGTTTGACATTGTAAAAAATTCAAACTAGTAGATAGAAAGACAGCTGTAGGACTAAATTGACTGGTTATACTAGCACGGACTCACTACAATCACGTAGAAATGTTTGAAAAACAACAAAAAATTAAAATAAATCCAAAGCAGAGCTAAAAATAAATAAATATAATTCCCAGTGAAATGACTAGGGAAAAGATAGTTGGAATGAAAAGTGCAAGAGCTGTCTCCCTGGCTGCCCATGTGGTTGGAGGACCCAAATACAGGCTTTGGAAATGAGAGGCTACAATTTTGTCACAGCCTCCTGGACAGAAGATGTGTTGTTAGAACTGCACAAAGCTGGGGCCTAACCCTTAGATCTCTGCGTAAAACAAGGACTTTGAAATATCAGTCTCTCTTGGAAAAGGGAGAAGAAAAGCTGCCCAGTATTTCAATAAAGCTGCAAGAAAGCTTTTATGTGGGTTGGGATCTGTATAGAAAAAAGGCTCCAGTGACGATTCTGAGCCTTATATGCCTATACTATGCTCAGGTTTAGTCAGAATTTGTCCCCTTCAAACCTCATTTTGAAATGTGATCCCCAATGTTGGGAGTGGAGCCTAATGGGAGGTGTTTGGGTTATGGGAGTGGATCCCTCATGAATGGCTTGCTGCCCTCCCCTTGGTAATGAGTGAGTTCTCACTCTATTAGTTTATGTGAGAGCTTGTTGTTTAAAAGAGCCTGGCACTTCCTCCTCTCTCTCTTGCTCTCTCTTCCACCATGTGACATGCCAGCTCCTTTTCCCTTCTGCCATGACTAAAAATTTCCTGAGACCTCACCAGAAGCCGAGCAGATGCAGGTGCCATGCTTACTGTATGGCCTGAAGGAGGTGAGCCAAATAACCCTCTTTCTTTATAAATTGCTCAGTCTCAGGTATTCCTTTATAGTGATGCAAATGGACTAAGAGGCCACATGAAATAAATAAGCATGTTTTATATGATTATTGGTATACAAATAAATTGAAGTAAAGGGTAAGAAAATAAATATTGTGAAAAATAGAAAATAAATATTGTGAAAAATAACTAGATAGATCTTTTTTGGGGGAAACGGGAATAGGGCATCATTCTGTTGCCCAGGCTGAAGTGCAGTGGCGTGATCACAGCTTATAGCATCCTCAATCTCCAAAGGCTCAGATGATCCTCATGCCTCAGCCCCCTGAGTAGCTGGGACTACAGGTGCACACCACCACACCCAGCTAATTTTTGTATTTTTAGTAGAGACAGGGTTTTTCCATGTTGGTCAGGCTGGTCTTGAACTCCTGGACTCAAGTGATACACATGCCTTGGCCTCCCAAAATTCTGGGATTACAGGCATGAGCCACCATGCCTGGCCTTAGCTAGATCTTCTAGAAATAAAAATATATAGTCATAGGAATGAAAAATGCAATAATTTGGATTAAAGAGCAGATTAGATGTAACATCAGAGAGAGCTAAGGAAACTAAATAGAATATAGCATTTAGGGTTGAAGAGAAAAAAATAATGAATGAGAAATGTGAGAGTAGAGTGAGAAGATCCAGAAAGAGGTGATAGAAAAAATAAGGAAGAAGCATTATTCAAAGTAATGATTGACAATTTCTCAAAATTGATGAAAGATATGAAATCTTAGCTTGAATAAACACAACTAATTCTGTGTAAAATAAAAAATAAACTCATGCTTTGATGTATCAGAGAAACTGCAGAACACCAATGACAAGATGAAAAATCTTAAAAGCAATGAGAGAGAAACGACAGATTATTTATAAAGTAATGGCAATTTGACAGACTATCAATACTCAGAAACAGTAGAGGCTAGACAGCAATGAAATAATATCTTCAAAAGACTGAAGGGAGATAACTGTTAACCTATCTAAAATATAATGTAAGAATAAAGTGAAAATAAAGCTATTTTTAGATGAAATCTGAAAGCCTTTATTGCTCACTAACTCTAAAAAAAAATAATAGATTCACTGACCCTAACAAAAAATAACTCTTAAGTAGGGCACTGAGTACAGAAGGAAGGAGTGGGATGTAAAATGCAAAGTAAATATTAAGTGGAGTCACTTAAAATTTTTGATATTTGACTAATTTTGAAATACAAAAATAGCAATTTAGGCCAGGCGCAGTGGCTTACGCCTGTAATCCCAGCACTTTGGGAGGCCGAGGAGGATGGATCACTTGAGGTCAGGAGTTCAAGACAAGTCTGGTCAGCATGATGAGACCCTGTCTCTACTAAAAATACAAAAATTAGCCAGGTATGGTGGGGGGTTCCTGTAGTCCCAGCTACTTGAGAGGCTGAGGCAGGAGAATCACTTGACCCCAGTGGCAGAGGTTGCAATGAGCCAAGATTGCTCCACTGCACTCCAGCCTGGGCAACAGAGCAAGACTCCATCTCAAAAAAAAATTAATATGGTCTAACCTAGTACTAATAAGTATTGACTCTAAATAACAATAATAATGATGACTTTTGGAGGATTTAAAAATAAAGTGGAACTAAAATACAAATTGTCTATAACAATTACATGCAAGAGGAGAGGTCTCTTGATTGCAGTTAAAACTTTCTTAGGTCTTTATAGTTTTTGATAGATGGTATGCTTTGTTAAATGAAGTATGTATGTAAACTTTAGGAATATTAGCAACTAAATAGAGAATATGCAATTTTTAAAGCAGAAAAGGGTAAAAACGGCAAGGAGAGAGACAAAGGAAAAAACCCTCAAAGTGATAGAAGGCAAAAAGAATAAAAAGAAGCAAAGACAACAATGCTAGATACAAACCAGAAAAATGTTGATAGGAATATTCTAATACAGTGATATTCACAGATTGGATTTATCAATTAAAGAACAGAAAGTGAGACTGATTTATATGATATCTAGCTATATGCCATTTATAAGAGGCACAACTGTAATGACACAGAAAGTTTGAGAGTGAAGAGATGAAAAAAGGCATATTTGGAAAAAACAAACCATGACTAATGTGGTAGAGCAATATTAATTTCACACCAAACAACTCTGAGGCAATCTATATCAGAGATTGTGGAGATAGAATTAATTTACAGCTGGAAAGGAAAACCATTATGTTTATCTCTGGGGATGATTGGGTGTCTGGTTTTTTACTTTTGGTCAAGGAAAGGGCAGTGGAATTTGGGATGTGTCGTTTAAGGTCCAAAACTCCTCTAGCAACTCTCAAGGTCAGTTTCTTTTCTTTTCTTCTTCTTTTTTTTTATTATTATACTTTAAGTTCTAGGGTACATGTGCTTAATGTGCAGGTTTGTTACATATGTATACTTGTGCCATGTTGGTGTGCTGCACCCATCAACTTGTCAGCACCCATCAACTCGTCATTTACATCAGGCATAACTCCCAATGCAATCATTCTCCCCTACCCCCTCCCCATAATAGGCCCCAGTGTGTGATGTTCCCCTTCCTGAGTCCAAGTGATCTCATTGTTCAGTTCCCACCTATGAGTGACAACATGCGGTGTTCGGTTTTCTGTTCTTGCGACAGTTTGCTGAGAATGATGGTTTCCAGCTGCATCCATGTCCCTACAAAGGACACAAACTCATCCTTTTTTATGGCTGCATAGTATTCCATGGTGTATATGTGCCACATTTTCTTAATCCAGTCTGTCACTGATGGACATTTGGGTTGATTCCAAGTCTTTGCTATTGTGAATAGTGCCGCAATGAACATACGTGTGCATGTGTCTTTATAGCAGCATGATTTATAATCCTTTGGGTATATACCCAGTAATGGGATGGCTGGGTCATATGGTACTTCTAGTTCTAGATCCTTGAGGAATCATCATACTGTTTTCTATAATGGTTGAACTAGTTTACAATGCCACCAACAGTGTAAAAGTGTTCCTATATCTCCACATCCTCTCCAGCACCTGTTGTTTCCTGACTTTTTAACGATTGCCATTCTAACTGGTTTGAGATGGTATCTCATTGTGGTTTTGATTTGCATTTCTCTGATGGCCAGTGATGACGAGCATTTTTTCATGTGTCTGTTGGCTGTACGCATGTCTTCTTTTGAGAAATGTCTGTTCATATCCCTTGTGAACTTTTTGATGGGGTTGTTTTTTTCTTGTAAATTTGATTGAGTTCTTTGTAGGTTCTGGATATTGGCCCTTTGTCAGATGAGTAGATTGCAAAAATTTTCTCCCATTCTGTAGGTTGCTTGTTCACTCTGAGAGTAGTTTCTTTTGCTGTGCAGAAGCTCTTTAGTTTAATTAGATCCCATTTGTCAATTTTGGCTTTTGTTGCCGTTGCTTTTGGTGTTTTAGACATGAAGTCCTTGCCTATGCCTATGTCCTGAATGGTATTACCTAGGTTTTCTTCTAGAGATTTTTATGGTATTAGGTCTAACATTTAAGTCTCTAAACCATCTTGAATTAATTTTCGTATAAGGAGTAGGGAAAGGATCCAGTTTCAGTTTTCTACTTATGGCTAGCCAATTTTCCCTGCTCCATTTACTAAATAGGGAATCTTTTCCCCATTTCTTGTTTTTCTCAGGTTTGTCAAAGATCAGATGGCTGTAGATGTGTGGTATTATTTCTGAGGACTCTGTTCTGTTCCATTGGTCTATATCTCTGTTTTGGTACCAGTACCATGCTGTTTTGGTTACTGTAGCCTTGTAGTAGAGTTTGAAGTCAGGTAGTGTGATGCCTCCAGCTTTGTTCTTTTGACTTAAGATTGTCATGGCAATGCGGGCTCTTTTTTGGTTCCATATGAACTTTAAAGCAGTTTTTTCCAATTCTGTGAAGAAACTCATTGGTAGCTTGAATCTATAAATTACCTTGGGCAGTATGGCCATTTTCACGATATTGATTCTTCCTATCCATGAGCATGGTAGAGCTATTTATGACAAACCCACAGCCAATATCATACTGAATGGGCAAAAACTGGAAGCATTCCCTTTGAAAACTGGCACAAGACAGGGATGCCCTCTCTCACCACTCCTATTCAACATAGTGTTGGAAGTTCTGGCCAGGGCAATCAGGCAAGAGAAGGAAACAAAGGGCATTCAGTTAGGAAAAGAAGAAGTCAAATTGTCCCTTTTGCAGATGATATGATTGTATATTTAGAAAACCCCATTGTCTCAGCCCAAAATCTCCTTAAGCTGATAAGCAACTTCAGCAAAGTCTCAGGATAGAAAATGAATGTGCAAAAATCACAAGCATTCTTATACACCAGTAACAGACAATCAGAGAGCCAAATCATGAATGAACTTCCATTCACAATTGCTTCAAAGAGAATAAAATACCTAGGAATCCAATGTACAAGGGATGTAAAGGACCTCTTCAAGGAGAACTACAAACCACTGCTCAGTGAGATAAAAGAGGACACAAACAAATCAAGGTCAGTTTCTTTACCAATGAATTCCAGCTGGCTTAACTGGTGTGACAAGCTGGTTTGATTGTGGCCAAAAGGGCATAAAGCCTCCCTACTGAAAACTTCTCTTTGAGTTCTTCTGAAACTAAAATTCCTTGCACACATCTTGGTGGTTAAAGTTGGGCCCTGGGGAGCTTGCCTGCAATCACTTTCTCTTGCTACACAGTGTTCTTTGTCTTTAAAAGCCTTACAAGCATATACAGATGCTCCTCAATTTATGATAGGGTTATGTTCCAATAAACCTATTTTAAGTTGAAAATATTGTATGTTGAAAATGCATTTACTATACCTAACCTACCGAACATCATAGCTTAGTCTAGCCTACCTTAAATGTGCTCAGAACAGTTACTAATGCCTACATTTGGGCAAAATAATCTAATATGAAGCCTATTTTATAAGAAAGTGTTAAAAATCTCATGTAACTTATTAAATACTGTATTGAAACTAAGAAACAAAAAGTAAGAAACAGAATACTGTATTGAAAGTAAGAAACTTACTAATGCCTACAGTTGGGCAAAATAATCTAAAATGAAACCTTTTTGTAAGAAAGTGTTAAAAATCTCATGCAACTCATTAAATACTGTATTGAAAGTAAGAAACAGTATTTGTACTCAAATACAGTTTCTATTGAATGTGTATCACTTTCACACCATCCATAAAGTAAAAAAAAAAATCTTAAGTTGAACCATTGTAAGACAGGAGCCATCTGTATTCTGGGAAGTTTGGTGAGTCTTTTCAAACATCCAAACTAGAGAAAACTTTACAGAGATAAAAAGGGTCAAAATATAATGAAAAAATAATATTTTACCCAGATGATATTGCAATTCTCAACCAATATGTGCCTAGAAACATAATCTTAAAATACACAAGGCAAAAATATAGAAGAATTACTCAGGACAAATCCGTAATCACTCCCCCTAGAAACTGTTAAATCAAGTACATTAAAATTGGTTTACATAGTTATATGGTGGAGTTGCATACATGTTTGCCAATAATTTGTGTTCCCTTTCTTTCTCTTTTCTTTTTCTTTGTTTCTTTCCTTTTTCTTTTTCTTTTCTTTGTCTCTCCTTCCTTCCTTCCTTCCTTCCTTCCTTCCTTCCTTCCTTCCTTCC
>NC_045437.1:158894201-158986755 GCF_002776525.5 Piliocolobus tephrosceles
TCCTTCCTTCCTTCCTTCCTTCCTTCCTTCCTTCCTTCCTTCCTTCCTTCCTTCCCCTTTCCTTCCCTTCCCCTTTCCTTTCCTTTCCCTTTCTTCTCCTCTTCTCTTTCCTTTCCCTTTCTTCTCCTCTTCTCTTTCCTCTTTTTTTTTTCTTCTTTCATATAGTATCTCACTCTGTTGCCCAGGCTGGAGTGTAGTGGCGTGATCTCGGCTCACTGCAACCTCCAATTCCTGGATTCAAGCGATTCTCTTGCCTTAGCCTCCCCAAGTAGCTGGGATTACAGGCATATACCACCACACCTGGCCAATTTTTGTATTTTTAGTAGAGATGGGATTTCACCATGTTGGCCAGGCTGGTCTCGAACTCCTGACCTCAGGTGATCCATCAGCCTTGGCCTCCCAAAGTCTCGGGATTACCGGCGTGAGTAGTGTAGCGTTGTGGCCGGGAAAATTATGTAGTTTTTCTGCGCCTATGTTCACTTCTTGTGACTGTATCTGCTTCCACATCCAAGGCATGGGAAGATGTTTAAAAAAAAAAAAAAAGCAACATATATTTCCCCCATGCTGTTGGGACCCAAGTTCTGTCCAGAGAGAAGAGCTCTCTTCCCTTAGAGTTTTAGGCGCTTGCACAGCTGCCACTGTCTCTATGTCTGTTGCTCCAGGGGATTGCCTGGGGGCAGCAATGAGAACAGAAAAGAACATCCCAAGGGATTTTCTTCACTCTGATCCTTAAAGGCTCCCTTTTCTGCTTTTCGGACCAGAATGAGAGGACTTCTCTTGCAGCTCTTTCTATTTGCACCTATTGTGGAGTTCTGGGTTTTGGGATGCTTTTGAACCTAAGGCCAGAAAATAGCGGGAGAGGAGGACAAAACTCACCAGTGGATTGATCTCACATTGAGTTCTGTTTTGTTTCTCAAACCAGTCTGCTATTATTTACTTTTTACAGTCCCCAGATAACTGCTCTCTGCCTTCTATGCAGGGTTTTTAGTTGCTTCATTGAATGAGGCAGGGTGCAGTGTGCTTACTTCATCTTAACTGCAACCACCCACTGGAATCATTATCGTTTAATTGAAAATCAGTGGTGTTACATTTAGTTCTTCCAGAGTACATTTAACATGAGCTCAAGGCATCTTTTCTTTCCTTAGCTTTTTCAATCTTCCATCAGGAATAAACATGAGATGGTTTTAAAAAATTTACTAACTACACATATTCTTTCTCTTGTATATGGGCACAAGATACTAGAAGGAGAGGAAATCGCTACCTCAGTGAACATGCATGTACTTCAAGACTCATTTGGAGTTTCTAACAAAAGATTTCTTCACTCATTGCACCTAGGCTTTCAAATGGAAAAAGAACAGCCTGAAATGCATTAGAGCAGCAAGTTTCTCATGTGAAACTTCATTTCCTGGCAGCTTCTTTCTGAAGAGACCAAGCAACATCCTGTGTTGCTCTGAAAGCATGGGGCAGCCACCCTAGGCTGTCAACCCAGCTAGGCTCCATTTCAAAGACTGACTACAGTGCTAGTTCAGCACTTAGCAATTAACAGTGCACAGACCACATGGCTGACCTTTATTTTGAAAGTGTTTTTACAGTTTCAGAATGTATCTAGAGAAAGAGCTTATAATATATTCTTCAGTTAAAAGCAACAAAGAGAAAACTTGCTTCTCATATCCAACAGGGCATGACTCTTGTGTATAAAAAATTCAAAATTCAATAAACAACTATAAGGCATTTTTCATATGTACATAACCACAATAAAAACACTGTCTTGAATTCAGCACAGCATAATTTCTTGAGAACAAAGACTCATAATTATCACCATCACCACTACCACCATCACAAGGCAGGGGGCCAAGGAATGGGAAGACATAGAGAAAGACGGAGAGAGAGAGAGAGAGAGAGACAGAGAGAGAAAGAAAGAATATAATTAAGTTGATTGGGCCTTTATGGTTTGAGAAATGATCATTAATTGCAGTTTGTTCTTAAAACAGTAGATGGCTCCTTAGACCTGAAATAGTTGAGGATGATATTTTTGTAAGGACAGTGTAGAAATACAATTCAAATAGGGAAATCTGGTGCTGGGTCGTTTTACTAGAAAGGGAATCTACTGTACATTATGAGGTCAGGCAGTCAGAAATGTATTATCCAAACTTCCCAGAATTGGTGTTGAGGGTGAATCAATGATAAGGAGTCATAAAATCCAATTTTGTTATCCTTTTGCTATGGGATCTAGCATACCATTGTTGGGATTCTTGCCATGTGTGCAATTGTTTGTAGGGTCAGGAGATGCGTCAGTAAGTGCAAAACTCACTAGCCATAACAGATGAAACAGGAAGAATTGCCACTGAATGCGATATTTTGAAAGAGTTGGAGTTACTTTGTTTGGGGAATGAGAAAGAAGAGTATAGAATTTGGCAACATTAACAAGACAAAACTTCCTCATGACACCATAGATTTATTCTAAATAAAAATGGAGAGGCTGAACAGAGATCTTTGGTTTTAATGTAAATGCCAGAGATTACTTTGTAACAGAAGCTTGCACTAGTTTGTAACCTTTTTGATGAGGGAATCAATATACTTGGAGGTGAAAGATCCATGCACACTTAGAAATAAGCAGTTGGGTCTCTGGAAGAACAGGAATGGGAAGTTGGGTCTACAGTCAAAGCAACATGAATGTCCTGCCCTTAACTTGACTCATTTAGCCTTTGTCCATCTGCTTCTCTCTATTTTGATAACAAAATAGATCCTCTGTTCTAATTTTTTAAATCTTCCTCCTAACTTCTGCTTACTCATTGTTTTGTTTCTCTTGTAATTTCTGCTTGAACAATTGTCTGTCGTGGTTTTCTTGCTCAATTTCTACATTAGATCATCTCACTTCTGCTTCCTTTTGTTGACCTCACCTTTCTTTTATTTCCTTAGTTAAAATTCCTGAGGAAGAGAAATTGATGAGCTGATCTCAATTCTTGTCCCAGGACTCCTAGGATACATTGTATTGTGTTGGCAATTTTTGGTTTAACATTCGTTTGGGTCAGGTGTCCTCCCATATATCTGGCAAGGCTGGAAAGGATATAAAGCATGTTTGCATAAGTCCAGCTTCTTCTGCATGGTGAGGGACAGGGTAGAGGACCTAGAACCAGAAATTGGTTTATTTAGAACTAGGGTGACCACATGTCCAAGTTTTTCTGGAAGATTCACAGTTTAAATATGTTATCTTGCATCCATTGTAGTTTAGTATTTGTCTCAGGCTTTTCATTTTTTAATAAAATTTAAAAAATTAATACTTGTGGTGGTGGACATGGAGATACATTGCCCAAATCTACCTTTCAGGAAGGATTTGCTTTCTAGTTGGTGGAGTGCAGTCAACAGACACCTCCATATGTCAGCTTCTTTGAGATTTGCTTGAGCTGCAGTGAACTGCATCATCGAAGGTCATATCTTTTCCAAGGCAGCCTGTGTCTGGTGACTGACTGAGGTGGGGGAATAAACTCCTGACCATTTCACCCTAATGGGGGCTTTCCCTGTACTAGTTTGTTTTCATACTGCTATAAAGAAATACCAGAAACCAGGTTACTCATAAGAAAAGAGGTTTAATTGACTCACAGCTCTACAGACTATAAAGGAAGCATGGCCTGGGAAGCCCCAGGAAACTCACAATCATGGCTGGTGTTGAGTGCCTGTAGCTTCTCCAGGTGCATGGAGAAAGCTTCTCATGGATCTAAAATTCTGGGATCCGGAGGACGGTGACCCACTTCTTGCAGCTCCATGAGGCAGTGCCCCAGTGGAGACTCTGAGTTGGGGCTCCAACCACACATTTCCCCTGCACATTGCCCTAGTAGAGGTTCTCCATGAGAGCTTTGCCCCTGCAGCAGACTTCTGCCTGGACATGCAAACATCTCCATACATCCTCTGAAATCTAGGTGGAGGCTCCCAAACCTCAATTCTTCCCCTCTGCACACCTGCAGATACAACACCACGTGGAAGCAGCCAAAGCTGATAGCTTGCATACCCTGGAACAGTGGCCTGAGACATATTTGGGACCCTTTTAGCCATAGCTGGAGCTGGAGCAACTGGGATGCAGGGAGCAGTGTCCTGAGGTTACACAGGGCAGCAGGGCCCTGGGCTCAGTCCACAAAACCATTCTTCCCTCCTAGGCCTCTGGGCCTGTGATGGTAGGGGCTGCCATGAAGGTCTCTGAAATGCCTTTGAGGCATTTTTCCCAGTGTCTTGGCTATTAACATTCAGCTCCTCTTTATGCAAATTTTTGCAGCTGGCTTGAATTTTTCTCCAGTGGGTTTTTCTTTTCTACCACATGGTCAGGCTGCAAATTTTCTAAACTTTTATGCTACGCTTTTCTTTAAAATATGAGTTCTAGTTTCAGTTCATCTCTTTGCTCATGCATATGACCAAATGCTGTCAGAAGCAGCCAGGATACTTCTTGAATGCTTTGCTGCTTAGAAATGTCTTCTGCCAGATACCCTCAATCAATCATCACTTTCAGGTTCAAAATTCCATGGATCCCTAGGGTGGGGTACAATGCTGCCAGTCTCTTTGCTAATGCATAACAAAAGTGACTTTTGCTCCAGTTCTCAATAAGTTCCTCATCTTCATCTGAGACCCCCTCAGCCTGGACTTCATTGTCCATATCACTATCAGCATTTTTTGGTCACAACAATTTAGCAAGTCTCTAGGAAGTTCCAAACTTTCCCTCATCTTCCTGTCTTCTTCTGAGCTCTCCAAACTGTTCCAACCTCTGCCCATTACCTAGTTCCAAAGCTGCTTCCACATTTTCAGTTATCTTTATAGCAATGCCTCACTCCCAGTAACAATTTTCTGTATTAGTCCGCTCTCTCACTGCTATAAAGAAATGGCTGAAACTGAGTAAATTTTAAGAAAAGAGGTTTAATGGACCACAGCTCTGCAAGCTGTACAGGAAGCATGCCTGGGGAGGCCTCAGGAAACTCACAATTATGACAGAAGGTGAAGGGGAAGCAGGCATGTCTTACATGGCTGGAGAAGGAGGAAGAGAGAGAAGCAGGGGTGCTTTGCACTTTTAAACAAGCAGATCTTGTGATAACTCACTCAATACCACAAGAACAGCAAGGGGAAAATCTGCCCCCATGATCTCCCACCGGGCCTCTCTAATACTGGGGATTATAATTTAACGTGAGATTTGGGCAGGGACACAAATCTGAACCATATCAGTGCTGCATTCTGACTGGTAATATTTGTTCCAGAGATCTTTACAATGTTGACCAAGCCTTTGTCAGGCCTGCATCACAGTTCAACTTCTGCCTGATTTGCTCTCTCAACCCTTCCTTCACAGGTATTGATCCCTCCTAAACATCTTATACCCCAAACTCTATCTCAGCATCTACTTCTAGGAAATCTAACTGGTGGTGGTTGCTAGCAAGAGTTATCTGAAAAAACCAGATGGGGTTTTGAAACTGGATGACTCACTGCCTGTCTGGTAAAGAGGACCCCATACTGGTGGTGAGTGGAGCACAGACAGCCCATGGTACTTGCTACAACTTATCAGTGGTGAATTGGGAAGGTTTGTCAGAAGGGAATGCACTTGCAGATACAATGCATCAAGTATTTAAGAGTTATGGATAAATTCTGCAGATATAAGGAAAAATTGATTGCTTGCTTATTGCTAAGAACCACAGATACTCTTCAGGAAGAAAAGGAATCACAGAGTGTAAGTAATACACCCGTGAAAGCCAGGTGTCAAAGCCAGGGTGCCTCTTCAGGTGCATGCAAAAAGCTCTCATCTCCCACAAAGGCAAGGCAAACAAAGCTGAGGGCCAAGCTGGGACTTAGTAATAGTCTGATTGCTGAGCTTCAAAGAAGATTAAATGCCCTATCAAGGCAGGTATGTTATGCCAAGGTCAGGCCTCTGTTTTGGAAGACCTCAGAACCTGACCTGTAGGATGGAGATATCTGGGTGACTGTTCTCAAAGATTTTGACTCCCCAGACACTTTTGAACCTTTTGGATCTATAAAAGAGGTCCTTCCCTTTCTAGTAAAAGCTAACACCCCCCTGTGTTAGAAAACAATGTCAAGTCTTCTCTTTTGAAAGACAAAGAAGATCTGCCCCTGTCAGGATCTGCCCCTACCTGCCTTTCTAGCCACTGAATCTTTAATTCAAGTCTCAGTACCCCTCAGCTAAGGATGTGCTGGGACTGATAAAGGAGGAAATGGACATATCTCAAAGGAGTTGCAAGACCTAGGTAACATGTACCAGGAAGAACTTGGGGAACATATATAGGCCTGGATTTGACAGGTGATTGATCAAGGGAACAGAACATAAAATTGGATAGGAAAGAGTTTATTGATTTGGAAGTACTCTCCCCAAATCAAAGTTCGATATCCTGGCAAAGTCCCCAGAGACAGTGAAAACTTGCCATTAGGATACATGGAAAAAGCGATGGCCCATGCTGAACAAAGATGAAATGCCATGACTTCTGTGGCTGATGACAGAGGAAGAGATTAGGAGACTCAGGGAAGTGGGCATGCTGGAGTGGGGGTAATGGAAGACTCAGCAGATGATTATGTTTCATATCTTTGTTGTAGCACCCAAGAATATGACTGATTTTAAAAATTGTGATAAAATAGCAGAAGTTTACCATTTTAATCATTTGTAAGTTTACAGTTCAGTGGCAGTAAGGACATTCATATTGTTGTGCAACCATCACCACCATCCATCTCCAGAACTTTTTAAAAAGCTTCCTAAACTGGAACTTTGTATCCATTAAACAATAATTCACCATTCTCTTTTTCACCCCAGCCCCTGAAAATCATCCTTCTACCTCTGTCTCTATGAATTTGACTGCTCTAATTTGATTATCTCATAAGAGTGGAATAATATAATATTTGTCCTTTTGTGACTGGATTCTTTCCGTCAGCATAGTATCTTCAAGATTCATCCATGTTGTAGCACGTGTCAAAATTTCCTCCCTTTTTAAGGGTGAATAATATTTCATCCCATGTACACACCACAGTTTGTTGCCCATTGATCTATCGATAGACACTTGGATTGCTTCCACCTTTTGGCTTTTGTGAATAAGGCTTCTATGAACATGGGTGTACAAGTATCTGTTTGAGGACCTGCTTTCGATTACTTTGGGCATATACTCAGAAATGGAATGGCTAGATCATATGGTAATTTTGTTTTTACATTTTTTTCAATTGTGTTAAAATATATGTAACACCTAATTTATTAATAATCTTAACCACTTTTAAATGTATAGTTCACTGATACTAAATACATTCATAATGTTGTGCAACCATCACCACCATCCATTTTCATAACTCTTTTCATCTTCTAAAACTGAACTCTATACGCATTAACAATAACTTCCCATTCCTTCAGCCTAGTTCTTGGCAACCACCCTTCTACTTCCTGTCTCTAAGATTTTGGCTACTCTAAGTATGTCATATAAGTGAAATCATGCAGTATTTGTCTTTTTGTGACTGGTTTATTGCACTCAACGTAATGTCCTCAAGGTTCATCCATGTTGTAGCATGTGTCAAAATTTCCTTCCTTTTTAAGGCTGAATAATAATCCACTATATGTACACACACCACAGTTTTCTTATCCATTCATCCACTGATAGACATTTGGGTTGCTTCTACATTTAGGCTATTGTGAATAATGTTCTGTGAATATGAGTATACAAATATCTGTTTGAGACCTGCTTTTAATTCTTTGAAAATTGATAGATCATATGGTAGTTCTATTTTTAATTTCTTGTGGAACCACCATACTTTTTCCTATAGTGGCTGTACCATTTTGTATTCCCAGTAACAGTGTATAAGTGTTCTAATTTCTCCATATCCTTGCCAATATGTACTATTTTCTGTTATTTTGTTGTTGCTTTTTTTTTTTTTTGAGACAGAGTCTTGCTCTGTCACCCAGGCTGGAATGCAGTGGCATGATTTTAGCTCACTGCAGCCTCCACCTCCCAGGTTCAAGTGATTCTCCTGCCTCAGCATTCTGGTAGCTGAGATTGCAGGCGTGGGCCACCACATGCAGCTAATTTTTAAATGTTTTTCGAAGAAAGACAGGGTTTCACCATGTTGGCCAGGCTAGTCTGGAACTGCTGACCTCAAGTGATCTGCCTGCCTCGGCCTCCCAAAATGCTGGGATTACAGGTGTGAGCCCTGGTGCCTGGCCTCTTTTCTGTGTTTTGATAGTAGTTATCCTAATGGGTGCGAGGTGGTATCTCATAATAGTTTTGATTTGCATTTCTCTAATGATTAGTGATGTTGAATTTCTTTTCATGTGCTTTTTAGCTATCTGTATATGGAGAAATATCTATTCAAGCTCTTTGCTTATTTTAAGCCCTTTGCCTATTTGCAAATGTTTTTGCGTGTTTGTTGTTGAGTTGAAGGAGTTCTCCATATGTTATAGATATTAATTATCTTATTGGATATACAATTTGCAAATTTTTCTTCCATTATGTGGGTTGCCCTTTCTACTCTGCTGATACTGTCATTTGATGCATATAATGTAAACATTCTCATGAAATCCAATTTATCTATTTTTCATTTGTTGCCTGTGCCTTTTGTGTCATATCCAAGAAATTGTTGCCAAAGTCCATGGAGGTTTTGCTGTATGCCTCTTTCTAAGAGTTTTATACTTTTAGGTCTAATTAGGTTTTTCATCCACTTTGGGTTTTTGTATATCGTGTTAGATGTGTCCAACATATTTGCACGTGGTTATTCAGTTTCCCCAGTACCATTTGTTGAAGAGACTGCCTTTTCCTGCTGAATGGTTGTGGTACCCTCGTCAAAAATTACTTGACCATTGTGATGGTTAATACTCAGTGTCAACTTGATTGGATTGAAGGATACAAAGTATTGATACTGGGTGTGTCTGTGAGGGTGTTGCCAAAGGATATTAATATTTGAGTCAGTGGGCTGGGGAAGGCAGACCCACCCTTAATCTCGGTGGGCACAATCTAATCAGCTGCCAGCATGGCTAGAATATAAGGAGGCAGAAAAATGTGAAAAGAGACTGGCCTAGCCTCTCAGTCTACATCTTTCTCTTGTGCTGGATGCTTCCTGCCCTCAAACATTGGACTCCAGGTTCTTCAGTATTGGAACTCAGACTTGTTCTCCTTGCTCCTCACCCTGCAGAGAGCCTATTGTGGGACCTGGTGATCATGTGAGTTACTTCTTAATACACTTCTCTTTCTCTATATATCTATTCCATTAGTTCTGTTCCCTAGAGAACCCTAATGCAGATTTTGGCACCAGGAGTAGCTTTAGAGGAACAGAATATTAAGGATGGAGTTCTTTCATTGGTTTGGGGGTTTCTGAAGTTGGCTGCTTAATGATTAGATCCCAAAATGCTAAGGACTTTACTTCTAATAGTATGGAGAATACTGATAGTCCTTGCATGAACTGCTTAGAGAGTTACACAAAATAAATGCATTTGACACTCCTGATTCATCACTTGTGAGAGACAAGAAGTTTAGTGACTATATAATACCTTTGACCATATGTGGAGAACCAAGGAGCATAATGCAACTCATTAGTTGCTCCTTAGTTCAGTGGACAAAGAGATGAAAGAAAAAGATGAACTCAGGGATTCTGTCTTCCGGCTTCAGAAACAGATACTGAGCCTCAAATCTACTAAGATTGCCCTGAGTGAGAGTCCTATATCCTGTAGATAAAGACCTGAAATTGTGGCAAAACAGAAACAAGCTCTTATCCTGTGAGTGGCTGACCTACAACAAAAGGCACAGGCACAGCTTCACCAGATGTCTATTGTTAAAGTAAGGGGACTGATGGGAAAAGAATGGGACCCTGCAACTTGGAATGGGGATGTGTGAGAGGAGCCTGATGAAGCTGGGGACACTGACTTTGTAAACTCTGATGAAACTTTTTTGCCAGAAGAAACAGCTTCCCATCCCCAGTAGTGGCAACATCCCCTCCCCAACCTATGCTGCCATCAGCCTTTCCACCTTTGTCTGAGGAGATAAACCCTGCACTGCCTGAGGCAACAGTGATGGCCTCCCCTGGGGCAGTTGTCAGGCAACATAATGTTGATTCTCCTCAGAAGCCACCCCCAACACCTCTGTTTCCTTCTAGACCTATAACTAGACTAAAGTTCCAGTGGGCTCTTAGAGATGAGATTGAGAATGTGACCCATGAGGAGGTGCGGTACACTTGAAAAGAACTGCTTGAGTTTTCTAATTTATATAAACAGAAATCTGGGGAACAGGCATGGGAATGAACATTAAGGGTGTGGCATAATGGCAGAAAGAACATAGAGTTAGATCAGGCTGAATTTATTGATTTGCACCCAATAAGTAGGGACTTTGCTTTCAATGTTGCAGCTTGGGGAGTCATATAAGGTTCTAATGGTTTATTTGCTTGGTTAGCTGAAATATGGATTAAAAGATGGCCCACTGTGAGCAAGCTGGAACTGCCTGATCTCCTTTGGTTTAAATGTAGAGGGGATTCAAAGGGTTAGGGAGATTTAGATGGTGGAGTGAATTAGTCACTTGAGACCTACTCATCCTAGCTGGGAGGGTTCAGAAGATATACCCTTGACCAATGTCTTGCGAAATAGATTTGTGAGGGCAGCATCTGCATCTTTGAAGGTCCCTGTAATTGCTCTTCTCTGTATGTATAACAGTGGGTATCACAGTCACTCAATTAAAACAATTAAATATGATGAGAATAATTGGATCCTGAGGTGGCAGGGTGCTGCCAAGTGGCAGCACTCAACCGTCAAAGGCAAGGTGGGTGTAGCTACTATAATGAACAGCAGAGGCAAAGCAGCAATAAGAATAGTCTAACTACTGTAGAGCTCTGGCATTGGCTAATCACAGTGTTCCTAGAAGTGAAATTGATAGGAAGCCTACTGCATTCCCACTTAATTTATATAAGCAGAAAACTTCTAGGTCGAATGGACAAAAGATTAATTTGAATTATAAAAACAGAGAATCATGGCCCCTTAATTTCCAGACTTGAGCCAGTTTACACACCCAGAACCCCTTGAATGAAGGGGAAGCTGGGTCCCCTTAAGGAAGGACCCTACTACATTGCTCACAATTTATGCTGTTAATCTTTCTCCCATTCTTCCCCCAAAGAGACCTCCAGCCTTTTAACAGGGTAACTGTGCATTGGGGAAAGGGAAATGATCAGACACTCTGGGGACTACTGGACATTGGCTCTGAGCTGACATTGATTCCAGGGGACGCAAAATGGTATTGTGGTCCTCCAGTTAAAGTAGGGGCTTATGGAGGTCAGGTAATTAATGGAATTTTCGCTCAGGTTTGACTTACAGTGGGTGCAGTGGATTCCTAGACTCTTCCTGTGGTAATTTCCCCAGTGCCAGAATGCATAATTGGCATCTACATATGGCAGAACCCCCACATTGGCTCCCTGACTGGTAGAGTGAAGGCTATTGTGGTGGAGAAGGCCAAACAGAAGCCATTATAGCTGCCTCTACTTAGAAAATTGGTAAATCACAAACAATATTGCATCCCTGGAGAGACTGGGGAGATTAGTGCCACCATCAAGGAGTTGAAAGTTGCAGGGGTGGTGATTCCTACCACATTCCTGTTCAACTTTCCCATTTGGCCTGTGAAGAAGACGGATGGATCTTGGAGAATGACAGTGGATTACTGTAAGCTTAACAGTAAGTGGTGACTCCAACTGCAGCTGCTGTACCAGATGTGGTTTCATTGCTTGAGCAAATTAACACATCTCCTGGTATCTGATATGCAGCCATTGACTTGGCAAATGCCTTTTTCTCCATTCCTATCCATAAGGCCCGCAAGAAGCAATTTGCCTTCAGCTGGCAAGGCCAGCAATATACCTTTATTGTCCTCCCTCAGGGATATATTAACTCTCTGGTTTTGTGTCATAATCTTATTTGGAGAGACCTTGATCGCTTTTCGCTTCCACAAGATATCACACTGGTCCATTACATTGATGACATTATGCTGACTGGATCCAGTGAGCAAGAAGTGGCAAACACACTGGACTTATTGGTGAGACATTTGTGTGCCAAAGGATGGGCAATAAATCTGACTAAACTTCAGGGACCTTCTACCTCAGTAAAATTTCCAGGGGTACAGTGGTATGGGGCCTGTTGAAATATTCCTTCTAAGGTGAAGGATAAGTTGCTGCATTTGGCCCTTCCTATAATCAATAAACAGGGACAATGTCTAGTGGGCCTATTTGGATTTTGGAGGCAACACATTCCTCATTTGGGTATGTTACTTCAGCCCATTTATTGAATGACCTGAAATACTGTGTTTTGAGTGGGGTCCAGAACAGGAGAAGGCTCTGCAACAGGTCCAGGCTGCTGTGCAAGCTACTCTGCCACTTGGGCCATATGACCCAGCAGATCCAATGGTGTTTGAGGTGTCAGTGGCAAATAGGGATGCTGTTTGGAGCCTTTGGGAGGTCCTTATAGGTGCATCACATCAGAGGCCTCTAGAATTTTGGAGCAAGGCCCTGCCATCTTCTGTAGATAATTACTCTCCTTTTGAGAGATTGAGAGACAGCTCTTGGCCTGTCGCTGGGCTTTGGTGGAAACTGAACATTTGACGATGGGTCATCAAGTCACCATGCAACCTGAACTGTGTATCATGAACTGGGTGCTTTCTGACTCATCTAGCCATAAAGTGGGTCATGCACAGCAGCATTTCATCATCAAATGGAAGTGGTATATATGTGATCGGGCTCAAACAGGTCCTGAAGGCACAAGTAAGTTACATGAGGAAGTGGCTCAAATGCCCATGGTCTCCACTCCTGCATCCTGCCTTCTCTCCCCCAGCCTGCACTGATGGCCTCACAGGGAGTTTCCTACAATCAGTTGACAGAGGAAGAGAAGACTAGGGCTTAGTTCACAGATGGTTCTGCACGATATACACACACCACCTGAAAGTGGACAACTGCAGCACTATAGCCCCTTTCTAGGACATCTCTGAAGGACATCAGTGAAGAGTTCTTCCCAGTGGGCAGAACTTCGAGCAGTGCACCTGGTTGTGGACTTTGTATGGAAGGATAAATGGCCAGATGTGCAATTATATGCTGATTCATGGGCTGTAGCCAATGGTTTGGCTGGATGGTCAGGGACTTGGAAGAAGCATAATTGGAAAATTGGTGACAAAGAAATTTGGGGAAAAGGTAAGTAGATGGATCTCTCTGAGAGCGTAAAAGCTGTGAAGATATTTGTATCCCATGTGAGGAGGATTTTAATAAACAAGTGGATAGGATGACCCTGAGTGTGGACACCACTAAGCCTCTTTCCCCAGCCACCCCTGTCATCCCTGAATGGGCCCATGAACAAAGTCACCATGGGGCAGGGATGGAGGTTACACATAGGCTTAGTAACATGGACTTCCACTCACCAAGGCTGACTTCCACTCACTACGGCCACTGCTGAGTGATCAATTTGCCAGCAGCAGAGACCAACACTGAGCCCTTGATATGGCACCATTCCTCAGAGTGATTAGCCAGCTACCTGGTGGACATCTTCCATCATGGAAAGGGCAGAGTTTTGTCCTCAGCAGAATAGATACTTATTCTGTATATGAGTTTGCCTATCCTGCACACAATGGTTCTGCCAATACTACCATCCACGGACTCACAGAATGCCTTATCCACTGTCATGGTAGTCCACACAGCATGGTAGTCCACACAGCATTGTCTCTGACCAAGGCACTCACTTTACAGGTAAAAAAGTGCAGCAGTGGGCTCATGCTCATGGAATTCACTGGTCTTACCATGGTCACTATTATCCCAAAGCAGCCGGATTGACAGAATGGTGGAATGGCCTTTTGAAGTCACAATTACAATGTCAACTAGGTGACAATACTTTGCAGAACTGGGGAAAAGTTCTCCAGAAGGCCGTGTATGCTCCATATTAGTGTCCAATATATGGTATTGTTTCTCCCATAGCCAGGATTTACAGGTCCAGGAATCAAGAGGTGAAGGTGGAAGTGGCATCAATCACCATTGCCCCTAGTGATCGACTAGCAAAATTTTTGCTTCCTGTTCCTGCGACATTACTTTCTGGTGACCTAGATGTCTTAGTTCCAGAGGAGTGAACACTGCTACCAGGAGACACAACAATGATCCCATTAAACTGGAAGTTAAGATTGCCACCTGGACACTTTTGGCTCCTCCTACCTTTAAGTCAACAGGCTAAGAAGGGATTTACAGTGTTGGCTGGGGTGATTCACCCAGACTATCAAGATGAAATCAGTCTACTACTCCACAACAGAAGTAAAGAAGAGTATGAATGGAATACAGGACATCCAATTAGGGTGTCTCTTAGTATTACTATGCCTTGTGATTAAAGTCAATGGGAAACCACAACAGCTCAATCCAGGCAGGACTATAAATGACCCAGACCCTTCAGGAATGAAGGTTTGTTTCACTCCACCAGAAAAAATCCATGACCTGCTAGGTGTTTGCTGAAGGCAAAGGGAATACAAAGCGGGTAGTAGAAGAAGGTGTCATCAATACCAGCTACGATCATGTGAACCAGCTGCAGAAACGCGGACGATAACTGTTATGAGTATTTTCTCCTTCTCTTATTAAAAACATATTTGTGCATGTATACACTTGTACTCGGAAAATATCTTCATTTTATTTCCTTTCTCCTTTATCATGTGACATAAGATTGACTTCACGGCCGGGTGCGGTGGCTCAAGCCTGTAATCCCAGCACTTTGGGAGGCCGAGACGGGCGGATCACGAGGTCAGGAGATCGAGACCATCCTGGCCAAAACGGTGAAACCCCGTCTCTACTAAAAAAATACAAAACCTAGCCAGGCGAGGTGGCGGGCGCCTGTAGACCCAGCTACTCAGGAGGCTGAGGCAGGAGAATGGCATGAATCCAGGAGGCGGAGCTTGCAGTGAGCTGAGATCTGGCCACTGCACTCCAGCCTGGGCGACAGAGCGAGACTCCGTCTCAAAAAAAAAAAAAAAAAAAGATTGACTTCACATCAACATTTAAGTATTGTTAACTTTATGTAATAGTATTTGGGTTGGGGATCGGCGCATTTTCGGTTGTACAAAGGATAGTTGTATTTCTTGTATTTCATTGACATTGTTGGAAGGGTTTTGATTAGTGATTCAATCTTCATACTAGTTATTGGTCTATTCAGACTTCCTATTTCTTCATGTTTCAGTCTTGGTAGGCTGTGCATTTCTAGGAATGTGTTAATTTCTTTTTAAAAATAAACTTATTTTATTGTGGTAAGAAAACTTAAGATGATAACTACCCTCGAGAAAATTTTTAAGTGTACAATACAGAATTGGTTGACTATGGGTACAACATTTTGTAGCAGCTTTCTAGGGCTTATTCATCTTGCTTGACTGAAATCTTATGCCATTTGATGAGTAACTCCCCACCTCCCGCTTCCTGGAAACCACCATTCCACTTTTTGATTCTATGAATTTGACTAGTTTAGATATGTTATACAAATGGAATCATGTAGCACTTGACTCATACAAATGGAATAATGTAGTCCCTCTGTGGACTGGCTTATTTCTTATTTCACTGAGTATAACATCTTCAAAGGTCAGCTGTGATATTTGTCTCATTTTGCAGAATTGCCCTGGATGTGTGACTCAACTTCTTTCCTTCCCTGGGTGAGGCTAGGAGCTAGCCGATCTGTTCCTGGTCAAGTGACACTGCAGTGGGGGCAGTGTTTCTGGTGAGAATCTCCTCAATCTCCCCAGTGGGTTTGGTAAGTCTGGTTTTGCTTTCTCCTAAGGTGTAGAAGCCTTCCTTTTTTAAAAAAATGCTAAAATTATTTTTTAATTTATTTAAAAAAACATTTTAACTTTTATTTTAGGTTCAGGGGTACACGTGCATCTTTGTTATATAGGTAAACTTGTGACTCAGAGGTTTGGTATACAGGTTATTTCTTCCTCTTGGTACTAATCATAGCACTTGATAGTTTTCTTTTCTTTCTGAACCTCTCCCTCCTCCCACTATCCACCCTGAAGTAGGTAGGCCCCAGTATCTGTTATTCCCTTCTTTCTGTCCATCTGTTCTCATTATTTAGCTCCCACTTATAAGTGAGAACATGTGTTTGGTTTTCTGTTCCTGGGTTAGTTTGCTAAGGATAATGGCCTCTAGTTTCATCCATGTTTTGCAAAGGACATAATTTTGTTCTATTTTATGGTTGCATAGTATTCCATAGTGTATAAGAACCATATTTTCTTTATTCAATCCATTGGTTGTGGGCATTTACTTTGATTCCATGTCTTTGCTATTGTGAATAGTGCTGCAATGAACATACACATGCACGTATCTTTATGGTAGACAATTTACATTCTTTTGAGTATACCACACTGCTTTGCACAATGGTTGAACTAATTTATACTCCTACAAGCAGTGTATAAGCATTTTCTTTTTGCAGGAGCCTTTCAATTAGTTGTTGATTTCTTACATAGAGAATTTGTCCATGAATTGTTGCTAAATTAGTGTGTTTGGGCCAGATACAGTGGTTCACACCAGTAATCCAGCATTTTGAGAGGCTGAGGTGGGAGGACAGCTTAAGTCCAGGAGTTTGAGACCAGCCTGGGCAACATAGTGAGACCTTGTCTCTACAAAAAAAAATAAAAATAAAAAATAAAAGTTGACTGGGCATGGTGATGCATGCCTGTAGTCTCAGCTACTCAGGAAACTGAGGTGGGAGGATCACTTGAGCCCAGGAGTTTGAGACCAGTCTGGGTGACATAGTGAGACCCTGTTTCTTAAAAAAAATTGGTGTGTTTTTTAGGGTAAGGAAGATCCAAGGCTTCCTACTCCACCATGTTGTGACATAACTGCCTAGAATTCGGCCATTTCATCTAGGTTATCTAATTTGTTGGTGTATAATTGTTCACAGTGCTCTCTTATAATTCTTTTTTTTTCCCTTTAAACCATTGAAACAATTTTCATCTTTAAAATTTTATTCTTCCTATATATATTTAAGGTGTAGAATATGACGTTCTGATATACGTATACATAGTTAAAAGTCATGCCAATTGACCTACTCATCATCTCACACAGTTACATTTTTGTGTGTGTATATGTGGTAAGTCACCTAAAGTCTACTCTCTTAGCAAATTTCAGCATACAATTCATTATTATTAACTATAGACCTCATGCTGTAACTTAGACCTCTAGAATTATCCTACATAATTGCAACTTTGCACCATCTGACCAATCTCTCCTCAATTTTCCTTCACTCCCCACCTGCTTCTGATAGCCACCATTATACTCTCTGTTTCTATGTGTTTGACTTCTTTTTAGATGCTGCATATAAAAGAGATCATATAATACTTTTCACTTTGTGTATGGTAGAATCTCCTTTTTAAAGACTCAGTAATAGTCATATATATGAACATACAATGTGAGAATATTTACATATATGTAATATATATGTAATTTATATTACATATAAATAATACGTATTTTTATTATTTATACAATAAACAAATATTTATATCTCACAATTTCTTTATCCAGTTATCTGTTGATGGACACTTAGGTTTTTCCCATATCTTGGCAATTGTGAACAATGCTGCCATGAATGTGGGAGTCCAGGTATCTCTATGAGGTGCTGATTTCATTTCCTATGGTTATATACCCAGAAGAAGGATTGCTGGGTCATATGGTAGTTCTATTTTTAGTCTTTAAGGAACCTTTATTCTGTTGCCTAGGCTGGAGTGCAGTGGCACAATCTTGGCACACTGCAACCTCCGCCTCCCAGGTTCAAGCAATTCTCCTGCCCCAGCCTCCTGAGTAACTGGGATTACAGGCATGTGCCATCACACCTGGCTAATTTTTGTATTTTTTAGTAGAGATGGGGTTTCACTATGTTGGCTAGGCTGGTCTCAAACCCCTGACCTCAAGTGATCTGCCTGCCTTGGCCTTATTTTTTATACAGGCTTTACTAATTTACATTTCCAACAACAGTGTACAGGGGTTCACCAACACTTATTGTCTCGTCTTTTTGATAACATCCATCCTAACAGGTGTGAGGTCATATCTGGTGGTTTTGATTTGCATTCCCCTGATGATTAGTGACATTGAGCACCTTTGCATCTTTTCGTATGCTTACTGGCCATTTTTATGTCTTCTTCGGAGATATGTCTATTCAGGTCTTTTCCCCATATTTTGACTGAATTATAATTTTCTTTTTTGCTATTGAGTTGTTTGAGTTCCTTATACATTTTGGAAGTTAACTTCTTACCAGGTATATGGCTTGCAAATATTTTCTTCCAATCCATAGGCTACCTTTTCTTTTTTTTTTTTTTTTTTTTACTGATTCTTTTCGTTTACTATGGAGAGCTTTTTAGTTTGACATGGACCCCATTTGTTCAATCTTGGTTTTGTTGCTTCTGCTTTTGGTTGTCCTATGCAGAAAACATTTTGCCAAGACCAAGGCCCAGGAGATTCTTCCCTCTGTTTTCTTGTAGGAGTTTTATAGTTTCAGGTTATGCATCTGTATCTTTAACAAATTTTGAGTTGTTTTTTGTGTGTAGTGAAAGATAATGGTCCAATTTTATTATTCTACATGTGGATATCCAGTTTCCCAACAGCAATTATTGAGGAGGCTGTCCTTTCTCCATTTTATCTTCTTGGTGCCCTTGTCAAAAAATAGTTTGCTATGCAGCCTCCATCTCCTGTGACCCCACATAATTCTTTTGCCTTTTTCGGCCATTTGAGGACATAGAAAAAGGATGGTTTTCTATTATCCAGGAAACAAGCCCTCACTAGACTCAAATGTGCCAGCTCCTTTATCTTGGATTCCTCAGTCTCCAGAACTGTGAGAAATAAATATTTGCTGTATAAATCACTCAATATGGTGTGGTTTTTGTTATAGCAGCTGAATAGACTAAAACGAAGATTAATATTAAGAAGTAGGGTGCTGCTGTAATAAATACCTAACAATGTGGAAGCATCTTTGGAATTGGGTAACAGTAGAGGGTGGAAGAGTTTTTAAGGAGCATTTTAGCAATATGGATGTTAAGGGTGATTCTAGTTAGAGTACAGAAAGAAAAGAGAAGAGCTGGAAGGAAAGCCTCAATTTTCTTATAGAATACTGTCAAGAAGAGCACTGGGCACTGATTACCAAAGCCAGGGAAGGACTCCAATTATATGGAGGATGGCAAAAGTCATCAAAATGCAAGCCACCAGGAATAGAAGTCCCAACACTTCTGCCCACTACAACTTGATATCAGAGTCACCAAGGAAAACACAACACAATAAATTACTGGATGGAACAATACTTCACTCACACAGAGAAAAGACAGAGGAAGATCAGCTTTCATAGTATGCACTGGTCTGCCATGGCTAGTGGGTCACTCCAGTAGCTGACATAGGGCAATTGGCCTATGTACACCTTTCTTGTTCTACAGTAGAAGGACCCCTCTCCTCCCCTGTGCTGTCTGAAATACTGAAAGCTGTAGCATGCTTCAGGGCCATTGATATACTTCAGCAGAACAAAGGAGTGTACATTGAGCTTGAAACAGGGAAAGATAATCCCACACAAGGCTATATGCCTATCACAGAATGAATAGACCATTTATCTCTTGATAAGGAAATATTCCAGGCCCAAGGCCCATTATTTTGCAGATGAATGAGGGGTCAAAAAAGACTACATACGTAAATTATCCTTCCCAATGAATACCTAAGTATGATAAACTGAATGTTGGTAGAATCATGATGGTAAAGGCCATTCAGATTAGGTCTTGAAGGAAATAAGGAATATGTCATTGGAAACTGGAGGAAAAGTAATACTTGATATAATGTGACAAAGAATTTGGCAGAATTATGTTTGTGTCTTGGTGTTTTGTGGAAGGTAGAACTTATGAGCAATAAAATTGGATATTTAACTCAAGATATTTCTAAGCAGAGGGTTAAAGGTGGGGCTTGGCTTTTCATGACTACTTTTGTAAAATTCAAGAAGAAATAAATGACTTGAAGACAGAGTTTTTAAGCAAAAAGAAAGCAGAACTTAAAGATTTGGAAAATCTTCCACCTAATCATATTGCAAAAAATTAGAACACAGAGTGTCCAAGTGACTGTTTGATAAGGAAATTATTATAAATAAGCCATCTCAACAGAAGTCAGATACTATTCTTTAAGACAATGGAAAAATGACCCTGCAGGTAATTCAGAGATCATCAAGGCTGCCATTTCCATCATAGGCCACAGTGCATAGGCCCAGTGGCATGGTTGCTTCAACTTAGGTTTCAAAGGATGAGGCTGCCTGGAGCCACAGGTGTGGGACCCCAGACCAGGAGAGCGGTGGGGCTCTGGCAGATAAGTGTGTTGGGGATGGGGCTCAGGGAGAGAGCCACTGCAGGGCCCTCCTCTCAAGTAGTGAGGGTGAGGTTGCCACTCTAATAGACCTGGAAGGCAGAGCATCTATTGCAAGAGGATTATTCTTCAGTCTTTAAGTTTACTATGAGAAGCAAGGAGGTGGCCCTCTATTAAACAGGAAGTGGGCCCTTACCAGACACTAAGTATACTGATGTCTTGATCTTGAACTCCCCAGACTACAGGCATATTTGTTGTATAGGCTACACAGCCTATGCTAATTTTGATACAGCTACATAAATGGACTAAGACAGACCCATTGGTTGTTTAACAATGTGTTAATTTCCACATATATATGATTTAAATTTTTTTTTTCCTGTCGTGGATTTCTAGTTTCATTTCATTATGATCAGAAGAGATATGTTGTGTGATTTCCATCTTTTAAAATATTTTAAGATTTGTTTTGTGACCTAACATGATTTATACTGGAGAATGCTCCATGTGCTCTTGATAAAAATGACACCCTAACATCACAATTAAAAGAACTAGAGAAGCAAGAGCAAACACATTCAAAAGCTAGCAGAAGGCAAGAAATAACTAAGATCAGAGCAGAACTGAAGGAGATAGAGACACAAAAAACTCTTCAAAAAATCAATGAATTCAGGAGCTGGTTTTTTGAAAAGATCAACAAAATTGATAGACTACTAGCAAGACTAATAAATAAGAAAAGAGAGAAGAATCAAATAGACGCAATAAAAAATGGCAAAGGGGATATCACCACTGACCCCACAGAAATACAAACTACCATCAGAGAATACTACAAACACCTCCACGCAAATAAACTAGAAAACCTAGAAGAAATGGATAATTTCCTGGACACTTACACTCTCCCAAGACTAAACCAGGAAGAAGCTGAATCCCTGAATAGACCAACAGCAGGCTCTGAAATTGAGGCAATAATTAATAGCCTACCAACCAAAAAAAGTCCAGGACCAGACAGACTCACAGCTGAATTCTACCAGAGGTACAAGGAGGAGCTGGTACCATTCCTTCTGAAACTATTCCAATCAATAGAAAAAGAGGGAATCCTCCCTAACTCATTTGAGGAGGCCAACATCATCCTGATACCAAAGCCTGACAGAGACACACACAAAAAAGAGAATTTTAGGCCAATATCCCCGATGAACATCGATGCAAAAATCCTCAATAAAATACTGGCAAACCGAATCCAGCAGCACATCCAAAAGCTTATCCACCATGATCAAGTTGGCTTCTGGGATGAAAAGTTGGTTCAACATACACAAATCAATGAATGTAATCCAGCACATAAACAGAACCAAAGACAAAAACTACATGATTATCTTAATAGATACAGAAAAGGCCTTTGACAAAATTCAACAGCCCTTCATACTAAAAACTCTCAATAAATTCGGTATTGATGGAACGTATCTCAAAATAATAAGAGCTATTTATGACAAACCCATAGCCAATATCATACTGAATGGGCAAAAACTGGAAAAATTCCCTTTGAAAACTGGCACAAGACAGGGATGCCCTCTCTCACCACTCCTATTCAACATAGTGTTGGAAGTTCTGGCTAGGGCAATCAGGCAAGAGAAAGAAATCAAGAGTATTCAGTTAGGAAAAGAAGAAGTCAAATTGTCCCTGTTTGCAGATGACATGATTGTATATGTAGAAAACCCATTGTCTCAGTCCAAAATCTCCTTAAGCTGATCAGCAACTTCAGCAAAGTCTGAGGATACAAAATCAATGTGCAAAAATCACAAGCATTCTTATACACCAATACAGACAAACAGAGAGCCAAATCAGGAATGAACTCCCATTCACAATAGCTTCAAAGAGAATAAAATACCTAGGAATCTAACTTACAAGGGATGTAAAGGACCTCTTCAAGGAGAACTACAAACCACTGCTCAGTGAAATAAAAGAAGACACAAACAAATGGAAAAACATACCATGCTCATGGATAGGAAGAATCAATATTGTGAAAATGGCCACACTGCCCAAGGTAATTTATAGGTTCAATGCCATTCCCATTCAGCTACCAATGACTTTCTTCACAGAATTGGAAAAAACTGTTTTAAAGTTCATATGGAACCAAAAAAGACCCCGCATTGCCAAGACAATCCTAAGCCAAAAGAACAAAGCTGGAGGCATCACGCTACCTGACTTCAAACTATACTACAAGGCTACAGTAACCAAAACAGCATGGTACTGGTACCAAAACAGAGATATAGACCAATGGAACAGAACAGAGTCCTCAGAAATAATACCACACATCTACAGCCGTCTGATCTTTGACAAACCTGAGAGAAACAAGAAATGGGGAAAGGATTCCCTATTTAATAAATGGTGCTGGGAAAATTGGCTAGCCATAAGTAGAAAGCTGAAACTGGATCCTTTCCTTACTCCTTATACGAAAATTAATTCAAGATGGATTAGAGACTTAAATGTTAGACCTAATACCATAAAAACCCTAGAAGAAAACCTAGGTAATACCATTCAGGACATAGGCATGGGCAAGGACTTCATGTCTAAAACACCAAAAGCAACGGCAGCAAAAGCCAAAATTGACGAATGGGATCTAATTAAACTAAAGAGCTTCTGCACAGCAAAAGAAACTACCATCAGAGTGAACAGGCAACCTACAGAATGGGAGAAAATTTTTGCAATCTACTGATGTGACAAAGGGCTAATATCCAGAACCTATAAAGAACTCAATCTAATTTACAAGAAAAAAACAAACAACCCCATCAAAAAGTGGGCAAAGGATATGAACAGACACTTCTCAAAAGAAGACATTCATACAGCCAACAGACACATGAAAAAATGCTCATCATCACTTACCATCAGAGAAATGCAAATCAAAACCACAATGAGATACCATCTCAAACCAGTTAGAATGGCAATCATTAAAAAGTCAGGAAACAACAGGTGCTGGAGAGGATGTGGAGAAATAGGAACACTTTTACACTGTTGGTGGGACTGTAAACTAGTTCAACCATTGTGGAAAAGAGAGTGGCAATTCCTCAAGGCTCTAGAACTAGAAATACCATTTGACCCAGCCATCCCATTACTGGGGTATACCCAAAGGTTTATAAGTCATGCTGCTATAAAGACACATGAACATGAATGTTTACTGCAGCACTATTCACAATAGCAAAGAGTTGGAGTCAACCCAAATGTCCATCAGTGACAGATTGGATTAAGAAAATGTGGCACATATACACCATGGAATACTATGCAGCCATAAAAAAGTATGAGTTCGTGTCCTTTGTAGGGACATGGATGCAGCTGGAAACCATCATTCTCAGCAAACTATTGCAAGAACAGAAAACCAAATACCACATGTTCTCACTCATAGGTGGGAACTGAACAATGAGATCACTTGGACACAAGAAGGGGAGCATCACACACCGAGTACTATTGTGGGGAAGGGGAAGGGGGGAGGGTTAGCATTAGGAGATATACCTAATGTAAATGACGAGTTAATGGGTGCAGCACACCAACATGGCACATGTATACATATGTAACAAACCTGCACGTCGTGCACATGTACCCTAGAACTTAAAGTACTAAAAAAAAAAAAAAAAGAACTACAAACCAAAAGTATAATAACACTGGTTTGTATATTTTTTCATGTATTTATCTTTACCAGAGAACTTCCTAGTTCCATATGGCTTTAAGTTACTGTCTAGTGTTCTTTCATTTTAACTTAAAAGACTTTCTTTAGCATTACTTATAGGGCAGGTCTAGTGGTAATGAATTTTCTGAGTTTTTGTTTAACTGAGAAAGTCTTAATTTTTCCCTATTCATGAAGGACTGTTTTGCCAGATATAGTATTCCAGGTTGACAGTACTTTTTTTTCTTTCAGCATGTTGACTATATCATCCCACTGCTTTCTGGCCTGCAAGATTTCTGCTGAGAAACCTGATGATAATCTCATTGTGGATCCTTTGTATGTGACAAATTGCTTTTCTCTTGCTGCTTTAAAGATTTTTCTCTTTGTCTTTGGTTTTCAACAGTTTGATTATAAAGTATCTGAGCAGGAGTCTCTTTAGATTTATTCTACATGAACTTTGTTGAGCTACTTGGACTTGGAGATGCATGTATTTTCTCCAATTTGTAAAGGTTTTGGCCATTATTTCTTTAAATAATCTCATTGCTCTTTTCTTTCTCTCCTCTCTCTTTAGGACTCCCATAATGCATACTTTTGTAAGATTGATTTTTTAACTCCATTGGTCCCTTAGGTGCTATTCATTTTTTTTTAGTTTTCTTTCTATTCTTCAGACTGGATCATCTCAACTAATCTATTCCTGAATTCACAGATTCTTTCTCCTGCCTGATAAAATCTGCTGCTGAGCCTGTCTACTAAAATTATCATTTATTGCACTTTTCAATTACAGAATATTTAATTCTTTTTAAAACATAATTTTCATCTATTTATTGATATTCTGTTTTGTTTTGGACATCATTCTGTGCTTCCTTTATTTCTAGACATGGAGTCCTTTAGCTCTTTGAATATATTTAAAATAGTCAATTTTAAGGTCCTTCTCTAGCAATTTCTACGTTTCGGCTTCCTTGGGGACAATTTCTATGAATTCTTTTCATTCTGTATATGGGCTATTCTCTTGCTGAGAAGTTGACATTTTGAATCCTATAATGAAGTATAATGAAGTATCTCTGCATATCTGATTGTCTCTTTTCCTTATGATTTATTATTGTTGAAAGGTTGTCGTTTTTGTTTGTTTAGTGAATTTTCCAAACTAATTTTTTAAAGTGTATATTCTTTGTTGTGGGTGGTCATTGAGTCTTTGTTCTGTTAATGGGGAGTGAATGATTTGACAGAGATTTCCTTAAATTTCTAGAACAAAAATACCTAGTCTTTTTTTTTTTTTTTGAGACAGAGTCTAGCTCTGTCGCCCAGGCTGGAGTGCAGTGGCCAGATCTCAGCTCACTGCAAGCTCTGCCTCCTGGGTTTACGCCATTCTCCTGCCTCAGCCTCCCAAATAGCTGGGACTACAAACGCCCACCACCTCGCCCGGCTAGTTTTTTGTATTTTTTAGTAGAGACGGGGTTTCACCGTGTTAGCCAGGATGGTCTCGATCTCCTGACCTCGTGATCCGCCCATCTCGGCCTCCCAAAGTGCTGGGATTACAGGCTTGAGCCACCGCGCCCAGCCGCAAAAATACCTAGTCTTTGCAGAGTTGTTTCATGTATGCTTTGGGACAAATCTACAGCACTCTGCCAGGCAACTGACACTTCTGTTTCGAAGTCAGGATAGGTAAAAGCCTTGGACCTTCTCAGGTCTTTCTTGAGCATACACACAATCCTTGACATATGTGTGACCTTCTAGATTTCCAGGAATATGTCAAAGCTTTCCAAAGCCCTTATTCCCCAAAGCATCACATTCTCAAGCCTTTTCTTCAAGCTTTTTGGTTAGTCTATTGCTTGCCCTGACTGTTTATCATTGCCTCAGGCCGCAGTGACTAAAACATTTGCTTTGTACAGATGCTTCTCAATGTATAATGGGATTATGTTCTGACAAAACTATTTTAAGTTGAAAATATCATAAACCAAAAATTTATTTAATACACCTAACCTACTGAACATTATAGCTTAGCCTAGGCTACTTTAAATATGTTTAGAACACTTATATTAGCTTGTGGTTGGGCAAAATCATCTAACACAAAGCCTACTTTGTAATACAGTGTGAATATCTCATGTAATTTATTGAATACTATGCTGAAAATGAAAAACAGAACGGTTGTATAGGAGATGAAAGTAGAGTTTCTACTGAATGTGTATTGATTTTGCACCATCATAAAGGAAAAAAAAAAATCTACTGAACCACCTTAAGTTGGATATGGTCTGTAAATGTTTTCAACAAATGCCCTCTACAGTGTGTTTAGCATTGGATGAATTCCAAATTAGTGAGGTAAAGTCAAACCCATTGAACTAGTTTTCCAGGCAACCACCAGATAGACAAAAACAAAACTTTACAATTCTTCGTAAATTAACGAGCTCTTCTATGTTTTCTCTGGTGCTAGAAGTGTGTGTGGTTATTTTCAAGACAGCAAGGGAGGGTATTACAGTAAGGTAAAACATCACAAAGCTTATTATTCATATTGAGATTCAGTCTTTTTTTCCTGAATGAACACTTCCCAGGTTGCTGCAAGCTTTTGGTTAGTTTTTATAGCTCTGGTTTTTTTCCCCCATTTTTTCCCATTGTTTTTATGAAAGAGGCGATTTCAGAGTTCCTTACTTGGCATTTTTGCTGACATACAGGAGCTTTTATTTTTAATTCAGCAAATTATTATTCTGTGCAGTATTCAAATTAAATTGAGAATGCCTATAATTGTAATATCTAAATTTGATAAAATGTTCAACAAAATCATAATTAGGATCTTATTAGATGAGTTTTGGCTTATAAAAATATTTTTTGAAGAAAATTATCCTGAATGATACAAAGAGGACAAGACTTATAAAAATATTTGCCTGAAACATTTACACATTTCAAAAGGAAAAATTTAGAATTGACAATATCTTTCTTTTCAAAAAAATTTGTCTGAGTTTACTGGGTAAATCACCACCTGTAGAGAACATATTTTCTCAGTTAAAAATTTGATCTAAAGAGAGGAATAAATTAAAACAATTAAAAAAATTTAAAGACAGGGTCTTGCTCTGTTGTGCAGGCTGGGGTTCAGTGGTGTGATCACAGTTCTTAGCAGCTTCAAACTCCTGGGCTCAAACAATCCTTCCACCTCAGCTTCTGGAGTAGCTAGAACTCAGGTGCATGCCACCACTTTTGGCTAATTATTATTATTATTTTTGTAGAAACAGGATCTTGCTATGTTGCCTAGGCTGGTCTTGAACTCCTGGCCTCAAGTGATCCTCTTGCCTCAGTCTCCCAAAGTACTGGGATTAGATGCATGAGCCACAGTGTCCAGCCAGGAGTTAACCAAAGGTGTCAGAAATTTCAAATCTCTAACTGCATAATTCAACTTTATAAAAATTGCAGGTAATTTTTAATGAAAGTGTTGACAGTAGTATAACCTACTTGAAAAAGATACATTTCTTAGGTTACACAGTATATTAGTTTTCAAGGGCTCCTGTAGCAAATTATTACAAACTGGGTGACTTTGAGAAAAACTGAGAAATTTATTCTTTCATAGATCTGGAGGCTAGAAGTCTAAGATTAAAATATTGGCAGGGCCACATTTCCTCTGAAGTCTCTGGAAAAGAATCCTGATGGTATCTTCTAGCTTATAGTGGTTGCTTGTAGTCTTTGGGTTTCCATAGCTAGTAGGTGCAACACTCCAATCTCTATCTCCATCTCCAAATGGCCATATCCCCTGTACATCTATGTCTCTATATCCAGATTTCCCTCTTTGTATAAGATAACAATGTAACACTAATCATGTTGAACTGAGGGCTTACTTTGGTCCAGCATGACCTCACATTAACTGGATTACATCTACAAAGACTCTATTTCCACATAAGGTCACACATTTAAAGCACCTGGGTAGATAGGAATTTTTGGAAAACATAATTCAGCCAGTGCACATGACATTAGAAACAAACATCAGCTGAGAAAATTATTAAATACATAAATAATACATAAATATATATCAAGAACATTTATTCTGTTTATGTCATCTTTAATGTTTAGGTCATCAATAAAGAGGGTTAACATTTTTTAAAGTTTAAATTTAAATTTTATTTTAAGTTCTGGGATACATGTGCAGAACGTGCAGGTTTGTTTTATAGATAAACGTGTGCCATGGTGGTTTGCTGCATCTATCAACCTGCCACCTAGTTATCAAGCCCTGCATGCATTAGCTATTTGTCCTCGCCTCTCCACCCCTGACATGCCTCAGTGTGTGTTGTTTCCCTCCCTGTGTCTATGTGTTCTCATTGTTCAACTCTCACTTATGAGTGAGAACATGCAGTATTTGGTTTTCTGTTCCTGTGTCAGTTTGCTGAGGATGATGGCTTCCAGCTTCATCCATGTGCCTGCAAAGGCCATGATCTCATTCCTTTTTATGACTGTATAGTATTCCATGATGTATATGCACCACAATTTCTTTATCCAGTTTATCATTGATAGGTATTTGGGTTGATTCCATGTCTTTGCTATTGTAAACAGTGCCGCAGTAAACACATGTGTGTTACGTATCTTCATTTTATTTTTGGAGATGGAGTCTATCTCTGTCACCCAGGCTGGAGTGCAGTGGCACAATCTTGGCTTACTGCACCCTTCACCTCCCAAGTTCAATCAATTCTCCTGCCTCAGGCTCCCAAGAAGCTGGGTCTACAGGTGTGTGCCACCTTGTCCTGGTAACTCTTTGTACTTTTAGTAGAGATGGGAAGTTTCATCATGTTGGCCAGGCTAGTCTCAAACTCCCGACCTCAGGTGATCTGCCATCCTCAGCCTCCCAAAGTGCTGGGATTACAGGCATGAGCCACCATGCCCGGCCCTTGCATGTATCTTTATAGTAGAATGATTTCTATTCCTTTGGGTATATACCCAGTAATGGGATTGCTGGGTCAAATGGTATTTCTGGTTCTAGATCCTTGAGGAAATCACCACACTGTCTTCTACAATGGTTGAACTAATTTACATTCCAACAGTTTAAAAACATTCCTATTTCTCCACAGCCTTGCCAGCATCTGTTGTTTCTTGACTTTGTAATAATTACCATTCTCACTGGTATAAGATGGTATCCCATTGTCGTTTTGATTTGCATTTCTCTAATGATCAGCGATGTTGAGCTTTTTTCATACGTTTTTTGGACACATAAATATCTTCTTTTGAGAAGTGTCTGTTTCCTTTGCCCACCTTTTGATGGGTTTTTTTCTTGTAAATGTGCTTAAGTTCCTTGTAAATTCTGGATATTAAACCTTTGTCAGATGGGTTGATTACAAAAATTTTCTCCCATTCTGTAGGTTGCCAGTTCACTATGATGATAGTTTCTTTTGCTGTGCAGAAGCTCTTTAGTTTAATTAGATCTCATTTGTCAATTTTTGCTTTTGTTGCAATTGCTTTGGTGATTTCCTCATAAAATCTTTGCCCATGTCTATGTCCTGAATTGTATTGCCTAGATTTTCTTCTAGGGTTTTTGTGGTTTTGGGTTTTACGTTTAACTCTTTAATCTATCTTGAATTCATTTTTGTATAAGGTGTAAGGAAGGAGTCCAGTTTTAGTTTTCTGCATATTGTTGGCCAGTTTTCCCACCATCATTTATTAAATAGGAAATCCTTTCCCCATTGCTTGTTTCTGTCAGGTTTGTCAAAGATCAGATGGTTGTATATGTGTGCTGTTATTTCTGAGGTCTCTATTCTGTTCTATTGGTCTATATGTCTGTTTTGGTACCAGTACCATGCTGTTTTGCTTACTGTAGGCTATAGTTTGAAGTTAGGTAGCATGATGCCTCCAGCTTTGTTATTTTTGCTTAGGATTGACTTGGCTATATGGGCTCTTTTTTGGTTCCATATGAATTTTAAAGTAATTTTTTCTAATTCTGTGAAGAATGTCAATGGTAGTTTGATGGGAATAGCATTGAATCTATATATTACTTTGGGCACTGATATGGTTTGGCTGTGCCTCCACTCAATCTCAACTTGAATTGTATCTCCTACAATTCCCAAGTGTTGTGGGAGGGACCCTGGGGAGGCAATTGAATCATGGGGGCTGGTCTTTCCCATGCTATTCTCATGATAGTAAATAAGTCTCATGAGATCTAATGGGTTTATCAGAGGTTTTCACTTTTGCTTCTTTCCCATTTTTCTCTTGCCACCACCATGTCAGAAGTGCCTTTTGCCTCCCGCCATGATTTTGAGGCCTCCCCAGCCATGTGGAACTGTAAGTCCAATTAAACCTCTTTTTCTTCCCCATCTTGGGTATGTCTTTATCAGCAGTGTGGAAACAGACTAATACAGTAAATTGGTACCAGTAGAGTGGGGTGCTGCTGAAAAGCTACCTGAAAATGTGCAAGTGACTTTGGAACTGGGTAATAGGCAGAGGCTAGAACAGTTTGGAGGGCTCAGAAGAAGACAGGAAAATGTGGGAAAGTTTGGAACTTCCTAGAGATTTGTTGAATGGCTTTGCCCAAAATGCTGATAGCAATATGGACAATAAAGTCCAGGCTGAGGTGGTCTCAGATGGAAATGCAGAACTTTTTGCTAACTGGAGCAAATGTGACTCTTGTTATGTTTTAGCAAAGAGACTGGTGGCATTTTGCTCCTGCCCTAGAGATCTGTGGAATTTTAAACTTGAGAGAGATGATTTAGGGTATTTGGCAGAAAAAAATCCTAAGCAGCAAAGCATTCCAGAGGTGACTTGGGTGCTGTTAAAAGCATTCAGTTTTGAAAGGGAAACAGAGAATAAAAGTTTGATGAATTTGCAGGCTGACAATGTGATAGAAAAGAAAAACCCATTTTCTTTGGAGAAATTCAAGCCAGCTGCAGAAATTTGCATAAGTGACAAGGAGCCTAATGTTAATCCCCAAGACCATGGGGAAATCATCTCCAGGCCATGTCAAAGACCTTCACAGCAGCCCCTCCCATCACAGGCCTGGAGGCCCAGGAGGAAAAAGTGGTGTAGTAGGCTGGGCCCAGGGGCTCTCTGCTGTGTGCAGCCTAGGGATTTGGTGCCTGGTGTCTCAGCTGCTCCACCTGTGGCTGAAAAGGGCAAATATACAGCTCCGGCTGTGGTTTCAGAGGGTGCAAGACCCAAGCCTTGGCAGCTTCTATGTGGTGTTGAGCCCACAGGTGCACAGAAGTCAAGAACTGAGGTTTGGGAACCTCTGCCTAGATTTCAGGAGATGTATGGAAACGCCTGGATTCCCAGGCAAAAGTTTGCTGCAGGGACGGGGTCCTCATGGAGAACCTCTGCTAGGGCAGCGGTGGAGGAAAATGTGGGAACAGAGCCCCCACACAGAGTCCCTACTGGGACTTTGCCCTAGTGGAGCTGTGAGTGGAGGGCCTGGAAAAGCCACAGACACTCAATACCAGCCAGGGAAATCAGCCAGGAGGGAGGCTATATCCTGCAGAGCCACAAGAGCTGAATTGCCCAAGAGCATGGGAACCCACCTTTGTATCAATGTGACCTAGATGTGAGACCTGGAGTCAAACGAGATTGCTTTGAAACTTTAACATTTGATGGCCCCACTGGATTTTGGACTTGATGGGCCCTGTAACCTCTTTTCTTTGGCCAATTTCTCCCATTTGCAATGGCTGTATTTACCCAATACCCATACCTCCATTGTATCTAGGAAGTAACTAGCTTGCTTTTGATTTTACAGGCTCATAGGTGGAAGGGGCTTGCCTTGTCTCACATGAGACTTTGGACCGCAGACTCTTGGGTTAATGCTGAAATGGGACTGTTGGGAAGGGATGATTGTTTTTGAAATGGGAAGACATAATATTTGGAGGGGCCAGGAGTGGAATGATATGGTTTGTCTGTGCCCCCACCCAAATCTCAATCTGAATTGTTTGATTCAAGGCCTCATGTATTATACTGCATGATTCGGAGGCCTCCCCAGTCGTGTGGAAATGTAAGTTCAATTAAACTTCTTTTCCTTCCCCGTCTCGGGTATGTCTTTACCAGCAGCATGAAAATGGACTAATACAGGCAGTACAACCATTTTCATGATATTGATTCTCCCTATCCATGAGGATGGAATGCTCCTTCATTTGTTTCTTATTTCCTTGAGCAGTGGTTTGCAGTTCTCCTTGAAGAGGTCCTTCATGTCCCTTGTTAGCTATATTCCTAGGTTTATTCTCTTTGTAGTAATTGTGAATGTGAGTTCATTCATTATTTGGCTCTATGGTTGTCTATTGTGGGTATATATGAATGCTTGATTTTTGTACATTGATTTTGTATCCTGAGACTTTGCTGAAGTTGCTGATCAGCTTAAGGAGCTTTTGGGCTGAGATGATTGGGTTTTCTACATATAGGATTATGTTGTCTGCAAACAGAGACAATTTGACTTCCTCTTTTCCTGATTGAATACCCTTTATTTCTTTCTCCTGCCTGATTGCCCTGGCCAGAACTTCCAACACTATGTTGAATAGGAGTGGTGAGAGAGGGCATCCTTGTCTTGTGCCCATTTTCAAAGGGAATGCTTCCAGCTTTTGCCCATTCAGGTATGATATTGGCTGAGGGTTTGTCATAAATAGCTCTTATTATTTTGAGATATGTTCCATCAATACCTAGTTTATTGAGAATTTTTAACATGAAGGGATGTTGAATTTTATTGAAGGCCCTTTTCTGCCTCTGTTGAGATAATCATGTGGTTTTTGTCATTGGTCCTGTTTATGTGATGGATTATGTTTACTGATTTGCCTATGTTGAAACAGCCTTGCATTCCAGGGATGAAGCCGACTTGATTGTGGTGGATAAGCTTTCTGATGTGCTGCTGGATTTGGTTTGCCTGTATTTTTTTGAGGATTTTTGCATCAATGTTCATTAGGAATATTGGCTTGAATGTTTCTTTTTTTTGTTTTGTTTCTGCAAGGTTTGGTGTCAGGATGGTGCTGGCCTCATAAAATGAGTTAGGGAGGAGTCCCTTCTTTTCAAGTGTTTGGAATAGTTTCAGAAAGGTACCAGCTCCTCTCTGTGCCTCTGGTAAATTTGGTTACGTATCCATCTGGTACTAGGCTCTTTTTTGGTTGGTAGGCTATTAATTACTGCCTCAATTTCAGAAATTGTTATTGGTCTATTCAAGGATTCATCTTCTTCCTGGTTTAGTCTTGCGAGGGTGTATGTGTCCAGGAATTTATCCATTTCTTCTAGATTTTCTAGTTTATTTGCATAGAGGTGTTTATAGTATTCTCTGATGGTAGTTTGTATTTCTGTGGTGTCAATGGTGATATCCCCTTTATCATTTTTTATTGTGTCTATTTGATTCTTCTCTCTCTTCTGCTTTATTAGTCTAGCTTGTGGTCTATTTTATTTTTTTCAAAAAACAAGCTCCTGTATTCATTGATTTTTTTTTGAAGGTTTGTTTTGTCTCTCTCTCCTTCAATTCTGCTCTGATCTTATTTCTTGTCTTCTGCTAACTTTTGGATTTATTGGCTCTTGCTTCTCTAGTTCTTTTAGTAGTGATGTTAGGGTGTCTATTTGAGATCTTTCTAGCTTTCTGATATGGGCATTTAGTGCTGTAAATTTCCCTCTTAACATTGCTTTAGCTGCATCCTAGGAATTCTGGTACCTTGTCTCTTTGTACTCATTGGTTTCAAAGAACTTTTTGATTTCTGCCTTCATTTTGTTATTTACCCAGGAGTCATTCAGGAGGTTAATTTCCATGTAGTGTGATTTTGAGTGAGTTTCTAAATCCTGAGTTCTAATTTGGATTTTTTCTTCTTTTGGATATTATGAATAATGCTGCTATGAATACTCATGTACAAGTTTTCATATAGACATATGTTTTCATTTCTCTTTGGGATCTATCTAGAAGTGAAGTTGCTGGATCATATGGCAACTTTATGTTTAACTTTCTGAGGAGTAGCCAAACTGTTTTCCAGTAGCTGCATCATTTCACATTCCTACCAGCAACATATGAGGGTTCCAAGTTCTCCACATCCTTGCTAACATTTGTTATTTGTTTAAAAACATTATTGTTTAAAAACATTATTGCCATCCTTGTGGGTGTAGAGTAGTGTCTCATGGTTTTGATTTGCATTTCTTAATGGCAAATGATGTTGAGTATCTTTTCATGTGCTTATTGGCTATTTATGTATCTTTTTTGGAAAACTGTCTATTCAAATAATTTGATCATTTTAACATTAGGTTTTTTTTTTTTAGTTTTTTTATTATTGAGTTGTAATTTTTAAAAATATATTCTTAATACAAGTCTCTTGTCAGCTATATGATTTAGAAATATTTTCTGCCTTCCTGTGGATTGACTTCCCACTTTCTTGCGAATAGTTTTTAGCAAATTATTTTATTGTTCAATATAACAATTTGTTAGTCAATAAACATTCCAAAACGTACTGTGATAAAACAGAACAGCAATGATACCTCTATGTGTAGCTTCATGTTACCCTTAGGAGTTTACAATGGGATAGCAGAGTGGAGAGTATTGCTTCATGTGCATGCTCATTTGCAGAATGTTCAGATGTTTAACTAAAGTATAAGCCTCCTATTTGTCTTACATTTCACTGGACTTCATAGCTGAAACAGAGAATACTTTGGAACTGGTGGTAGTTTTTCACTTATAGGAATTAAAACTCTTAAGCAAATATAGGAAGGAAAAGAGGCTACTGTGAACAATGTAGGCAATTCCCTTTGTGGACATGCAATTGAACATGAGGCACATGGACAAAAAGCAAAAAACGCCGAGCTCACTGCAAATGTTCAATAAATGACAGCTGGGTGAATAAATGAATCAATGAGAGTGTGTGAGGTGAATGTCTTGGCATCCTAGGTTTCTACTTTTTGTAACATCATGACCTTGATTGTGCCTATCTAGGTCACTGTGTACTGTCTAAGGTTTGTGTGTACTTGGGGAAGAAAACATCTTTCTAAGGCAACCTGGATTATCATAAATAAGTCAATTGCCCAACTATTATGCAGAATGAAAACTTTATTTTCTGAAAACTTCATTCTGGGCACTTAAAATTTTTGCCCTTTTATAAAATGAGCTGCTTAGTAGTTAATGCAAATTAAAGACTTGCTTGATGTTCAATATCTAGAAATGGTGCAATTTAGGACAACCTAGGAGCAAGATGCTTAAAGCAGGTATATGGTCTATGTGAGGTCTCATAGCCATTTTGGAGACAAACTAGTGACACTGGTGCAGTTGGGATAACAGTGACTGAGATTATGTTAATTAGAGGGATCAAACAATTATTTTCTGTGCATATTCTTAAGCATGATGCTTCCAATGAACAAAACCTTCACTGGTAATAAATAAGGAAAGTGGACCTAGTACATTATTGTCTTAGTCCATTTGGACGGCTATTACAAAATACCATAGTCTGGGTGGTTTATAAACAACAAAAAATTATTTCTCCCTAGTTCTAGAGGCTGGGAAGTTCAAGATGAAGGTGCCATCATGACTGGGTTCTGCTGAAGGCCTTTTTCTGGGTTGCAGACTGATGACTTTTTGCTGTGTCCTCACATGGTAGAAAGGGCAAGGCAGCTCTCTGAGGTCTCTCTTTTTTCCCGAGACAGTCTTGCTTTGTTGCCCAGGCTGGAGTGCAGTGGCGCAATCTGAGCTTACTGCAAGCTCCGCCTCCCGGGTTCACACCATTCTCCTGCCTCAGCCTCCTGAGTAGCTGGGACTACAGGCATCTGCCACCACACCCGGCTAATTTTTTGTATTTTTTAGTAGAGACGGGATTTCACTGTCTTAGCCAGGATGGTCTCAATCTCCTGACCTCGTGATTCGCCTGCCTCAGCCTGTCAAAGTGCTGGGATTATAGGTATGAGCCATCGTGCCCAACCTCTGAAGCCTCTTTCTTAAAAATAACTGTTTTAATAATAATTTTAAATTGAGAATTAAAAAATTATATGTATTTATGGTATGCAATGTGGTGTTTTCAGGTATGTATACATTGTGGAATGGTTAAACCAAGCTATTAACATATGAATCACTTCACATGCTTATCATTTTCTTGTTGTGAGAACATTTAAAATCTACACTTAGCAATTTTTAAGTGTACATTAACTATAGTCACTGTGCTGTATAATAGATCTCCAGAACTTAATTCCTCCTAAGTGAAACTTTGTGCCCTTCAGTCAACATTTCCCCATTCCACACCCACCTCTCCAGCTCCTGGCAACCGCTGTTTTCCTCTCTGCTTTTATGAGTTTGACTGTTTTAGATTCCACACAAAAGTGAGATCATGCAGTATTTTTCTTTCTGTGCCTGCTTTATTTCACTTAGCATAATGTCTTTCAGGTCTATCTATATTATAACAAATGACAGGTTTCCCTTCTTTTTAAAGGTTGAATAGTATTCCATTGTGTGTGTGTATACATATATATCACATTTTCTTTATCCATTCATCTATTCATGGACATTTAGGTTGAGTCCACATCTTGGCTATTGTGAATAATGCTGCAGCCAATGTGACAGTGCAGATATCTCTTTGATATCCTGGTTTAATTTCCTTTGGATGAACAGCCAGAAGTGGGACTGCTGGATAATATAGGAGTTCCATTTTTAATTTTTGGGGGGAACTTTCTTAATGTTTTTCATAATGGCTGTATACTAATTTATGTTTCCACCAACAGTATACAGGGTTTTCTTTTTCCATAAACTTTCTAACATTTATTATCTTTTGTGTTTCTGATAATAGCCTGAGTCCTCTTAATGGCACTAATCCCATTCATGAAGACTGTCTTCATGACTTAATCACCTCCCAAAGGCCCCACCTTTTAAGACCATCACGTTGATCATTAGGTTTCAACATATGAATTTTGGAGACTGACACAACAGGGCATAGCAATTCATTTCTTGAATCTTTTATGTTCTGTAGCAAATGCCCCTTGGAACATAGGATTCACAGAATAGCACCTTATAAACATCTCTTATAAAAATCATCTCTTACTTCTAGTGAATCTTAGTTAACACATGCTCATGATACTGAAATACGTAGAGACATTGATGTTACAATGAAAGAATAATTGGTCTTTTGGGGGCTTGGTATCCTTCTGAAACTGATATGAGCAAAATGAATAACGGGGTGATACTTATTTGCCTTTAAGATCATTTCTCACTTTGGGAGGCCGAGACGGGTGGATCATGAGGTCAGGAGATCGAGACCATCCTGGCTAACACGGTGAAAGCCAGTCTCTACTAAAAAATACAAAAAACTAGCTGGGCGAGGTGGTGGGCGCCTGTAGTCCCAGCTACTCGGGAGGCTGAGGCAGAAGAATGGTGTAAACCCGGGAGGCGGAGCTTGCAGTGAGCTGAGATCCAGCCACTGCACTCCAGCCTGGGTGACAGAGCGAGACTCCATCTCAAAAAAAAAAAAAAAAAAAAAAGATTATTTCTTACCACTTTTCTCAAAACATGGGATTGCATTCTATACAGGTCATGGTTCTATTGATTGCTTGATCATAGACCAAGCTATGATAAGGGTGCAACCTGATCATTAGCCATCTAATCAGTCGATGGCATTCTTGAGCATGCCTGATGTAGAACAAAACAATTCTAGCTCTTTAATTCTGTAGGAGCTTTGCTCTGAAAATACTTTGGGACAGAAAGACATGAGGCCAAGACTAAGATAAAAATTGAGGAAGTAAAAGGCCTTTGGGACAAATTAATGTGGCCATGCCAATGAACTGAATTTGTCTTTCCCTGATTTTAATGGGTCCTGAAGAACTGTTGCAGTGGTGTTTGTTGTTGTTGTATTAAACCAGAGCCATTAAGATATCAGGCCAATAAAATGTCACCTGATTAATTTGCCTGGATGTGGCTATGAACTTATTTGAAATCAAATGAAGAATTATTGCATTGAACTGAATTGTGTACATTAGATTTAAAATGTTATTACAAAAATATCTTTTATTATGTATAGTTTGTTGTATAATGTTTTTCAGTTTATCACATTAGCCTTCTTTTTTGTGATTGCAGGAAAGAGGCATGTCAGTTAAGAAAGGCATAGCTTTCGATTTTTCAATTGAAAATTTGAATTGAAACCCACACATTTTTCAATTGAAACTTTCTGTTTTTGGAACTGTTTACTGCAAAATAGTCATAGTGTTATAGTTGTATTTAGATGGGTATGAAAACACACCTGAATATTAGCTGCATTACTCAATGCTATTAAGGAAATAGTCTTTTTTCTTCTCAGGTAATGTGAGATAAAATCTAGTGCTGCATATAAACAAATCAGAATGGTAGCAGAAAAAGGCTTGGAGTTCATGGTTAATTTATTCTTGAAAATAGTTTTTTTCCCCATTTTCAATTGAGGTAAAGATAATATAAAGTGAAATGCTCAGATGTTACATGTACCATTTAATCTTCTTTGATGAATGCATATCAATAAACAGAACATTTCCATCTTGGAAAATTCCTTTCACCCTTTCCCAGTCAACCTCCTTAGGAGCAAAAACTGATTTCTGTCCCCAAAGATTAGTTTTACTTATTCTAGAATTCATATACTCTAGCAGGAATCATACAGATATACTTTTTTTTGGTGTTTGCTTATTTCGTTAAGCATAATAGTTTCATAATGTTTCCTTTTTTTTTGAGATAGATTCTCGCTCTGTTACCCAGCCTTGAGTGCAGTGGCATGATCTCAGTTCACTGCAACCTCCACCTACCTCCTGGGTTCAGGTGATTCTCATGCTTCAGCCTCCCAAGTAGCTGGGATTATAGGGATGTGCCACCACATCCAGCTAATTTTTGTATTTTTAGGAGAGACAGGGTTTTACCATGTTGGCCAGGCTGGTCTTGAATTCCTGGCCTCAAGTAATCCACCTGCCTCAGCCTCCCAAAATGCTGGGATTACAGGTGTGAGCAACTGCACGTGGCTTATCTATGTTTTAATGCATGTCAGTAATTCATGCCATTTCACTGCTGAGAAGTATCCCATTATATGAATGTACCATAGTTGTTTGTAAAAAGTACATTTACTTGGTGATGATCATCTGTTCAAAAACTCAAAAACTCTTTCCAGTTTTTGGCTATTAATAAAGCTGCTGTGAACATTCATGTAACAAGTGATTTTGTGCATATATGCTTTCATTTCTCTTGGGTAAATAGGAGTGGAACAGTTAGAAGGAAAATATGAGTGCTGGATCATTGGGTAAATTTATATTTAACACTTTAAGAAAATGGCAAATGATTTTTTAAAGTTGTTGTAGCATTTTATACTTCACTAGCAATGCATGAGAGTTCCAGTTGCTCCATGTCCTTTTCAACATTTGGCACTTTTTTTTTTTCATTTTAGCCAATCTAGTGAGCATGCAGTGATATCTCATTATGGTTTTAACTTGAATTTCTCTGATGACAAATGATATTGAATACTTTTTCTACAAATTATTGGTCACACAACATTTACATATCTTTTTTGTGAAGCGTTTAAGTGTTTTAATTTTTAAATTGGGTTGTTTGTCTTTTTGTTAGGTGATACAGATGTTCTTTGTATTTTCTGCTTTAAATACTTTGTCAGTTTTACGTATTATGAATATTGTCTCCCACAGACATGGTTTTGTATTTATTTCTTGATGGTGTTTTGTGAAGAGCAAAAATTTTTAGGTTTTAGATATCATTTTGATAAATTATAAGAATACATTCTTTTTCTATTATGATTTGTACTTTCTGTGTACTTGCCAAGAAACCTGTGCCTACCCCAAGCTTTTAAACTTTTCCTCCTATATTTTCTTCTAATAGCTTTATTGTTGTAGTGTTTGCATATGAGTCCATTATCAATCTTTGATTTGGAGTATGGTGTGTAGTAGGTATCAAAATTGTTTTATTCCAAAGGGAAATTCAGTTGTTCTGTACCATTTATTAAAGCAGGGTTCCTTTACCATTGATTAGCTGTGCTGCTCTTACTAAAATGAAGGCTCTATTTCTGTACTATCTATCCAGTTCCATTTATCTCCTTTTTCCAGTGCTATTTTTCTCTTGATTACAGTTGCTTTATAAGAAGTCTTAAAGTCAGGTAGCATAAGTTCTACATTTTTATTTTTTTCCCACTAAGAAGAATTTTAGCTATTTTCATCCTTTGCCCCTTCAGATAAATTTTAAAATTATCTCACCAATTAAAAAAACTTCTATAGATTTTAATTGTTATTTCATTGAATCTGAAGATAAGTTTGGGAAGAACTGATGTTAATATTGAGTCTTCTGATTCATGAACATAGTATATATTAATTTATTTAGGTTTTCTCTAGTTTCTGTCAATGATGTTTTATAGGTTTTAGTATAGAAATCTTTTACATCATTTGCTAAGTATGTTTCTAAATAGTTGATGCTTTTGATGCTATTGTAAAATTTAAAATTTCATTTATTTATTTATTTTGAGAGGAAGTCTCACTCTGTCCAGGCTGGAGTACAGTGGTTTGATCTTGGCTCACTATAACCTCTGCCTCCTGGGTTAAAGCTTTCTCCTGCCTCAGCCTCCCTAGTAGCTGGGAGTATAGGCATGCGTCACCATACCCAGCTAATTTTTGTATTTTTATTAGAGATGGTGTTTCACTATGTTGGCCAGGCTGGTCTCAAACTCCTGACTTCAAGTGGCCCGCCCACTTTGGCCTCCGAAAGTGCTGGGATTACAGGCATGATCTACTGTGCCCAGCTTAAAATTTCATTTTCAAATGGTTAATTACTAGTATATAAGTAAATAAATGTAGTTATTTTTGGATAGTGACTTTATGTTCTGCCACATTACTAAATTTGCTTATTACTTTTAGTAGTATTCTTGTAAACTCTTTAGAATTTTTGTCAAACACAATCATGTCATTGAAAATAAAGACAGTTCATATCTATCTTTTGAATCTTTCTGCCTGTTTTTTTTTTTTTTTTCTTACCTTATTGCTCTATCTGGGACCTCTAGTTCAATATTGAATAGACGGGTTGAGAGCAGAGATCCTTGCCTTGTTTTGATCTAAGGAGAAAAATTATTACTTTAGTGTTACATATAATATTACCTATAGGCTTTACTTAGATGCTGCAATGGTTTGAATGTTTATGTCTCTTCAAAATTTATGTTGAAATTTAATCCCTAATGCAATAGTATTAAGAGGTGGAGTCTTTGGGGGAAGTGATTAAGTTATGAGCCTTCATGAATGGATTTTTACCCTTATTAAAGGGCTTGAGGGAACTACCTATGTCCTTTTGCTATGTGAGGAGAGAAAGTATATCCCCTCCACAGGATGCAGCAACCAGGCACCATATTGGAAGCAGATAACAGGCCCTCACCAAATACCAAACCTTCTTATTTAAATTAGAATCAGAAGAAATTGATTTTATATCTTTATTTATTATTATTATTACTTTTTTGACACAGAGTCTCACTCCGTCACCCAGGCTGGAGTGCAGTGGCACAATCTCTGCTCACTGCCACTTCTGCCTCCCAGGTTCAGGCAATTCTCTGCCTCAGCCTCCTGAGTACCTGGGATTACAGGTACCCACCACCAAGCCCGGCTAATTTTTTGTACTTTTAGTAGAGATGGGGTTTCACCATCTTGACCAGGCTGGTCTTAAATTCCTGACCTCGTTATCTACCTGCTTCAGCCTCCCAAAGTGCTGGAATTATAGACATGAGCCACTGTGTCCAACCTATATTTTTATTCTTTTAGAAAGCATAGACATTTAAAGCTATAAATTTCCCTCCAAGAAGTAGTTTTGCTGTATCCTAAAAATTTTAACATGTTCTGTTTTCATTGAGTTCAAAATATTTTCTAATTTCTTTTGAGCTTTATTTTTGAGCCATGGTTTACTTATTAGTGTATTTTAAATTTCCAAACATTTGGGAGATTTTCTAGATTTCTTATTGATTTCTAATTTCATACCATTGTAATCAGAGGACATATTCTGTATAATTTCAAACCTTTTAAATTTATTGAAGCCTGTTTTGTGGCCCATTACATGTGGTCTATTTTGGTGACTGTTTCATGTGCATTCTGTTCTTCTTGAATGCAGTGTTCCATAAATACTAGTTAGGGCAGTTTAATTGGTAATATTGTTCGATATTCTATATCTTTACTGATTTCTTTTGGTTCACTAGTTCTTTCTATTAATAGGAGAGCGATACTAAGTTTTCCAACTATGAATGAGAACGTATCTATGGTTTCCTTTAGTTTTACCATTTTTTTTTGCCTTGTATTTTTGGGAGCTTTAATATTAAATACAAGCACATTTAGTGGTTTTGCATTACTTTGATTAATTAGCCCTTTTGTTAGGTCTTTCTGTCTCTGATAGTATTTATCTTAAATACCCATCTGGGTCCTTACTTCTTATTTCTATGGCCACATTAGCTTTAGTATGCATAGTCATGGGAGGGTAAATAGTTTTTTTCCTTTTAAAATTTCAACCTATGTATATATTTATTTTGAAATTGTGCTTACTATAAAAAACATAATTGGGTCTTGCATTTTATCCAGTCTGACCATCTCTGTCTTTAAATTGTAATAATTAGTACATTTACATTTAATACAATTGTTGACAAGTTTGGTTTCTATTTGTCCCATCTGCTTTTTATTTCTCTCTTCCTCCTTTTCTGCCATTTTTTGGGTGAATCAAATACTTTCTAGTGTTCCATTTAGTACTTTATTTTTATTTGTATCTCTTTATATTAACTTACTAGTCTTGTAAATAGTTTTCAAAAAGAATTTATCATAGAAATTATTTTAAAATTTCTTCTGGATTTTTTCATTCCTTTGTTTGGGTGCTGCCACTTTCCTTCTTCTTCTTTTTTTTGTATGTCAAGCTTGAGACCACATAAAGCATTGTCTGCAACAGAGACTCCAACAAGTTCTCCTTGCATCCCAAGATATCATCTCTTTTCAGTTTTAAAATGTGTATTCCCACTAAGAAAAGAAAAGAAGGGCTGACTTTGTGGGATAGAAATATGGAGGTGGAAACAGAGCAACAATAAATAAGAAATGCAGACTTTGCTATTTCTTCAGACTTATTTGCTGAGAAAAGTAAACCTTGTCAGCAGTTTTCTATAGTGGAACATTATCACACTGTTGGTGGGACCGTAAACTAGTTCAGCCATTGTGGAAAACAGTGTGGCGATTCCTCAAGGATCTAGAACTAGAAATACCATTTGACCCAGCCATCCCATTACTGGGGATGTACCCAAAGGATTATAAATCATGCTGCTATAAAGACACATGCACACGTATGTTTACTGCAGCACTATTCACAATAGCAAAGACTTGGAATCAACCCAAATGTCCATCAGTGACAGACTGGATTAAGAAAATGTGGCACATATACACCATGGAATACTATGCAGCCATAAAAAAAGGATGAGTTCGTGTCCTTTGTAGGGACATGGATGCAGCTGGAAACCATCATTCTCAGCAAACTATCGTAAGAACAGAAAACCAAATACTGCGTGTTCTCACTCATAGGTGGGAATTGAACAAGGAGATCACTTGGACACAGGAAGGGAAACATCACACACCGGGTCCTATTGTGGGGAGGGGGAGGGGGGAGGGATAGCATTAGGAGATACACCTAACGTAAATGACAAGCTAATGGGTGCAGCACACCAATATGGCACATGTATACATATGTAGCAAACCTGCACATTGTGCACATGTACCCTAGAACTTAAAGCATAATAATAAAAAAGGAAAAAAAAACAGAAATAACTTCATATAGAGTTGTGCTCAAATGTAGAATTTTCTGCCTTTTAACTAGCTGACTTTGGGCAAGTTACTTCACTTCTTTGATCTTTACTTTTCCACCACTTAACAAACATTTATTATTTTTGGGTTGAGACTTGAAATTTACTCTCAAAATAAGAAGAACCTAATGTTTTCAGTTATATTATTATCAAGACAAAAAAAGCAAAACAACAAAAAATACTTAGTGATAGAACCTTGTAAAAATCTATTAAGGTTTAATCTAACTATTTTAATTTTTTTCCAAAATATCAAGCTGAAAATTCAACAAGAAGCTGGGGCCTTTCATCTCCACATATTTTTAATTTTTTTTTATTTCAATAGCTTTGGGTTCATCGATTTTTAATGCTTGTCTATAACTACAGATTTCAAATTTATGACATTTGTGTATTACTTAGGCTATATGTGTGTTGTTATTAAGAAAGGAAAATACAGTAATTTCTGTTATAATTTTTATCTCATTTCTAATAACAGTTCATACATTTGATACACTAAATCATGTCCTGTTTTTATTTTGTTATAGTTGAAGCTATTCAATGATCTGTAAGGCTTTCTTCCAACTTGCTAGAGCACATTTAAAAAATGTCAATCCCAGAAGGCATGCTATTGAATTTCTCAGCAGAAGTCATTGCTTTGTAACAGGTTCTTTAGGAGATTATTCTTCACAGGCCAGGATGTGCCCATCTCATAGCAGTTCTGCTGTAGATAATACTGTTCTGATAAGACTGTATGTAGGTGCCTCTAAAGATATGTTTTTAGATCTTTTTTATACCAGGAAGGATATAACTTCTCTGTCTAGGTCAACCAAAGCACCAGCTGTTTTGGGAAAATTTATGTCCCTTGTTAGGCATGGAAAGCATTACTATTTATGTTAGAGATTGGTGACATCTGTGTACTTCACGAAAGCTCTGTGAAACAATCAAGACAAATGCAGAGAATGACTTGTTTTTCTTCTTTACTTTAGGTAGTGTTATTCTGCTTCCTTTGTTTTATAGGTATAACAAAAAGTAAAAATAATTATCCATCAAGTGATATATTAATGTATTTTCCCTCAAAAGGAGAAGTTTTGTATATGAGAGTTATGTATAAAAATAATTAAAATGGAAATTTTACTAAAACCCCCAAAGTGAGGATGACTGGGACCATGGGATAGCTTCATAGTAATAAAGACCCTTCTTTGCAAATGCCTCTTCACAGAGAACAATTGGCATGTGACACTAATGACTATGAGGGGACCACAGAATCATGAACTTTTTGCCAGATCCTTCATTGGAAGGCTTCGAAAGTAAATTAAGTCACTTTGGTCACTAGCTCTGGGAATTGTTATCCCAGATACGAATAAAAAGCAATACAACCTTTGAAAACTTGCTGTCTCTTGGAGCCTGTTTCCTCATCTTTCTAAATAAGAAGGAATAATAAACTACTTTCTTAAGTTATAATGATATTATAGAAATAAATATTTATAAAGTGCTTTGATGGAGAACAAAGGAAGATGCTATGAAATGCCAACTACTGGTATTATTTAATCACATTCAGTATCTAAATCAGAAAGATTAAATAATGGTTGGCATAATAACTATTCTGCTTCATCTCAGTAAGTAATTTTTGTGAACTGTTGATTAGTATGTTTTTAATTCCTATGAATTTAGCTATTATAGTCCGCTCTTGAACAATGGTGGATGGGGGAAGGGTTGGGGTGCTAACTCCCACATGGTTGAAAATCTATGTATAACTTTTGACTTCCCCAAAACTTAACTACTAATAGCCTACCGCTGACTAGAATCTTTACCAATAACAGAAACAGTCAATTAACACATTTTTTATGTTACATGTATTATATACTGTATTCTTAGAATAAGGTAAACTAGAGAAAAGAAAATCATAAGGAAGATAAAAATACATTTCCAGTACTGTACTGCTTTTATTGATCCCATAAGTTTATGTCATCTGCTTACAAGTTGACTCCTTTGTCTGAAATGGTGGGCAACTGCAGCTGCAGACCTCAATCTATGATACATATCAAGCGATTCAACCTTTTCTTGTAATGTCATGACTTTTTTCTGCTTCTTGGGACCACTTCTAGCATCACTAGTAGCACTTTGTATGGGTTCAATGGTGTAATTCAATGTTTACAGTATTGCACTAAACAGGATGAAAAATACATGAAAACCACAAGAGATCACTTTTTACTGTGACAGCAATTTACCGGAGAGACAAACTGCTCATTTGGAGATATCAGCGTCACACTGCGCTTTAAGTGGATCCTCACGGCTCTTGAGCTCACCGTTATAGCAACTGAAGGTGGCTACAAAATTATTACAGTATGTACTATAGTTAATCTTATACAGTTATGATTGAATACTGCAGCTTTACATTTGTTTACATTTCTCACTACAACAAATGGTGCCATGTATGGTCTGTAAATGTTTCTGTGCATTAGTTTTGATAAATTTTAACTTTTTGTAATACATTTGTGTATATTTTATGGTAGCAAATGATAAAATAGGCTACTATCTACACATATTTTATGCGTTCATGACATACCTAACTTTTTCTTATTGTTTTGATATTTTTTACTACATAGTTCATCTGCAAGTTTTTTCAAATTGTCACAAATCTCCAAAAATGTTTCCAATATATTTATTTTAAAAATTCATGCATAAGTGGACCCATGCAGTTCAAACCCCTGTTGTTCAAGGGTCAACTGTAATGGTTTCATTTGCTTAGATAGAAAACAAAGCTCCTTACAAAGCTACATAAAGTCATGACTTGAAGGATTGCTACAAATCTTTTTGAGTTCTGTTTCCCGAAGAGATTCTTGGTTCAAATTAATGGTATGTTTGTATCTTTATGCCACTACAACTATTTTAAACAGAAAGTAGGTTTAATGCTAAACCTATTTTTATTTCTTGTATTTCAGAATTTAGTTTATACATTAAATTTAAAGCATTTGAACTTGCTAAAATGAAGATATATCATTATTATTTTTAAGTCCATCCATTCAGTCTTCCTAGTGGGTTAATGATATAAATGTAATCTAGTAGCGTGAATAAGATTGGACAATCCCCACACAGAATATTGAGCAAAAAGCTCATGATGCCTGATCACTAAAATTCCAGAGAGTTTTAGACTATTAAATTTAAAAATTTTCAATAAGTATTAAAAATAAAAATAAAACGATTTATTAATAAAGTATTATTTATTTTAAAATTATTTACTTAATTGATTCATTTTAAAAACTGTTGAAGTAATAAGTATTTATTTTATCATACACAAACATTGCAGCAGCATGCAGAATAGGAAGCAAACATTCCCTATCCCACATAGTAAATATACTTGAACATGAATGTTGGCACTTGGTATGTATAATTCTGCAGGAAACAGCTTGAGGCAGAGATAGTGGGCTGTTCCTAATATTTTTCACCCTTTTCTACTGTTTTAGAACTTTCAGTGGGGCATATATAACGCCCAGAATAAAGACTTCATTTCCCAGCCTGCTTTGTATCTTTTTATGGCCACATAACTAAGTTATGGACAGTGGATTGCTAACAGAAGTATCTTGTACCAATTTCAAGAAACATTTTTTTTTTCAAAGACAAATGACATGTGTTCTCTGCTCCCCTTTTCTTCATTTGTTCCTCTGTCCTCCTGCCTGAAATGTGAGTAGTTCCTTGGACCATAAGCATGAGAGTTGTATCTTACGGAAGAGCTGATAATGACCTAGATCTCTCAGGACATCACGGGCCAGAACCACCAGGGCAGTCTTGGCTTTCTTACTTCCAGACCAATTGATGAGAAAGACAAAGTTCTGTATTGTTTAAATCACACATTCTACTTTTTCCACATTTGCAACCCATGCTAATCTTCACTAATAGAGAGTCCTGAAGATTTTGGATATATGCAAATGTAATTTAAATTTTTGACACGTGCTTCTAAATATTCATTACAAAAATTATTTTACTTCATACTTTACTAAGAGGTCTATGCAAATGCTTTCCCCTCATAAGCTATTATGAGGATTTAATATATTGTCTGAATAGGTTATTAACATACACTCTTTTTTGGTTTCTGCCCTTTTCATTTTATCTTCTTATCTTGCCCTACATTTTTATTGTTCTCTCTCTAGATTCTCTAATTTTGTTTCTACCTCTGTTGTGACTTTTTTGTCTCTAGCTTCTTTCTTAGCTTTCTCTTTCCTCCAAAGGGCAGATTGGAGTATTATTTTCTTCTCTTCCTGAGGATACGCCACCTTGGATCTACTCCCTGGGGCTGGTTCCAGGGGTCTTAAAATCTGAAAAGGGTTTAAGCACACTCAGTAATTGTATTCTTGATGAACTGTGAACCACCACTATTGTGACATTTATGTATATCCTCCAAATTTCCAAAATTTAGATTGCTTATGAAAAATACATACACACAAAATGATAAAAAAAATAGCATCTAGAGCTTGTTACCACCAATTTGTACAAAGCAGGCCTTTGTGAAACTTAGGAAATCATTCTATTTTTAAAAGAGAGTATTATATGCAACTATTTTCTCTATTAATAATTGTGAGTCTTCCATTGTTTGTTATAGTGAAGGAGACTTTTTTTTTTCTTTCTATTCCTTCCAGAGCAGGGCTAACTCTTAGGCAGTGTGCCAGAGTCAGCCTAAGTAGACTTTTGACTGCTTTCTTTACCCTGGTCTTTCCAGCAGTAATTCTCCATGTGATATTGTTAGTGTCTAACTCTCTCCAACAATCCCAAGTTGTCATACCCACAACCTTATCTTAAAGAATAGTCCATACACATTTTCTTACCCACAGGTCATCTTCATTTGTCTGCTTAAACTTGACATGCTGGCCACAGCTGGTTTCTCCAAGGTTTACATCTGATCCTAAGGCAGCCATCTGGACTTGCCATGGTTACTGAGGCAACAGGTTCAAGGGCTTGATAAAAGGAGTCATGTAAGGATTACTCAATTGCATTTTAAAAGTCTGAATGGCACACACTCATAGACAAACAAACAAACACACACACACACACACACACACACAGACACATTCAGGGGGCTGGGTAAAGGGAACTCCTAGAAGGAAAGGAATAAGGATGCCTCATGTGATAGCAAGAAGGAGACTGGAGAGAGGATACTAACCATGGCAGGGGAAGTAGACACAGTGTAGGGGAAACAGACACGAGATAAGCTGCCATAGGTGTGCTTTAGTGGAAGTACTAAGCAGAGGATGAGAATGGATGGATAAGACATCAGAACTTCTGTGATCTTAAAAAAATTTTCAGTTTTTCAAGAGTCCAGCTATGTACCTTTTGAAAATGTTTTCTGTCTTATCTTCTTCCTCTTGTCCTTATAATAAATCCTACCTAGTCAGGTAAATTGGCATATCTTTCTCATCATAATTGGAAAGAGCCTATTTTTAATGTCCCTGTTTGTATCTGATTAAGCTTGTTACAGATTACTAGTTTTTTTCTGTTGGACTAGCTTCTTTCTCTTGCTTCATTAGGAAACAGTTTCATATTCCTCAGATTCGAGGTAATGATTCTGTCTCCTCAGTTATGTGGTCTTACTAAAGAACTGTGCTAGGAGAAGAACAAGCAAAAATTGGACGCCAAATTGTTTTAAGGCTTGGTAGTTACTTGTTTATTGTGTCACTGGTCTTTATTTAGTTGTTCTAGATATTCTGCCTACTCTCACCTACACAATTTTTATTTTTCTATTTATGGATCATTCTCATTGGCTTATAAACATATTATTCATCACATCTGAATAAAACTCTTTTCTTGATTTCACTTTCCCTGTTACTGCCACATCATTTCTTTGCTTTTCTTGGCAAATTGAAAGCATTGCCTATTTTTATTATTTCCAGTTCTCCTTCCATTCTCCCTTAATCTCACTACAATCCAGATTTTCTTGTTTCCATCACTCCACTAAAACTGCTCTCAATAAAGGCATCAGTAACTTCCACATTGCTAAATCCTGTGGTTAATTTTCAGTCTGTACTTTATTTGACTTAGCAGCATCACATGACGCAGTTAATTCACCTGGCTTCTGCAAACACTTGATTTTCCTCCTTCATTTCCTGCTTACTCAAATTTTCTGCTTTCTCCCCTTCTTTGCAATCTTTTAATCATGGGAAAGTTCTGTTCTTAGTTCTTTTTTCCACCAAAGAGAGAATAGAGTTGTTGTGTTGTGAAAATGCCATGTCAACAATTCAGTTCCCATTAGATTATTCTTTTAATCCAAACAGTGCAGAAGAATGGAAAGTGAGCTCCCCACCCTAGGCCGTTGGTCCCACTCTTTGTAGTCTTAAAAGTGTGGATGTTCAGCAGAAATTTGCCATAAATTGATGGATAGTAGCCAGTACTTGCTGTGCTCTCACAGTCATTTTGGATATGCACAGAGCAGCAACATATTTGAGTTGCTCAATGTGCTTGTTTGCAGCTGGGCTTGCTCTACCTTCTTGTTCCAGCTCTTATACTGGAAACAAGAGTCCTTTTCAGGGTCTATTTAGTGCCACGTTTTCCTCATTTTTGTGTTTTGGAGGTGACTTTACTGTTTAAAGTGGTCCCAAGCATAGTGGTAGAGTGCGGCCTAGTGATCCTAGTCATAGGAAGTCTCTGATGTGCCTCGTGGAGAAAATAAATGCGTTAAACTTAGATTAGGCATGAGTTCCACACCTGTTGGCTATGAGTTCAGTGTTAATGACTCAACAATGTAGATTCAATAAGGCGCTTTAAACAGAAACACATGTAAAAGAAGGCTGTATATTGACCTGTCAGTTGATAAAATGGTAGTGACCTGACACTAGCAGAAATCTAGCCCTAGGGGCGATTTATTCAGTATTTCTGCTAGGAGCAATGATTTAATATTTGCCAATTCAATGTTTCTGGAGACTATACAGATCATAAGTACTGAGAATGAGAATCAATTGTATTTGCAAATTCGATAGTAACAAATTGACTTCTAAGATGTCTGTAATAATTTATACTCTAATTAACAATCTATGAATGGCTATTTGCTTATTCCTTCACTAACAGTGTGTATTAGAAAATGTTAAGTCTTTGTCAGATAGGTTAAAAAGGTGTATTACTCTTATTTTAATTTATATATCTTTATGCATATTTATACATATGCATGTGTGTGCACATGTGTATGTGTGTGTGTGTGTGTGTGTGTGAGAGAGAGAGAGAGAGAGAGAGAAAGGTTTGCTCGTATCTTTTCCCCATGTTAAAAATTGGGTCCTTGGTGTTTTTCCTCATAGATTTATGAAAGCACTTTATATATTGAAGAAATTTATCCTTTACTATATTGGTTGAAGATTTTTTTTCTCAATTTGTCATTTGTCTTTCAACTTTAAGTTTTTTCTGACCATTAAAAACTCTTTATAACACTATATAAAAAGTTTTGAGATACAGCTGGAGATTATGGTGGACAGGAGGCAGGACTAGATTGCAGCCACTTGAACAGACAAAACAGTATGTGAAGGCTCACATCATGAAGTTTTGCTCCAGAACGACTGCAGGAATACATTAGGAAAGCCAAGAGAACCCACAGAGCCTCTGAAGGAAGCAGACTGCTCCTGCAGGACCCAGGAAACACCCCAAATACTGTGAGTGCTCAAACTGTGGAAGTGGGAAAGGGAGATCATCGCCCCCAAACACATACCCCCACTGGGGAACCCTAAGGTCTAGATTACAGGAGAAGATTCTTACCTTACCTGGAGCTGAGTCAATTTAGAGAACTGAAAGAAATACAGGGGTACAGGAAGCAGTGGGAAAATCCCTGTCGGCTTGCTGGGTGCCCTAGAAGGCCCTTTCTGCCTCACCTCACAAGGGTCCTTGAGGAGGGCTGCCAGAGGCACTGAGAAAAGGCCACAGGAAGAAGGAAACCTTCAGCTGAACTTTGTAACAATTTGAACCAATCAAGAAGTCTCCTGGCCAGAACTCTGGGAAGGGTGTGAATCTGGTGTGCAGACTCCACAGGCAGGGGAAGAAGGAACACCCTACTTACTTTTGCATGTGGGAGGTGGGTAGCCTGGGGCAAGTTCCTGCTTGCCACTACCTGGAAACAGACTTGGTGCTGTTGTGGGGGGTGGGCATGGGGGGAGTGAGACTAGCCCTTTGGGTTACTTGGGAGCTGGGCTGGGTGAGGCCTGTGAGTGCCAGCTTTTCCCCACTTCCCTGACAACCTGCATGACACTGCAGAGGCAGTCATAATCCTCCTAAGAAAATAACTCTATTGACCTGGGAACCACACCTCCATCCTCCACAGCAACTGCAGCAAGACCCACCCAAGTAGAGTCTGAACTCACACACGCCTAGTCCTGTCCCCACCTAACGGTCCTTCCCTCACCACCGTGGTAATTGAAGACAAAGGGCATATACTCTTGAGAGTTCTAGGGCCCCACCCACTGCCTCTTCCTCCCATACTACCACAGCTGATGCTCTCTTGAAAGTGCTACCTCCTGGCAGGAGGCCAACCAACACAAAAATAGTCCACTAATCAAAGCTAAGGACCCTCACAGAGTCCATTATACCCCCTGCCACCTCCACTGGAGCAAGTTCCAGTATCCATGGCTGAGAGACCCACAGATGTTTCACATCACAGGACTCTGTCTGGACAACTCCCAGTACCAGCCCAGAGCCTGGTAGCCTTGCTGGGTGGCTAGATCCAGAAGAGAGATAACAATCTCTACAACTTGGCTCTCAGGAAGCCACATCTTTAGGAAAAGGGTGAGAGTACTACATCAAGGAAACACCCTATGGGACAAAAGGAAGCTTGAGCCCTAGACCTTCCCCCTGACAAAGCCTACCCAAAAGAGAAGGAGCCAGAAAACCAGCTCTGGTAATATGACAAAACAAGGTTCTTTACACCCCCCAAAAATCACACTAGCTCACCAGCAATGGATCCAAACCAAGAAGAAATCCCTGATCTACCTGAAAAAAAAATTCAGAAGGTTAGTTATTAAGCAAATCAGGAAGGCATCAGAGAAAGGGGAAGCCCAATGTAAGGAAATCCAAAAAATGATACAAGAAGTGAAGGGAGAAATAGTCAATGAAGTAGATAGCATAAATAAAAAACAATCAAAACTTCGGGAAACAATGGACGCACTTATAGAAATGCAAAATGCTCTGGAAAGTCTCAGTAATAGAAATGAATAAGCAGAAGAAAAAACTTCAGAACTTGAAGACAAGGTTTTCAAAGTAACCCAATTCAACAAAGACAAAGGAAAAAGAATAAGAAAATATGAACAAAGCCTCCAAGAAATCTGGGAATATTTTAAATGACCAAACCTAAGAATAATCAGCATTCCTGAGAAAGATGAGAAATGTAAAAGTATGGAAAATACTTTTGGGGAATAATTGAGGAAAATTTCACTGGCTTAGCTAGAGAACTAGACATCCAAATACAAGAAGCTCAAAGAATACCTGGGAAATTCATCACAAAAAGATCATCACCTAGGCACATTGTCATCAGGTTATCTAAAGGTAAGATGAAAAAAAGAATCTTAAGAGCTATCAGGCAAAATCACCCAATAACCTGTAAAGAAAATCCTATCAGTTTAACAGCAGATTTCTTAGCAGAAACCCTACTAGCTAGAAGGAATTGGGGCCCTATCTTCAGTCTCCTCAAATAAAACAATTCTCAGCTAAGAATTTTGTACCAAGTGAAACTAAGCTTCATAAATGAAGGAAAGATATAGTTTTTCTCAGACAAACAAATGCTGAGAGAATTTGCCACTACCAAACCAGCACTACAAGAACTCCCAAAAGAAACTCTAAATCTTGAAACAAATCCTGGAAACACACCAAAGCCGATCTTCTTTAAAGCATAAATCTCATAGGACCTATAAAACAAAAATACAATTAATAAAACCCCCCAAAACAGGAAACCAAGGTATACAGGCAACAAATAGCATGATGAATGGAATGGTACTTCACATCTCAATACCAATGTTGAATGTAAATGGCCTAAATGCTCCACCTAAAAGACACAGATTGCAGAACGGAAAAGAATTCACCAACCAACAATTTGCTGCCGTCAAGAGACACATCTAATACATAAGGACTCACATAAACTTAAGATAAAGGGATGGAAAAAGACATTCCATGCAAATGGACACCAAAAATGAGCAGGAGTAGCTATTCTTTTATCAGACAAAACAAAGTTTTAAGCAACAACTGTTAAAAAAGACAAAGAGAGGGTCATTATATAACGATAAAAGGCCTTGTCCAATAGGAAAATATCACAATCCTTAATATACACCTAACACTGGAGCTCCCAAATGTATAAAACAATTAATAATAGACTTAAAAATGAGATAGAGAGCAACACAATAATAGTGGGGGACTTCAATACTTCACTGACACCACTAGACAGGTCATCAAGACACAAAGTCAACAAAGAAACAGTGGATTTAAACTATACCCTGGAATAAATGGACTTAACAGATGTTTACAGAATATTCTAACAAACAACTGCAGAATATACATTCTATTCAACAGCATATGGAACTTTCTCCAAGGTAGATCATATGATGGGCCACAAACAAGCCTCAATAAATTTGAGAAAATTAAAATTATATCATGCACACTGTCAGACTACAGCGGAATAAAACTGAGAATCAACTACAAGTGGAACCTCCAAAACCATGCAAATACATGGAAATTAATAACCTACTTCTGATCATTGGGTCAAAAACAAAATCAGGAGGGAAATTAAAAAATTCTTTGAACTGAATGACAGTGGCGACACAACCTATCAAAACCTCTGGGATACAGCAAAGTGGTACTATGAGGAAAGTTTATAGCCCTAAACACTTTCATCAAAATGTCTGAAGGAGTACAGACAATTCATCAAAATGTCTGAAGGAGTACAGACAATCTAAAGTCATACCTCAAAGAACTAAAGAAACAAGAACAAACCCAAACTCAGCAGAATAAAGGAAATAACTAAGAGCAGAACTAAATGAAATGGAAACAAACAAACAAAAATACAAAAGATAAGTAAAACAAAAAGCTGGTTCTTTGAAAAGATAAATAAAATTGAAAGATCATTAGCAAGATTAACCAAGAAAAGAAGAGAGAAAATTCAAATAAGCTCAATTAGAAATGAAATGAGAGATATTAGAACTGACACCACAGAAATACAAAACGTCATTCAACCTTTATGTGCATAAACTAGAAAACCTAGAGGAGATGGATAAATTCCTGGAAAGATACAACTGTCCTAGCTTAAATCAGGAAGAATCAGATACTCTGAACAGACCAATAACAAGCAATGAGATTAAATGGTAATAAAAAAATTACCAACATAAAACAGTCCAGACCCAGATGGATTAACAGCAGAATTCTACCAGACATTCAAAGAAGAATTGGTACCAATCCTATTGACACTATGCCACAAGATAAAGAAAGACAGAACCCTACCTAAATCATTCTATGAAGCTAGTATAACGCTAATACCAAAATCAAGAAAAAACATAACCAAACAATAAAACTACAGACCAATTTCCCTGATGAACATAGATGCTAAAATCCTTAACAAAATACTAGCTAACCAAATCCAATAACATATCAAAAAGATAATCCACCATGATCAAGTGGATTTCACACCAGGGATGCAGGGATGGTTTAACATACGCAAGTCAATAAATGTGATACACCACATAAACTGAATCAACAACAAAAATCACAGGACCATTTCAATAGAAGCAGAAAAAGCATTTGACAAAATCCACCATCCCTTTATGAGTAAAATTCTCAGCAAAATCTGCATACAAGGGACATACCTCAATGTAATAAAAGCCATCTATGACAAACCCACAGCCAACATAATACTGAATGGGGAAAAGTTGAAAGAATTTCCTCTGAGAACTGGAACAAGACAAGGATATTCACTCTCACCACTCTTCTTCAACACAGTACTGGAAGTTCTAGCCAGAGCAGTCAGGAAAGAGAAACAAATAAAGGGCATCCAAATCAGTAAAGAGGAAGTCAAACTGTCGCTGTTTGCTGATAATATGATTGTTTACCTAGAAAACCCTAAAGACTCCTCCAGAAAGCTCCTAGAACTGATAAAAAAATTCAGCAAAGTTTCTGGATACAGAATTAATGTACATAAATCAGTAGCTCTTCTATACACCAACAGCAACCAAACTGAGAATCAAATCAAGAACTCAACCCCTTTTATAATAGTTGCATAAAACAAAACAAAACAAAAACTTAGAAATATACCTAACCAACGAGGTGAAAGACCTCTATAAGGAAAGCTACAAAACACTGCTGAATGAAATTATAGACAACACAAACATATGAAAACATGTCCTATGCTCATGGATAGGTAGAATCAATACTGTGAAAATGACCATAATGCCAAAAGCAATCTACAAATTCAAGCAATTTCCATCAAAATATCACCATCATTCTTCACAGAATTAGAAAAAACAACCCTAAAATTCATATGGAACTAACAAAGAGTCCTCATAGCTAAAGCAAATCTGGACTAGCTAAAACAGAACTGGAGGCATCACATTACCTGATTTCAAACTATACTCGAAGGCCATAGTCATCAAAACAGCATGTTCCTGGCATAAAAATAGGCACAAAGACCAATGGAACAGAATAGAGAACTCAGAAATAAACCCAAATACTTACAACCAACTCATCTTTGAGAAAGCAAACAAAAACACAAAGTGGGGAAAAAGACACTCTATTCAACAAATGGGGGTGGGATAATTGGCAAGCCACATGTAGGAGAATGAAATTGGATTCTCATCTCTCACCTTATACAAAAATCAACTCAAGATGGATCAAGGACTTAATTCTAAGACACGAAACTATAAAAATTCTAGAAGATAACATTGGAAAAACCAATTGGAAGTAGACATTGGCTTAGGCAAGGATTTCATGACCAGGAACCCATAGCAAATGCAATAAAAACAAAGATAAATAGCTGGGACTTAATTAAACTAAAGAGCTTTTGCACAGCAAAAGGAACAGTCAGCTGAGTAAACAGACAACCCACAGAGTGGGAGAAAATATTTACAATCTATACATCTGGCAAATGACTAATATCCAGAATCTATGATGAACTCAAACAAATATTAGCAAGAAAAAAACAAACTCCCATCAAAAAATGGGCCAAGAACATGAATAAACAATTATCAAAAGAAGATATAAATATGGCCAACAAACATATGAAAAAATGCTCAACATCACTAATGATTATGGGAATGTAAATCAAAACCACAATGAGATACCACCTTACTACTCCAAGAATGGCCATAATAAAAAAATTTTAAAAATTGATGTTTGCATGGATGTGGTGAACATGAAACACTTCTACACTGCTGGTGGGAATGTAAAATAGTACAATCACTATGGAAAACAATGTGGAGATTCCTTAAAGAAGTAAAAATATATCCATTTGATCCAGCAATCCCACTACTGGGTATCTACCCAGAGGAAAATAAGTCATTATATGAAAAAGAGATTTGCACATGCATGTTTATAGCAGCACAATTTGCAATTACAAAAACGTGGAACCAACCCAAATGCCCACTAATCAATGAGTGTATACAAAAACTGTGACACACACATATATATGTCACATATATATGGGTATATACCTATATAAATTTTGGGTATATACATGTGCGACATATATATGTCACATGTATATATGTCACAGTTTATACATATACACACACAATGGAATACTACCCAGCCATGAAAAGAAAGGAATTAATGGCATTCGCAGCGACCTGGATGAGACTGGAGACTATTATTTTAAGTGAAGTAACTAAGGAATGGAAAAACAAACATCATATGTTCTCACTCATATGTGGGAGCTAAGCTATGAGAATGCAAAGGCATAAGAAAGATACAATGGACTTTGGGGACTCAGGGAGAAAGAGAGGGAAGGAGGTGAGGAATAAAAAAACACAAATTGGGTGCAGTTTATACTGCTCAGGTGAAGGTTGTACCAAAATCTCACAAATCACCACTAAAGAACTTACTCATGTAAGTAAACACAACCTGTTCCCCAATAACCTATGGAAATAAAACAATTAATAAAAAAGTTTTTATGGAGTAGAATTTATCAGTCTTTTCCTTTCTGGTTTTGAGCTTTGATTAGAAAAACCTTCTCTCTATGTGAAAATAATTTTTTAAATTTATTTTACTTTTTTAGATATTTTAATTTTTTATTTTATGTATATACATAGGTGTGTATATTTCTGGGGTACATGAGATATTTTGATACAGGAATATAATGCATAATAACATCAAGATAAATAAGATATCCATCACCTGAAACAATTATGCTTTCTTTGGTTACAAAGAATCCAGTTATAATCTTTTAGTTATTTAAAAATGTACACTAAATTATCGTTGACTGTAAGTACTCTGTTGTAGTATCAAATACTAGATCTTATTCTATCTAATTACATTTTTGTACCCATTAACCATCCCCACTTCTCCCCTACCACGATTCCCAGCCTCTGGTAACCATCATTCTATTTTCTATCTCTGTAAGTTCAGATGTTTGAATTTTTAGTTCCTACAAATTAGTGAGATCATATAACGTTTCTCTTTCTGTGCTTGGTTTATTTCACTTAACACAATGACCTGTAGTTCCATCCATGGTGTTGTAAATGACAGGATCTCATTCTTTTTATGACTGAATAGTACTTCATGGCATATATGTACTACATTTCCCTATCCATTCATCTGTTTATGGACAAATAGGTTGTTTCCAAATCTTGACTATTGTGAATAGTGTGGCAATAAACAAGGGAGTGAAGATATCTCTTTGATACACCGATTTCCTTTCTTTTGGGTGTATACCTAGCCATGAAATACCATATGGTAGTTCCATTTTTAGTTTTTTGAGGACCCTCCAATCTGCTCTCCATAGTGGTTGTACCCATTTACATTCTTACCAACAGTGTGTATGGGGGTTCCCTTTTCTCCACATCTTCACCAGCATTTGTTATCACCTATCTTTTGGATAAAAGTCATTTTAATTTGGATGAAATGATCTCATGGTAGTTTTGATTTACATTTTTCTGACAATCAGTGTTGTTGAGCACCTTTCCATATGCGTGTTTACCATTTATATGTCTTCTTCTGAGAAATGGCTATTCAGATATTTCCCTATTTTAAAGTCAGATTATTACATTTCTTCCTATAGAGTTGAGCTCTTTATATATTCTGATTATTAATCCCTTGTCAGATGGATAGTGTGCAAAGATATTCTCATATTCTGTGGGTCATCTCTTCACTTAGTTGATTTTATCCTTTGCTGTGAAAAAGGTATTGCTCAAGTAATCTTTGTCCTGAAGAGTTTTTCCAACATTTTCTTTTTTCTCTTTTCTTGCTCTAATATAACCTGGTGGCTTTTTTTTTTTTTCTTTTGCCAGAGTCTCACTTTGTTGCCCAGGCTGGAGTGCAGTGGCATGATCTCAGCTCACTGCAACCTCTGTCTCCCAGGTTCAAGTGATTCTTGTGCCTCAGCCTCCTGAGTACCTGGGATTACAGGCATGTGCCACTACGCTTGGCTAACTTCTGTATTTTCAGTAGAGATGGAGTTTTGCCATGTTGGTCAGATTGGTCTTGAACTCCTGACCTCACGTGATCCGCCTGCGTTAGCCTCCGAAAGTGCTGGGATTACAGGTGTGAGCCACCTTGCCCGGCCCCCAAGTTTTCCTTTAGCAGTTTCATAGTTTGAAGCCTTAGACTTAAGTCTTTAATCTATTTTGATTTGAGTTTTGTATATTATGAGGGAGAGGTTTTAGTTTCAGTCTTCCACATATGGATATGCAGTTTTCCCAGTATTATTTATTGAAGAGATTCTCTTTCTGCCAATGAACGTTCTTGGCACCTTTGTCAAAAATGAGTTCGCTGTAGATGTATGGATTTGTTTTTGGGCTCTCTGTTCTGTTCTATTGGTCTATATGTTTGTTTTTACGTGATTAGTATGCTGTTTTGGTTACTATAGCATTGTAATATAATTTGAAGTCAGGTCATGTGATCCTTCCAGTTTTGTTCTTTTTGCTCAGGACAGCATTAGCCATGCTACGTCTTTTTCGGTTCTATCTGCATTTTAGGATTGTTTTTTCTGTTTCTGTGAAGACTATCTTCGGTATTTTGATAGAGACTGCATTGAATCTGTAGTTTCCTTTGAGTAGGATGGACATTTTAACCATATGGATGTTTCCAATACATGAACATTGGAAAGAAAAGAACATCCTTTTCTTTCCAATTTTTATGTCCTCTTCAATTTCTTTCATCAATATTTTATAGTTTTCATTGTAGAGATATTTAACTTATTTGGTTAAATCAACTCCTAGGTGCTTAATTTTATTTGTAGCTATTTTAAAAATGGGATTACTTCCTCAATTTCTGTTTTCAGATTGTTCACTGTAAGCATATAGAAATACTACTGATTTTTGTATGTTGATCTTGTATTCTGCAACTTTACTGAATTTGTTGTTAGTTCTAATAGATTTTTGGTGGAGTCTTTAGTTTTTTTCCAAATATAAGATCATGTCATCTGCAAACAAGGATAATTTTACTTCTTCATTTGCAATTTGGATGCCTTCTTTCTCATGTCTAATTGTTTTACTTAGGACTTCCAGTACTACATTGAATAACAGTGGTGAAAGTGGGCATCCTTGTCATGTTCCAGATCTAGAGTAAAGGCTTTCAGTTTTTCCCCCATTCAGTATGATATATATGGCTTTGATTGTGTTAAGGTATGTTTCTTTTCTACTCAGTTTTTTGAGGGTTTTTATCATGAAGGGATGTCAAATTTTATCAAATGTTAAATGCTTTTCAGCATTAATGTAAATGATAATATGGTTGTTGTCCTTCATCCTGTTGATATGATGTGTCATGTTGATTGATTTGCATATGTTGAACCATCCTTGCATCCCAGGTATAAGTCCCACCTGGTAATTACAAACAATCATTTTAATATGTTGTTGAATTTGGTGTGCTTGGATTTTTTTGGGGGGATTTTTGCATCAATGTTCATTAGACATTCTGGCCTGTAGTTTTCTTTTTTTTGATGTGTCTTTGATTTTAGTATCAGGGAAATACTGACTTCATTCAATGAGTTTTCAAGTATTTCCCCCTCCTGTATTTTTTGGATTACTTTGAGTAGGATTGATATTAGTTCTTCTTCAAATGTTTGATAAAACTCAGTAGCAATGCCATTGGGTCCTGGGCTTTTCTTTTTTGGGAGGTTTTTAACATGGCTTTGATCTTATCACTTGTTATTGGTATGTTATTGTTTTGGATTTCTTCATGGTTCAATTGTGATAGATTGTATGTGTCTAGAAATTCATCATTTTTGCTGAGGTTTTCCAATTTATTGGCATATAGTTATTCATAGTAGCCTCTAATGATCTTCTGAATTTCTGTAATATTGGTTATAATGTCAACTTTTTTAATCCTTGATTTTCTTTATTTGGGTCTTTTTTTTTCTTAGTTTGGCTTTTGTTGCCATTGCTTTTGGTGTTTTAGACATGAAGTCTTGGCCCATGTTTATGTCCTGAATGGTACCTTTGTTCTTTTTGCTTAGGATTGTCTTGGCAATGAGCGCTCTTTTTTAAAACTTTCAAGTTTTGGGCGTATCGGTGGTTTTTAGTTATATAGATAAGATCTTTATTGGTGATTTTCCAAGATTTTGGTGTACCTGTCATCGCAAACAGTGTACACTGTAGCCAATATGTAGTTTTTTTTTTTTTTTTTTTTTTTTTGAGATAGAGTTTCGCTCTGTCGCCCAGGCTGGTGTGCAGTGGCACGATCTGCAACCTCTCCCTCCAGGGTTCAAGCGATTCTCCTTCCTCAGCCTCCCAAGTAGCTGGGACTACAGGCCCGTGCCACCACGCCCAACTAATTTTTTTGTATTTTTAGTAGAGACGGGGTTTCACTGTGTTAGCCAGGATGGTCTTGATCTCGTGATCCGCCTGCCTCGGCCTCCCGAAGTGCTGGGATTGCAAGTGTGAGCCACTGCACCCTGCTGCCAATATGTAGTTTTTTATGCCTCACCAACCCCAATCCTTCTCCCTGAGTCCCTAAAGTCCATTATATCATTCTTATGCCTTTGCATTCTCATAGCTTAGCTTGCACTTATAAGTGAGAACATACAATATTTGGTTTTCTATTCCTGAGTTACTTCAGTTAGAAAATGGCCTCTGGCTCCATCCAAGCTGCTGCAAAGTCTATTATTTTATTCAGTTTTATGGCTGAGTAGTATCCCAAGGTGTATATGTACCACATTTTCTTTATCCACTCGTTGGTTGATGGGCATTTATGTTGGTTCCATATTTTTATAAGTGTGAATTATGCTGCTATAAACATATATGTGCAGAGTCTTTTTCATGTAATCACTTTTCCTCTGGGTATTCAGTAGTGGGATTGCTGGATGATTGGTAGCTCTATTTTTAGTTCTTTATCACCATAGTTTCCATAGTGGTTGTACTAGTTTACTTTCCCACTAGCAGTGTAAAAATGTTTCCTTTTCACAACATCCACACCAACATCTATTATTTTTTGATTTTTAAATTATGACCATTCTTGCAGGAATATGGTGATATTGCATGGTGGTTTTAATTTGCATTTCCCTTACAATTAGTGATGTTGAGCAGTTTTTTCTCATATGTTTGTTGGCTGTTGGTGTATTTTCTTTTGAGAATTGTCTATTTATGTCCTTTGACAACTTTTTGATGAGATTGTTTATTTCTTGCTGATGTGTTTGAGTTCTGTGCAGATTCTGGATATTAGTCCTTTGTCAGATGCATAGTTTGTGAATACTTTCTCCCACTCTGTGGGTCGTCTGTTTACTCTGCTGATTATTTCTTTTGCTATGTAGAAGCTTTTTAGTTTAATTAGGTTCCATTTATTTATTTTTGGTTTTGTTGCATTTACTTTGACCAAGGGTTCTTTAGTCAGCAGGTAATGAATCCTGCAAAGACTAGACACTTCCCTTCAAGAAGTGGGTTCCCTTCTGGCCCAGGATGTGTCTAGAAATGTCTGGGAGCTAGGGCCTAGAATGGGGACCTTGGGGCTCTGCCTGGTGCCCTATCCTACTGAGGCTGCACAGGTACCCAAGTTGCAAGACAGTCCTCTTTACTCTTCCCTCTCCTGTTCTCAAGTGCAAGGAAGGATCCCCGTCTGGAGCTGTGAGGTGTGCTGGCTAGGGTTGGGGGAGGGGTGCTGCAAGCACTTCCTTGGCTACTCTGGCTGGTGGCTCGCTAGGTCACGTGCCCCTAAGTCTAACGGCTGCAAGCCCAGCACAACATTAGCACTTGCCCAGGAATGGCACACAGGTTTCAACCTCTGGGATGGATAATTCCCCTCTGGTGTGGGCTGGTCTAAATGCTCCCTCTGTGAGTGCCAACTGAGTTCTGCAAAGTGTTGCTTTCCACAGTGACAGGGCAGTGCTGAATTCCAATGCAAACTCGCACAATCACTGCACTCTGTCTCCCCCAAGCACACAGATTCTCTCTTGTACAAGGAGGCTACTCCTGAGGGATGGGAGAGGGGTGGCACTGGTGATTCAAGACTGTCTTTCCTACCCTCGTCAATGCCTCGTTCAGTAATATGAAGTTAGAACCAGATATTGTGATAGCTCACCTGATTTTGCTTCTCATGAAGATGTTTTTTTTGTGTGTGGATAGTTGTTCAATTTGGTGTTCCTATGGGGAGGACAATTGGTGGGAGCTTCTGTTCAGCCATCTTCCTCCCCTATGAAAAATTAAATAAAAAAAAAGTTTTCCATATTTTCCCTGAGTCTTTTTAAATTTCATAATTTAATTTTTAAATATTTGATTCATCTAGAATTTACTGAGTGGTAGGTCTAGCTTTGCTTTTTTTCTTAACAGCTAGGTGTTTGAAACAAGCATTTAAAAAACAAATCTAATTTAATTAGCTTGATTGAACCATTCTACAATGTATACATATATCAAAACATTATGTATATCATAAATATATACATTTTTGTCAATTAAAACATTAAAAAGAAAAAAGAAAAAATAACTGTCGATTTCCTCCATTAGTTTGAAATGCCATCCTGGTGTTACATACTAAATTTTCATATATACTTATGTCTTTGTGAAATACTTCAGCATGATGAAACCAGTGCAACATTCAAGTTAGTTGGAATACATTCACTTTCCTTAGTTAAATCTCACATTATTTGAAAATGTTAGTTTATTACTAAAAAATCCATGCTAGCCTACAAGGCAAATAATAGCCTACTAAATACAACAGATCCCAAACATCCCTATAATTCTACAAATTAATGGTTTCATGCATAGAGAATCCCTACCATGGTCAAGGAATCCAAATTAGTTATTTTTGCATGCTTTTCTAAAACTGAGTCCTTGAGGAGGCAACAGAAATTAGTGATGTTGAGCACTAGTAGTACTAATCCCACTGACAACCCTCCTATTTTAAAAATAATTGGGTACTTCAATTTTCTGTGTGGCACTGAAAGTTCACAGCTCCTTAAATACTTATGTAATGCCATTCTTGGGGGGATCTTTAAGAGTTACCCTTCCTACTTCCCAAACACCACAAAAGAACTAAGCCACAAAAGAAACAGTAACAGAAGTAATATCCTATGGCTTTACAGAGTGGCTTCTTTAGAATTGAGGCTAGGTGATATTCTATTTAATTTTTTTGCTGAGCAGTGATAGTTGTTGAGGTAACTCCAAATTCTCATCCACTTAATGAACTCTGTTTTCACTGGCAAATACAACAGGACCAAAACCAGATCATCAGACCAGTGGTTCCCCTGTAAACTCCTTGGCTAGGAGATGAGATAATTAACTGGATCTCTTTTCATACAAAACACAGCTGCTATTTTGGAGAGGTGAATTTGTTCAGCAGATTTTGTTTACTTTTTGTACCAGGTTTGATGGAGTCAAACTCCAGATACCCATGAATATTTCTCAATTGGAGATCTGATGGTTCCTTATGATTTGTCAAAGGAAGTGTCTTCATTTACCTTATTATCATAAATATTAAGAGGAATGTACATGTGGACTTTTTGCCCATCTAATTCATTTGGGTGTCCTGTTGGGCCAACTGATAAGGAGGCTATCTTTCAAATTCTTTAAATGTTGAACGGAGAAACGTCAAGTCTTATTTAAATCTTTCCAAATACGTTCCCTCAAGCTATATCTTTCATGGTTGTTGGTAAAGAATAATTAGATGGGATTGAAAGTTGTATACATTCTTCTAAAGATAGGCTATATACAGCGTTTCAGTTATCTACTGCTATGTAACAAACTAGCGAAAAGCATGGTGAATCAAAACAGTTAATTACTATTTCACAGTTTTGTACATTGATCTTGCTTATCTCTGCAATTTTCACTTTCTTTTATGCAGTTGCAGGCAGATAGTGGCACTGGAGTCATCTGAAGTTCAACTGGGCTGGACATTCAAGATGGTTTCTTCCCTTGAATGTCTGGAGCCCCACTGTGGTTGGCTGGAACAGTTGGCCACTGGCCAGGTGAATCTCTGACTGGTGAAATTTATGAAATAGGAGAAACGGTTAACTCCATCTTTAGGAAATTTATTCTTATCTGGGTGTGATTTCAAGCCTCCCTCCAAGTTTTATGCACTTACAAGCCAACTACTTTATAAGGTCTGAGACACCTTTTGAGCAGATTGGAAGACAGGAACCCTGTAATAATGTGCAATGTCTTTTCTTGTTGCTTAGAAGGGTATGCACAAATTTTTACTAATATTCCAAACTCAAGCCTTTGCCACAATGTTCTTCAATGTTTAGAAATTTGTATTTGTTTCATTAAAAATTAAGAAAATTTTCTTATGAGCTCCAGATGAGCTTACCCTTTAAAACATTTCTAAAAATAAGAAGCATGTCTTAATTGTTCCTTTGATATACTGTTGGAAATTAGATTGTAACTGTGTAGAACTTATTTTTTTCATATTCAGTTATTTTTCTTAATTGTCTCAATTTTTGCTTGCAAGGAACCATATGTATACAAATTACTTGTTTTCTCCAGATCTTGAAATCTAGGTTATTTGTACTGTTTTAAACCCATTAAAATTTTTATATGTGTTACTGAAGAGTATCCTGTGGTTTTCACTGTAACTTTTTTTCCAGGACACAAATTAATTGATACCTGGAGGAATTAAAAAAAAAATAGATATAAATATGGTACGTTATAATTCAGTGTAAGTTTAGTATCCAATCTCTGCCTGACTACTGAAGTTGAGACATAAATCTTCTTCTGCATCAGTGCTCCTCCAGATTCAGACTGGAATGTATACTATTAGCTCTCTTGCTCTTAGTCCTTTGAACTATACCGCTGGCTTTCCTGGGTCTCCAGCTTGCAGTGGGACTTCACAGGATTTCTCAGACTCCATAATCAATTCAGCAACACTGAATCTAAACCAGATATGGCAATTTCAGCACTTAAGTCAGACCCCAGGGTTGGCACGCCAGGATCAAAACTGAGATGCACTTCTGAAATCGTCTTTGTTAAGAAGTTGAGGTGCCTGTGGAAGCTCAAGCCAACAGGAGATATCTAGCAAGTGTGCTGCTATTTGAGCCTTAAGCCTTTATGGGAATTGTGTTGGAGCTTTACATTTGAATGAATGTAGCTGTTAGGGAGCAGAGTTGAAACACTGTTGGATGAAAACACACAGGGAAGATTGAGGAGAGCAACAGGAAGTCAGCATTTTAGAGATATTTGGAAGTTGAGAAGCCTTCAACGTTCACTGAGGAGGACTTGTCAAAAATGAAAAAATTGGGAGAGTAGGGTGTCTCTGGAGCCAGGAAAACAGAACGACGGTTTTTACACTGTGCTCCCCAAAGTCCCACTAGGGGTTACCACATTTTGTAATAGCAGAGAGGAGTAAATAGATGTGAGTCTACACCTCTTACTAAAATCAGAGCTGTGAATATACTAAAAAATCACTCCAGTGAGTTTCATCATTGATTGCAAGTATAAAAGATGAAGAAAATTTTATTCACTAGACCTTATCTTGGGAGAAAACTGCCTGATTTCAGGAAGAGAGACAAATCTCAAAATCATGCTCCAACAAAATAAGATGCTTAGTGAACTACTAAGCAGGAGAAAAAGAGATAAATTGTTTCGTTTCTGAAAAGAAAGAAGAAAAGAAAGAATGAACAAAGAGTAAAGGGAGAAAAATGGGTAGCAAAAGAAAAGGCAGATCTTATGATGTGATTCTATGATTCAGATATCGTCAATAATGTTTCTACACATACAAATCTTTTTCTTTAAATAAATAACTGATAAAGGTTCTGAATTTTAGGTGGTGCTAACATAGAGCAAAATAGAGATTTGTGCTAATATAGAGCACAAATTTTATGTTGTATACAGAGCAGATATTTGGAGAAAGTCCCATGATTATGTAATATTTGGGAATTCTAAGAGATCATGAAGAGGTTTTGAATTTTCACAGGCCAAGTGTATTTGAAATAGGACTTTTTATAGTAGCTCTGACCAGTAGAAATCTAATTTGAGCCACAAAACACAAGCCACATATGTAATTTTAAATGTTGTAGTTGTCACATACAGTTTACATGCCCCAACATTACAATCTTCACACCTGAATGACTTTTTTTCTAATATGCTTCACCTTAGTGGATGACCACCACGATTCTTAAAATTAAGTAAATTATATACCTGGGAGAATTTACTGTCTCCTTCACTCATCCCACACCATCTTTATAAATTAACGAATCCTCCCAAATACTTTGTAAATTTACCCCCTGTGGTAGACACAATAATGGTCCACCAAAGATGTCCACAACTTAATCCCTGAAGCCTGCGAATATATTTCCTTAGATGGCAAGAAAAGACTTTGTAGGTGTGATTACGTTGAAACTCTTGAAATAAGGAGGTTATTCTGGATTATCTGGATGAGCCGAACTCAATGTAATCACAAGGGTCTTTGTAAGAGGGAAGTGGAAGTATCACAGACAGAGAAGGTGATGTGACAACAGAGAAAGAAGGCAGAGGGACTCAAGGAAGAGGACTTGAGCCAAGGAATGCAGGAAAACTGGAAAAAACATTGAAATAGATTTACTCCCCTAAAGTAACAAGAATAAACACAGCTCTGCTGACATTTGAGTTTTAGCGTCATAGATCCATTTCAGACTTCTGACTTCCAGAACTAGGACACTTAGGTGTGATAAGGTGGGGAAGAGGTAGAGATTGCTCTTTTGCATGCCTAGTGTTTGCTTCCACGTAAGAGCTACATTAAAGAAATACTCCTGGCCTCCTTCTAAAACAGCAGTTTCTTAATCTTATTGGCACACCTGGATGATACCAAATTATTCTTTTAAGGAAATCAATATATCACTAAAAATGCATAGAAAAACATCTGGCAATAACATTTCAGGGCTGTGGAGCTACAGTATAAGTACATATGTGTTGGTGTGCACATACCTGACTTTTATGTTTGGAACTGAAGCCAGCCATCTTCCCTAGGACAAATCTTTAATCTGCTAAAGAAACACAAGAACAGGATTTACTTTCAGCTAGCTATTTATAATAATCTAGTTTTCTTCACTTGATCAAAGGAATATAATCTAATACTTGAAAAATGGGGTCAAAACAGCATTCCGAGGAAAATATTTACTGCAAATATTTATAATTGTGTAAGAAAAATCATTATTTTTAAAATTCAAATTGTGTTTTAGCTTTAAAAGTCTTTACTAGATCTTAAAATCACAATTAAATATTTGAGACTCTATGTAACCCCCAAATAAAAATAGTATATTAGTTGCTTTAAACAGTATTCATCACTTTTACTTTTTATGTTATAATAAAATTATGTATATAAAAATTTAAAGGTACAGCACATGTAGTTGTGTGTGTGTGTGTGTGTAGCATTATAAAAATATGAGGAAAAATTTTACTTAGTATAAAAACATGTATATATAAATAAGTGTGAAGGAGAGTTTTTGAATTAAAACCTGCTTTACATAATACCATTTTGAATGAAAATTATGGATACTGATTCCCTGATTAAAGGAACTCTGTCTTCTCAAAAAAAAAAAAGTTTCGTGTCATGGCTGGTTTCGAATCTACCTGGCAGGAAGGATTTTTTTGTAAGAATTAGGCTGCACGTGTTACATTTGGGCTGATCATGCCACCTTTGCTGCCATCTGGCTTGATGTGATATCCAGCACATCTAATTCCAGCACCTGGAAGTTTAAAGTGCTTTCTTTCTAAAGAAAAATAATGCTCCATCTACATCTATAGGTTTGTCAGATGGAGGAGCACATGTGACAAGAAACATTTCCCAAAGAAAGATTGAAAAATTCCAAGGATTTATCCCTAAATTAGGTTCTAATGATCACTCTCCTTTTCCCGTTCATCTGTGAGACTTTTCCCGGACTTGAGCACTTTGGTTAAAAAAAAAAAAAAAAAAAAAGCCCAACTAAACAACTATGTTGTTCCAAAGACTTGCTAGCTATTCTTTTCTGTGGCCAATATTTCCTTAGTCACCACATCAGTGCAAGCATGATTTAACTGACAGATAAAATAGTAATATTTATAAAGACTCTATGTGTAGAGGATAAGACATTGATAGTACACCAATGATTTTGAACATAGGCTCTGGAGAGAGCTAGATGCTAATTTTGACTCCTTAACTTAACCATCTGACCTTGAACTAGTTACTTAGTCTCTAGACCTCAATTTCCTCATCTGCAGAATGTGAATAATGAATGTTCTTGTGCAAATTAAATATGTATATACTACATAATGTCATTTGTTCCTTCAGATCCACTGTCCACCTGCTACTCCTTAGTCTCCCTCCCAAGGAGGCTGACCTGCATGGACCACTACAGGCTCCCTTGTCCTTTGCTTTTTTTTTGGTTTAGCCAATAGGGTGCCCAGAGAGAAGATGAGAGGGAGGGCTGAGAGTGAAGTTGGGGATTTATTCTGAATGCTTGCCCTGCAGCATTGCCTTAGGCTGTCACTATTCCTCCCCAGAAGCTTTCTAGGAGACTCTCTCCTTCTGTGTTCTGGAAAACTACTCCCTACCCTCTTCCCTTCAGGCTTAAGGACAGGTATTGCCTGCTATTACTAGCTCCAGGGTACAGCATCATCTCTACAACCTGCCACATATTTGCAAATAATCCCTTTATTAAACTTTCCTAAGAGAATCCCAATTTAACCCAGTCTCCTTGTTGTTTTTGTTTTTCTGGGATGTTGATTGGTACAATATGTGTTTACCATACTGCCTTGCACAAAATAAATGTCCAACGCAGTGATATTTATCATTAAAAAGACTGAAAGCATGTAATCATTCTTACAATAGCTGTACAACTGGTATGCTGAACAAGTGTGGTGCTTGGATTGTGACAAAAACACAGCTTAAATAAAAATAATCTTACCACTGTGTGTTTAAACTTCATTTGGTGATGATAATTTTCTCTCCCTGGAGGAAAACTGTAGAAGTCCCACGATTTCTGTACTCATTCTTTTTTTTTTTTGGATGAGCACTGGGACTTTATTACACAGCACGGCACTTGTGACAACGGGAGGGGTGGGCAGAAATACAGGCCGGAACATTCCACAGTCCAGGGACGGTTGGTCATTCAGAAAGTATGCGTTTCCGGAACACTCAGTAGTAAGACCGTCTGAGGTTGTTCCGGGGGGTTGGGCCGGAAGCGGTAGGCGGGCATCATCCTCCTGCGGAAGGCCTAGTACTTGTTGTACTCCTTGGAGAGAGCGGCCGGCTGGTCAATGCGGAAGCCGGCGCCAGCCACTGCGGTGGTGCCGTTGTTGACCGGATTCTTGATGCCCTGGCTCTCCAAGCCCAGCCCCTCGCCCTCCTTCCAGCCCATCTTCATCAACATCTGGTAGCCGATATTCTCCTCGGTCAGCTTGAACTCCTCGTACTCCGAGTAGTCAGGCTCGCGGCCCTCCTTGAAGGTCTCCCTAAACTCCAGCTTGTCTGGAGGCAGGAAGTCTGGGATGAAGTGCTTGCCCCGGCCCATCTTCGTCACCTGGTCGGCCCATTACCTCGTCTTGTTCATCTCTATGCGCTGCAGCTGGTGCTCCCAGGTGACCAACTCGCTGTTCACCTCCTCGTCGCTGTGGTAGCCGTGCTGGGGCTGCTGCACCGCCTTCTCCCACAGCAGCTGCATGTCCTGCATGGCCGCTTTTGCTGCATGATCATGTCGTACATCTGGTGCATCTCCTGCTGGTCCTTCAGCTGCTGCTTCTGGGAGCCGGATAGCTCCGTGAGACCCGCTAGACCCACGGACTTCCCATTCTCATAGCCGAGCCCCTTGAGGTCCTGAACTGACAGAGGTGAGGGAGAGTCATCCACGTCCCTCTGCACCAGCTCAGCAGGTGAGAGCTCTACTTTGTTCTCTTCAGGCCTCCACCGGCTCTTCGGCTTCCTCTTGACAGTGGCTGCGGAGGCTGGCTTCCCGGGGGCGCCTGGAGCAGGGATGATGGGGGGCAGAGGCGAGGACGAGGCGGGGCAGGTGATTGTCGGGGGCGAGGTTCCTGACAGGGCCTCCGGAGGGGACCTGCGCTTCAGGCCGGGGTCGGGTGCCATGAGGGTGCTTCTGGAGCCGGCCTTGGCTTTCCGGAACTCATCCAGTTTCTGTTAGTAGCAGTTGGACCCTTGGCTGTTGGGCTGGTACAGAAAGCTGAATGCCTGGGTTTTCGCGGTTGTTCTGGAGGGCGATGGTTTCCATCTCGGGATCCCCGCCCGCTATGAACTTGGCCAACTTTTCTGCAAGGTTCTTGACCTCTTCGTCCTCTGGGGGTGAAACTTTCTGAGAGGCTGCCTGCAACTTCCGCGCCTCCTTTCTTATCTCAGCCACCGCCTTTCTGTAGTAGAGGAATTGCCTGCTATTCTTACCGTGCAAAAATGGAAACGCCGGGTTATCCCTGTAGTCCTCCATAGTCACTTTTGCTAACTCGGGGCCTGCTTCTATCACAAAGTGGCCAGTTTCTCTATCACTTTCTGAGTCTCAACTCCCTCTGGGGGTGACGCTTTGATCTCCAGCCACTGCTCCTAGTCCTCCTCCTCATCCTCGCCATGGGACTGGAGCCACGGGCAGTAGCTTGGCGTGCGAGTAGCTCTTCACCGGCCCGGCGGGTTGGCCAGCCCTAGGCCTGTCCGCCTGCTGATGAGGGACTTCTTCCCGGCGCGGGAGGTAGGCGTGCTGGGAGGGGCACTGGGCGCGCTGGCGTTGGGGGTGGGGGCATCTGTGCCGGTCTGTGCCTTCTGCAACTTCAGAAATTGCTGCAGGAAGCTACCGTCATTGGCCAACTTGCTTGAAACGCAGGAAGAGTTGTGTGCATTTGTGATTTCGCCAGGATGTGGGGGCTGTGGGCTGACCACCTGATTCTGCTTGGCTTTCTGTTCTATTTTGACTTCAATTTCCCCTTTCTTCTGAGCGATGAGCTCTTCCTGGTGAAGGATGTTCATGTTCATTTTTCCAGATTTAGGGGGAGAAACCCCAAACCACCGGTTAGCCTTTCCTGCAACATCCCAGTTGTCCATCTTGAGACTCATCCAATCCCACAATCTCTCTACTCAGTCTTATGTGACAATCCTATAGTCACTTTAAGACACGAACACACTCACAATTCAGTAATTAGAATGTCCTAACCATGGGATAACAAACATCTGACCTTGGTCGCCTCTTCTCCTGAATCCCAGGTTGTACCTTGCTCCAGGCTGCTGCCTGCTGTAGGGACAGGGTGAGTTCCTGGCTGTCTCTCATCTCACCTTCCTATCTCACAAACTGCTGTCTTGGAACTGCCAGTGTTAAGGGTAGGAGAGAGCAGAGGTGTAGGGGAGGGCACTGCTAGTCTAGGAAGCTTCAGCTTCTCTGGACATATGGATGGTTAAAGCTGATGCTCCAGGATGGGCCTGGAGATGATGAAGCCGACGCTTCTCTCTTGGGTTCTTCTTGAGCTCTTCAGAGGTTTCTTACTGGGCCCTCTCTTACGCAGTTCCCTGGACTCAGATGGATTGCTTCCTGGGCATCCACCACACACCTCAGCCTCTTTCTGCTCTTCCCTCCTGCAGACTGAGAAGGAGGATAACCTCTGCCCGACACTCTCTCCCTACTGACATACACCTGATGTGAAACACAAAGCATTGTTCGGCTCAGTCCTGATGCAGTAGTGGTCTCTTGGCTTCTCTATCCAAGCAGTTAATGAGCTTCCAGACTTCTTAGTCCCCAACCCACTTGAGCTTCATCAGGCCAAGTCAGGCACCAGTCTTCCATGTCTCCTATAGCAGGGAGCACATTTCCAAGCTGTTGCCGGGGTTCCCAGAGACTCCCCAACCAGGTCTGGGGACAGAAGGCAGTATACTTCAACCCATCCTCTAAAGTATTAGAGATGAGGAGAGAAGAGCCCTCTCTGAAGAGATCTTGTTACCATATCCTCAACCTACCAGCATCTGCAATCTCTTTTATGTCCTTGACTGGACTCAGGGATCCAAGAGTCAGAAACAAGTTCTGGTAGGGCTCTTACTTGCTACAGCTGAATACGATGAGTATTTGGTGTATGACATCTATCACATCAGCCTCATTGCAGAAACACATCTTTTACGATATTAGCCAAAATAGTTTAGTGGTTTTTTTGTTTGTTTGTTTTTAGAACAAAACCTTAATAATTGGGATGTGGCTAGAAGAAGAGGTTTTTTATTAGTAGTTTGATGATGATATTTATATTATTTTTCTTCTGCCTACATTTGTCTTTTTTTTCTGTGAATTTGAACCTAGGATAGAGAGCTAGAACAAGGGCGAAAGTGGAGAGTGATAATACTACAAGCATCTAGAATGACTGATACTGACATCTGGTGCTAGGTGCTGTAGGGGAGGCATAGACAGAGGGAGGGGGCATCCTGCCTTCCGGGATTTAATGCAAAGGGAGAGTCTCTTATAATGTAAAGGGAGATACTTACAAAGTAGAGGGGAATCAGTGACTTGATTGTGGTGATGGTTGCACAACTCTGTGAACATATTAAGAACCATTGAATTAGTCACTTTAAATGGGTGCATTGTGTGATATATAAATTATATCTCAATAAAGCTGTTAAAAAAGAAAAGACAAAGTGAAAGAAAGGGTTCATTCAATCTGGAAAGTCTGGGGCCAGAGCACACTATTGTTATGTGAGTCTTTAGGTCACAGAAGATCAAAAGAAGAGGTTGATGTAAAACATGGCTCTTTTTGTGGGAACAGTGTGTGTAGCTCAGCTGATAAAAGAGACTTCCCTGAAACCCCTTTAAGCCTGCAAGCACCGTCTCTGCATTTTTTTTCTCTAGTGCATAAACAATGATGGAAAAGGGCCTGCCTTTTCTTATAGCTGGATGTGGCAAGCAGCCATTTCGCCTTACAGACTGGTAAAAAGTTGAACTGAGACCACAGACACGATGATTGTGGGGTCTGTTTGCCATCCTAGGCTGTCAGTAGAAGAAGCAGGGTGCTAGAGAGAATGAGGGGATGAGACACAGAGCAGTTCAGAGCTCTTAGCATTCTTTGAAGGTGATGTTAAATGTTCCAGGAAACTGAATGTTTTAGAGAGAGATGGAAGGGTGCATCTGGTAAGAATTAAAGTGAAGAGGTCTGACTCATGTGTCTCACAAGAAATTTAAAAACTTTTTCCTTTATTATGTAAATTTTAAAACATACACAAAATAGGGAGAATAGAATAATAACTTCCCATATAGCCATCGCTCTGAGAGGTGGGCTCCATCACTGGTTGAAATAACTACACTGTACCTTATCATTTTACTCTGCAAAAATAATATTCAAAAAAATGTAATGACACCAAAACAGAAATGCTAGAAATGGCATAGATGTCCATTTTAATTTCAGATTATGATAAAATCACTTGTGCCATTTTTTTTTTGTTATTCAGTTCGAAAGCATAATGTCTTTGATAAATCTGAATGGGTAATTTTATTCTTCCATTCATATATTAAAAAGTTTTGGCTGGGCACGGCGGCTCACGCCTGTAATCCCAGCACTTTGGGAGGCCGAGTTGGGCAGATCACGAGGTCAGGAGTTCGAGACCAGCTTGGCCAACGTGGTGAAACCCCATCTCTACGAAAAAATACAAAAATTAGCCAGGCATGGTGGCGCGCGCCTATAATCCCAGCTATTCAGGAGGCTGAGGCAGGAGAATTGCTTGAACCCGGGAGGCAGAGGTTCTAGTGAGCTGAGATTGCACCACTGCATTCCAGCCTCGGCGACAGAGCAAGACTCCATCTCAAAAAAAAAAAAAAAAAAAAAAGCTTTTAAGCACATGGAATTAAATGTATCATTCTCAAATCTTACAACACTTGATTTGCATTAGACCACAAGTTTCATCTAAGGGCAAACAAGTGATATGCTCAGACTTCCCATTTTATCAGCATGTAATATCTTTTCTAAATTATTCAGCAGTTGATTACCCAGATTTCTTCATTCGTTTTTCCTTTTGCTTCCCTGTGAACTTTTAATTTCAGTCATTCATTCATCAAAGAAGAACCTGTCAAGAAGGAGAATTAAAGCAAAACAATCTATTTTGCCACTCTGCCATTCTTTTTGTTGTTGTTGTTGTTGTTGTTTGTTTTTGAGACAAGGTCCTGCTGTATTGCTCAGGCTGGAGTGCAGTGGTGTGATCATGGCTCACTGCAGCCTTGACTTCCTGGGCTCAAGTGATCTTCCTACCTCAGCCTCCCAAAGTGCTGATATTGCAGGCGTGAGGCACCTTGCTCAGCTATTTTGACACTCTTTATCATCTTTAGGAAAATATCTGGAAAAACTAGTAATTAAATCTCCAAAAGGCACTAATCTATAGCAATTTTGCCTCTCACCTCAAGTGGGAGTTTGGAGTTATCCATGAGAATTAATCCCTATTAGGGAGGATGATCAACAGGTCAGTGTTAGGGAGCAACATCAGGAGTCTGGAGGGCAAAGACAATGGGATTCCCAGGCTTTACCCCCTTGCAACAGGACCCAGTGGACAGATGGAGAATGAGAACCTAGCGAGCACTCCTTTTTGTCCACCCTCTCATCACCCCCAGGTAAGGAACTGAAGGTTGTAGCAGGGAAGTCGAGGCTGAACTGTGGTTACATAGTTTGAGTCAATACAGCAGATGCAAGACCATGATAGTGGACTCAGGCCTCAGACTGGAAACCAGGTCTACATTGGCAGATTATTTCTAAATGTCATGAGTCAGTGGAATGAGGCTTTCTCTGATTCCTTAGAAGGGTGGCAAGGTGGAGCATGATTTTCTGTGCCCTGCAAATAAAGTCTAAGAAAGGCTGAGCTTTCTGGTTTTCTTTTTTTCACCAAAAACTTTTTATTGGCCTTTTGGATAGAAATGGGTTTATTTGTCAGGAAGGATGATTCCATCATACTTATGCTCGAAGCAATACATGGTCTCCTCTTTGCTGAGTCTGTGTTTGGCCCCAATGCAGCCTGTTCTGTGCTTCTTGTCTGTGATGCTGAAACCTGGCCTACCCAGCACCACATAGAAGTCCAGGCCATAGATACCAATGCTTGGGTCACATATGATACCCACATCGATCTGTTCCTGGATCCCAAAACCAAAGTTTCTAGTATCTGAGAAGTTATTTTTTCTTAACTCGTACTTCTGCACCTTTAGATCCTTCTCCAGGATTTCTTCTGCCTTGAACCCTTGAACTGTGCAGTGAATAGCCATCTTTTCATTTCTCTGCATGCCAAAGGATCTGATTGTATCTAGCTCTGCAAAACACAGGGGTCTGCCCTGTGAGCTGCTCCAACACCTTGGCTGCTCAGGTCAGTCTGTCTCCACTCTCCTCAACACAGATGTTGAGGCAGAGCTTGCAGATGTGAAGTTTCCACATGGGATTGCTCTTTTTGCCTTGATCTGCCATGCTGGAGAACAGGAAGAGCTCTGGTTCTCTTAAAAGAACTTTAGCAAACATCAAATGGAATATATTTTGGGCAGCTTCAGAAGCTCTACATCAGTCTCTCATTAGGCAAGAAATATCTATATGTGAAAAACCTGTAAATAAAATTTGCAGAAATATCTATATGTGAAAAACCTGTAAATAAAATTTGCAGCAAATTATATCCTTGATATTTGGAAAATCCTAAAGATGTTTGAAAAGCAGTCTATTAGTGGGATAGCCATTCAATTCTAGAGTCTTTTAGTAATAAGATTGTATTTGAATGGGGCTACCTGTAGGGTAATGACATAATCCTCATTGCAAAATATAAGCAACTGCAGAGGCAAGAGCTGCCATCAAGAATTATATGCTCCTAAGAGTGCCAAGTTGCTTTAATTTTTTTCTTCCTTTTACAGTGACACAGAAAGAGAGAAATCTCTTTTAATATCTCCATGAAATATTAAAATGTTGTCAGGGTCTTCTAAAAGCCCCCCAAAATCTTTGCTTTCAGAAGTATGTTAGTCATAGTACTCAGAATCACATGGCTACCACCATGGTGTTCCCATAGACTGGCCACATACCCTTTAAGTGGAGAGAGAATGTGGCCAGAAGTGTTACTTCTTTTGGTTGCTGGAAATGAAAATGAGAACAGTCTTACAATTTCAGAATTAGTCAGTAGGAGCCCACTCTTTTCTTAAGCATTTCTTTATTTGTGGATTTTCAGAATGGTACAATTTAGAGATTCAAATATGAAGCCTTGCTTTCTCTACCGGAGAAAGGAAAAGATATAGCTATATCCTGCTGTATATAATCTCCTTCAGAGGAGATTTCAGCTTTATAGGTAAGTCAGAATCTCCTTTTCCTTTCCGGGGTTCGATTTCCACAATACACAATAATTTTAGGGCCTGAAAAAAATGACAATGTCCTCTCTTTCCTGAAACACTTTTTGTAGTGGAAGACCTTTTTTTACTATAATATTTTGTAAATGTGGGCTTGGGAGAGAGAAAAAGAAGGCAGAGAAAAAAAATCTAAGTAATTGTTCAGAATGTGTCACCTATCATTATTTTCAAATACAAGTCCTGTCCTTGGAGCTGTTCTCTTGTTTCACTGATTTCCTAGAAAAATATGAAAAAGAAGACGAGCCTGCTTATATAGTTTAAAGTTTCTTATTTCACTTTTCATATCCTGCTGCAGATCACGCCCAGCATTTCTCCAGGGTGGTGTTTGAACAGATATCCTCTGTTTAATATGTGCTCCATTGTCATTGTTGAGAAGACAATAGTTCCCATGTCTTCTGCATCCAGGTGACACAGGGCAGATTGAATGCATCACCAAATGCACATCTCCTTTTCTATGATCATTTATTGTTGGAGAAGGAAGATACTTATTTTTATGTTTGAGAGAACTGATGTCCAGAGATGAAAAGTGATATGTTTAGAGGTCAATGGCTAGTTTGCAGTACAGTCAGAATGACTGCAATGACTGCCCAGATATCTTGACCCTTTGTTTAGTGCTAATTTTCCCATTTTGTATCCATAAGCCTCTTGGTGGCATACTTTTATTTGCTCTATCTACCTGAGGCTCTGGGTTCTCATATTGAGGACCTACTTCCTGCCTTGGCAGAAAGTCTGCCCTGACCTGCTCTTCTGTCAGAGCCTCCTGTCAGTCTCCTTGCCTCTGGCTACATGCAGTAGCTTCCTTAAACATCTCTGTGGCTTCCTAATCAACCTCTAGTTCTGGTGCTATTTGTGACCCGTCTTCAATCTGCCTTATTCCCAAATTACTGCTTTGCTTTAGAATTTTTTGTTTTTCTTTTGAGATGGAGTCTCACTTTGTTGCCCAGGCTGGAGTGCATTGGCCCTATCTCGGCTCACTGCAACCTCCACCTCCTGGGTTCAAGCGATTATCTTGCCTCAGTCTCCCAGGTAGCTGGGATTAGAGGTGTGTGCCACCATGCCCTGCTAATTTTTGTGTTTTTAGCAGAGACGGGGTTTTACCCTGTTAACCAGGCTGGTCTCAAACTCCTGACCTCAGGTGATCTCCCCTCCTTGGTCTCCCAAAGTGCTGGGATTACAGGTGTGAGCCACCACCCCCGGCCTTTGCTTTAGCTTTGACATGGGGAGGGGAAGGAGGGGACACTTATCCTCTTCCTTATGCAACTAGGAATCTTCTCAAGCTTTCTTTCCCCAAGAGTGGAGAGTGTTTGAGTCTCTTCTGCTCCTCTCTACCTCAGCGCTCAATTCTCCCCAGGGAGAAGGAGGGGTGGAGCTAATTGATCAGGCAATCTTACTAGTGAGTGTGATCAATATGCCTTGTGGTGGGGAAACTGGCTCTGTCCTGCCCATCTTTGACCTGAGGCGCAGTACCTGCCTCTCTTTGACCTGAGGTGCCGTGGGCCTGCTCACATCTCTGGCCTCTGTTTTTTTTTTTTGTCTCCTCTGTCACTCACCGAGGCTGGAGTGCAGTGGTGCGATCTCAGCTCACTGCAAGCTCCACCTCCCGGGTTCACACTATTCTCCCACCTCAGCATCCCGAATAGCTGGGACTACGGGCGCCTGCCACCATGCCCGGCTAATTTTTTTTGTATTTTTAGTAGAGACAGGGTTTCACTGTGTTAGCCAGGATGGTCTCGATCTCCTTACCTTATGATCTGCCTGCCTCGGCCTCCCAAAGTGCTGGGATTACAGTTGTGAGCCACCGTACCTGGCCATCTCTGGCCTCTTAATTAACTTTCTAGCTGCAGTGTTCTCCAGGTGTTCACCCATGCAGCAGGATGCTGTCTTCCTTGAAGCTGGCTGAGTAAGTAGATTTGGTGTGCTCTACAGACTGCATTCCCCATAGTTTGGACCAAGATTTAGGAAGAGTCAGGAGTATTATTTTGTCCCAAGGTTTAAAATGTATTCTTCCTCACAGCTGACAGTTGGGCCCTGTGTGTTGGAAGTTATTAGGTGCTGGCCCAGCCATTAATACAGCTGACACTGTGATTCCTGTTTGGCCATCCATTCTTTGTAGGACTTCTCCATTAGTTAGAACTTTTGTGGGGAGAAAAGTAACCTTAGGCTCCCAAGTGTCAAAGATCTGCAATGTTGGTTCGTTTCTCCTGGTTACCTGGTTGTTGGAGGATGAATTGCCTGTCTCCTATACAATTTTTGGTCTGTCATTAGCTCCCGTTTCACTACTCAATTCACATTAATCAAAAACCATTTTGAAAAAATTGATTTAACAAGGAAAATAAATGATGTTTACTTAATACTTTTATACACTCTTTATCATACTAGCTATTGCATTCGGATTGTCTATTACCTGTAACAACGTAGTGAAGGGATATTAATATACCCATTTTAGATAAAAAAAAACTTAGGCCCAGAGGGGGAAAGTCTCAAAAGGTCATTCAGAGCCACTCAAGATATCCCCATTTGTCCAGTAGCTATTATGTGCCAGGCATAGACCTAAATGTTTTACAGAAAGTATTTTGTTTATTATTTACCACCGTGTTGCCAGGGAGGCATTATAATCTCTGAGAAATTAACAACTTGCCAAGGAACATATATCAAAGGAAGGATGGAGACAGAACTGGAATTCACATCTTTCTGGCTCTAAAACTGCAAGTTCTTCCTAACATTTCAGGGTGCTTTCCCTTTACAAGTGCTCATTTTTCAACTAGATTTTTGAACTGTTAGGGAGACAAGTTTATTGTTTCAGGCCTGCACAGAATTGATAGTAGCAGTTAGAGTTCAGTTTCTCTCTCTCCCTTCCCATCAACTTCTCTCCCATTTCTGGGAATGGGGACAGAGAATTTAGAAAATTTATAGGTACACAATGTAATTTTGCTTGGAAAACCCTTTAGATGATTGAAATCTCTTTAAAAAAAACTATACCTTCACCTCTCAGATTTCTGCCCAACGACAAGATCTATGGCTGGCTGTGTGCTCTTAGAGTAAGCGCTAGCTCTCATATTCCTGGCACATGGCCCTGGTTTGGTACTTCCTGGTGTCTTGTCCCAATTACAGGCTCCTCTGCCACTTACAACCCTCTGGTAAAAGACCAGGTCACTTTCCAAGAAGCAAGTTATTTGATTAAGCAAGTATTTATGTAAAATTTGTAATATACACATTTAGAAAAATACCAAATTACTAGCTGCACAAGTTTTGCCTTTTCTTTTTGCATTTTGTAATGTGTTTGATTGTCAAACTTGGAGGAGATAAAATGGACAGTAGCAACATTTCCATTGGAAGAAAGATGTCTGAAGAGCTTATAAGGAGGTAAATTTGAGTGGTAGGATGTTCCTTACATTTGTTTAACAGTAGGCAACACATTTAAAGGTGCAGCAAGTTAATAGGTACTGGGAAGAGCAAAGGTAAGAGATTGAAGGGTTCAGGCTGTCTTTGAAGATAAAAATGGGAAGTCTGAAGATGAATTTGAGGTCCCAAGAGAGGGTGAGGAAAAAGTGAGGTGTGAGAAACATTATTCAAACTACACTAGGTCTACAATGAAGTGACAAATAGGTTTGACTTCTAAAAGTAAAAATGAAGATAATGCCAACATAGCTAGGTTAGGGGCAGTTTATTTGCTTATTTGTTAAATTCTATCATAAGCTGGTTGCCAGTGGGATAGATACTAAAGAGGAGGTATAGTACATGACAACTCATTGGATAATCATACTAATAATCTATTTTTCCTAGAATAAATAAATTTATTTTTAGACTTATAAAGCTGGTTCATTGAACAGTCTGAACTGAGTGTGTGTGGGGGAGTAGAGTAGTTTTAATTTTCTTTCCTTATTCCTGCCTTGATACATCTTCTTTCTAGTCTCATTATTTTGACCCTTTACAACATCTTGGGAAGATTCACAGCATTCTGATTGCTTTGAGTGTTTCAAAAATCTAGTACATGCCAGTTTAATCCACATGAAAGCTTTAAGCTCATCCTATGTGACACTCTGCCATGGTTCAAGATTTCAGGACAGTATGGAGATTCCTCAAAAAACTAAAAATAGAACTACCATATGATCTAGCAATCCTAGTTCTGGGCATTTACCCAAAGGAAAAGAAATCAGTATATCAAAGAGACATCTGCACTCCATGTTTATTATAGCACTGTTTGGAATAGCCAAGATATGAAATCAACGTAGGTGTCCAACAACAGATGAACGAATGCATACACACACAATGGAACACTATTCAACCATAAAAAGAGTGAAATTTTATCATTCATGGCAACATGGATGGAAATAAACGACATTACGTTAGGTGAAATAAGCTAGTAACAGAAAGTTAAATACTTCATGTCTTCACTCAATATGGAAGCTAAAAAAATTTTGATCTCATAGAAGTAACAGGTCAAACAGAAAATACTAGAGGCTGGGAAAGGCATTGGAGAAGGAGGAAATAGAGAGACTTGTTAAAGGATATAAATTACAGCTAGATAGGAGGAATAAGTTCTAGTGTTGTATAGATGTAGAATGACTATAGTTAATAATAATATATAGTTTCAAATAGCTAGGAGGATATTGAATGTTGCCAACACGAAGAAATGATAAATTTTGGAGATGATGGATATGCTAATTACCCTGATTTGATCACTATACATTACATGTGTCACCACATCACTATGTACTGCTGTGCACAGTGGCTCACATCCGTAATCCCATTACTTTGTGAGGCTGAGGCGAGAGGATTGCTTTAGGCCAGGAGTTTGAGACCAGCCTGGGCAACATGGTGAGACCCACTCTCTGAAAAAATAAAAATAAAATAAATTATCCAGGCATGGTGGCACATGCCTGTAGTCCCAGTTACTTAGGAGGCTGAAGTGTGAGAAGAGCTTGAGTCCAGGAGTTTGAGGCTGCAGTGAGCTATGATTGTAACACTGCACTCTAGCCTGGGCAACAGAGCAAGACCTTATCTCAAAAAACAAAACAAAACAAAACAAAACTATATACCCCCTAAATATATACAATTATTATGTATCAATTAAAAACATGAAAAAAGGACAATATCCAGTTTGGTACAAAGAACAAATTATCTGGATAATAATGTCTAATAGAATATAAGGAATCTAGAGAATAGGAACAGGTCTTCATAAGTGGTTTTATTGTTTGTTTAAAAAAATTGCATTGGATTCATACCAAGTCAATTCAGTTTATTGTTTAAATGTCTGAAAAATTTGATATAATTATTTTAACTATTTCAATGACATTAATATTTTCGGTATGAAATCATAACTTTAATAAGAAAACAGTTTTAAAATGATATATATGTATAACACTATTGATTGTTTTGATATTCTAAAAGTAGTAGAAGAAGGTCTTATGGTCTTGTAGAAATATGAAATACAAAAATATGGAAAAGGATAAAAAGTTAACTTAAAATAAGAAATAGTGGATGTAGACCATTTGTATTCCATCCATCTATGGATCCACTAATCAATCATTTAAACAACCATTTCTTGGGAGGCCACCACATTTTAGATTATAACTAAGTAAAGTCTGATAGTCCCCTGATAATAAAATATGCCCAAGAAGGCCAATTTGTTTTTTCAATTACATCCCTTTTCTGAACTTACTTCAGATTTCTCTTTACAGTCTGTCTTTTGCTTGGCCTAAGTATTGTACCTTGCTCCAGTCTGCTGTGGCCAGTACTTATGCCTTCAATGCTTTTGGCAAATGTTACACAGAAAGCCACTCATCCTTGAGAACACTCTGAGGTGGCTAAACAAAGGCAAGCCACTTCACCAGTTCCTTAGGAGGCCACTACACAGGACAAAATGGACGATCATATTTCTTTAAGAACAAGTTCCAAGTTCCTCCACCTGGTACTAGGAGTCTGTGCCAGGAGTGTGGGCTGTGACACGAATGGCTACTGCCAACATGAGATATGAGGGATGGCAAGTGGGCAATTTAACATGCTAGGACAGTCTCTTACCACAAAGCAGCAGATTATTATTTTACCCAGTCTTCAGCTGGTTGTTGAAAGTTTTTGGTTGATTCCAGAATTCTGTAAAGTTCTTTCAGTTTTTGCCAGCTCATGAATTGCTTTTGTGGAGGGAAAAAGTCCTGGTGTTCCTACTCTACTGTTTTTGATGATATTACTTTCATGGGTTTTCCTTAGGAATATGACACTGCAAAGGAAGTTAAAGGTCAGTCTTTCCTGTCTTTTGTCTTTATACTTAGAAGATAGCAATACATAAACTATTCACATTTGTAGAAAGAAAGTCTCATTTAATTAACATTTCTGACCCACACCTTCACCCATTCCTCTTTCTTTTTACAAGGAGAAACACTTTAATTGGTACCATGGGTAGAAGGCTCCTGTCTGCCTGCTCTAGGCTCTGTTTAAATTTCCCCTTTTATTTTTAGCTGACAAATGATATGCTTTGGCTGTGTCCCACCCAAATCCCATCTTGAATTGTAGTTCCCATAATCCCTACATGTTGTAAGAGGGATCCAGTGGAAAGTGATTGGATCATGGGAGCAGTTTCCTCCATGCTGTTCTCTTGATAGTGAGTGAGTTCTCATGAGATCTGATGGTTTTATAAGGGGCTCTTCCCCCTTTGCTTGGTACTCCCTACCTCCTGCCTACTTGTGAAGAAGGTTCCTGCTTCACCTTCTGCCATGATTGTAAGTTTCCTGAGGCCTCCCTAGCCACACAGAACTATGAGTCAATTAAACCCCTTTTCTTTATAAATTACCCAGTCTTGGGCAGTTCTTTATAGCAGCATGAGAACAGACTAATACAGTAAATTGGTACCAAGGTAGTGGACTGCTGCTATCAGGATACCCGAAAATGTAGAAGTGACTTTGGAACTGGGTAACAGGCAGAGGTTGTGATGTAGGATTTTTTGTAGTCATTTTGCCAGCCAGGGGGTGATGCCCCTGGCTGGGACTCCCTCAGACACACTGCCTGTCGCAGGAGGCACCCTGCCCACTTGCCCCACCTGGGCTGAGTTTGGCTTGTGGACTGGCTCAGCCCGCAGCTGGGCTGGGCATGCCCCAGCCTGCATCTGTTATAGCTTGTACCTGTGTTCGGTGGTTCCTGAGCTCTTGTCCTGCATCCCAGAAGAATGAGGATACACTCAATTGAAGGGTGATGAGAATGGAGAAGAATTTTATTGAGTGATGGAAGAGCTCTCAGTGGAGAGTGGACATGGGGGTGGTCCCTCACCTCCACAGTCAGGTGGTTTTTCTCCCAGTGTGGCTGAGTCCAGGGCTTTTGTGGGCTCAGACTATGGGAGTGTGTGCTGATTGGTTCGTGAGTATGCAAGGAAAAAGCAAAAGGCTAAAGCAAAGGCACCACTCAAATATGGTCATGGCAGTGTAGAAAACCAATTAGGAAAGGGTAGGTATATGTAAAATAGGTGAAGGGTGGGGATCAATCAGAGGAGTGTGTCAAATGGGAAGACAGGTTCCCAATCTAGTCTGTGGATTTGACTTGCAGCTTGGGTTTCAGGCTTTAAACTATCTTTGGCTTATAGATGGATTTTCACTGGGGATCTGTTCCTATCTGCCTAGGCATTTGTCTGCCTCCTGCCACTATTAGTTTGAACAGTTTGGAGGACTCAGAAGAAGACAGAAAAATATGAGAAAGTCTGGAACTGCCTGGAGACTTTGAGGGCTCAGAAGACAGGAAGATGTGGGAAGGTTTGGAACTTCCTAGAGATTTGCTGAATGTCTTTGACCAAAATTCTGATAGTGATACGGACAATGAAGTACAGGCTGAGGTGCTCTCAGATGGAAATGAGGAACTTGTTGGGAACTGGAGTAAATGCCACTCTTGCTATGCTTTAGCAAAGAAACTGGTGACATTTTACCCCTGCCCTGGAGATCTGTGGAACTTTGAACTTGAGAGAGATGATTTAGGGTATCTGGTGGAAGAAATTTCTAAATGGCAAAGCATTAAAGAGGAAGCAGAGCATAAAGGTATGGAAAATTTGCAGCCTGATGATGTAGTAGAAAAGAAAATCCCATTTTCTGGGGAAGAATTCAAGCTGGCTGCAGAAATTTGCATGAGTAATTGGGAGCTGAATGTTAATCAACAAGACAATGGGGAAAATGTCTCCAAGGCATGTCAGAAACCTTCACAGCAGTCCCTGTCATCACATGCCCAGAGGACAAAATGGTTTTATGGACCAGACCCAGGCCCCCTCTGCTCTGTGTAGCCTTGAGACATGGTGCTCTGCATCCCAGCTACTTCAGCTCCAGCTGTGGCTAAAAGGGGCCAAAGTACAGCTTGCGCCATTGCTTCAGAGGGTGCAAACTCAAACACGTGGTGGCTTCCATGTGGTGTTGAGCTTGTGAAATGCACAGAGTTCAAGAATTGAGGGTTGGGAACCTCCGCCTAGATTTCAGAGGATGTATAGCAGTGCCTGGATGTTCAGGCAGAAACTTGCTGCAGGGGCAGAGCCCTCATGGAAAACCTCTGCTAGGGCAGTGTGGAAGGGAAATGTGGGAGTGGAACCCCCACACAGAGTCCTCACTGTGGCACTGCCTAGTGTAGCTAGGGCAGTGAGAAAAGGGCCACCATCCTCTGGACCCCAGAAGGGTAGATCCACCGACAACTTGCACTGTGTGCCTAGAAAACTCACTCAACACCAGTCCATGAAAGCAGCCAGGATAGGAGCTTCACCCTGCAAAACCACAGGGGCAGAGCTGTCCAAGGCTGTGGGAGTCTACCTCTTGCATCAGTGTGACATGGATGTGATACATGGAGTCAAAAGAGATCATTTTGGAACTTTAAGATTTAATGACTGCCCTGTTGGATTTTAGATTTGCATGGGAACCTGTTGCCCCTTTGTTTTGGTCAACTTCTCCCATTTGGAATGGGTGTATTTACCCAATGCCTATACCCCCATTGTATCTAGGAAGTAACTAACTTGTGTTTGATTTTACTGGTTCATAAGTGGAAGGGACTTGCCTTGTCTCAGATGAGTTTGGAATTGGACGTTTGAGTTAATGCTGGGTTGAGTTAAGACTTTGGGGGAATGTTTTGGGGTGATTGAACTATTCAGTGTCCTGATTGTGGTGATGTTTATACAAATCTATACCTGAGTTAAAATTCATAGAACTGTGCACTGAAAAAAGTTAAATTTCACAACATATTAATTAAAAATAAAATAAAAATAAAACAAAATCGGAAACAAGACAAATAATGCCTACCCTTCAAGTTCTGGTCTTTCCCACACCTATTTTTCAAGTCCATTCCAGGCCACGCTGAGTTTCTGTTTTCTTCCTCTGAAAGGATATTACTAAGTAGACCATTTATCATTTGGTTCTTATCAACAAGAGAATGTACTTCCTAGATCAATAATTGTACTTAGAATAACATATTTGCTGACTACATCATTTATCACTGGACACTTATCAGTAATTGCTTTGCACTGTTGCATACCTCTCCCAGGTGGGCATGCCTTGTTTCTTTAGAAAGCATGGAACTAGCACTCATTTTTATGTATACTACTATTTCTTCTCTACTACATATTGATATGTGTAATACTTTTGTGTATGATGTGTGCAATACTATTGCTGATGTGTATAATACCACTTTATTTTTTATTCAAAACAAACTAGTGAGATAGTATTAATATTTCCATGTTTTTTTTTTTTTTTTTTTTTTTGAGACGGAGTCTTGCTCTGTCGCCCAGGCTGGAGTGCAGTGGCCGGATCTCAGCTCACTGCAAGCTCCGCCTCCCGGGTTTACGCCATTCTCCTGCCTCAGCCTCCCGAGTTGCTGGGACTACAGGCGCCCGCCACCTCGCCCGGCTAGTTTTTTGTATTTTTAGTAGAGACGAGGTTTCACCGTGTTAGCCGGGATGGTCTCGATCTCCTGACCTCGTGATCCGCCCGTCTCGGCCTCCCAAAGTGCTGGGATTACAGGCTTGAGCCACCGCGCCCGGCCTATTTCCATGTTTTTTTGAAGAGGAAACTAAGGTTTGTAAAATTATAGGAAGTGTCCAGAGTCACATAAAAAGCAAGAGGAAAAGCTGTGGAGTAAGACTAGTTCTGGCTGACTCTAAAGCCCATGATCTTTTCTCTATACCACTGTGCTGCTGCACAACCAGTTGGCATGCTACTAAAGGAAGAGACTGTCTTCGTTTCAGAATCGCAATCAGTCCTCAAGGACTTCTTGACATTTGAATGAAAAAAAATAAAATAAAATAAACCATTTAGTTCTGTTTTGTATGAGAGGTTTAAGGTGCTTGAATACTCTAGTTTGGCTGCATGCTTGTCCCTCAGAGTGACTCGGACTCTGCAAGTCCAGGTGTGGGGAGATGGAGCTGGTGTGAATAACTGGAGAAACGATGTGTGGGCTGCAGGAGCCAAGGCTAGGCTTGTTTCTTGGTAATTGTCCTGGAAATTAGGAATCATGCAGAAGAACAAATAATAGAAAAAAGACATGAGAACCTTAAGAATGTAACTCTAATGTCCAACAGCAGTCATTGTATGTAATGTATTAATTTCTGTCATATGCTTTTGGAATGTTATGAGTTAGTACCCTCCTTGGGAGAACTGAGAAAAGAATCATTCAAATTATTTTTGTTTTCTGTGGGTCAAAAGAGAATCTGCAGTTGAGAAAGACTGGAGGTTGGGAGTGTGGGGTAGTAGGAGAGAGGTTCCTGCTTTTCTATACAGGGAAAGGGAGTTTCGGATAGATAGAAGGGGAAAACTCTGAGCGACAAGGGAGGCTAGTAAGTACCCTGCTTAGACCCAGGTGTTGGCATGTGAAGGTGAGTAGAGCTTTTGTCTTGCTCTTCCCACTGGGTTGTCTATCATTATGAGGCAAGGAAAGCCCCAGTCAGGTCAGGAAGGTACCAGGGTTCAGCAGCAAGGCTTGATTTTTGTTTTCCCTGTGGGCAAAGTGCCTAGTCTCAAAGGTGTTTGCTTTCTTTGTTGGGTGTTCTCTAAGATAAGAATAAAACAAAACTAAACCACTCGGAAAGCTGTGCTTCTGTAAATAAACCTTCACTGAAGTGTAGAGTCAGAGCTTTCTCTGAAATTTTCCCTCTACATTATGTTGCTGCTGCTGCTTAAATATTCTGAAGTCCAAAATAATGGTACTTTGTGATTTGGTGCTTTATCGACACTGCAATGTCATTGTTAGAGGTTTTCATTTTTGTTACTTCAGTTCTAGTTCATTCACATTGCAAGTGGCTGCTTTAAGACCACTTTTCTCTTCCCCTCGAGTGTCTGCCTCTTGGTTCTAAGATTTTCTTTTATAAAAGGTTGTTGTGTTTCATATGATGTGGTAGCTTGTTTGTACTCATCCGAAAGCCTGTTTTCTTTTTCTGCCCATATTTTTAACTTTGAATCTCTGTATTCTTTCCTCATGCCACTGGTGCCACATCTTAATTTTGTATCATTGGCACATGGTAATTAATTTCCTGCTTACATTTTTGGTTTCATTAACAAAGACGTTAAACAAATGTACCATATAACTTTTTCTGTGACTTTCAATTTTTGTTCTTGTTAACTCTTTTTGACATTTTCTGTAATTTAAATGTGCACTCTTAAAGACTCCCAACTTTCACATTAGCTATGAGTATGTGGCTGGTCTTACATGGGAGATAGATTCCTCTCTGTGTTTTTAAATGGAATATGGGGAGAAATCACTGGCTGCAGAATAGCTGTTTCTTTAGTGTTACCTTTACTTTTAAAAAGTTGCCTGGAATTCTATCCACTAGGGGTACTGTGTATATGTAGGAAATATACTTTATATATATAAAGTACTCTTGGGAGCATTAATAACCTGGATGATTAAGCAAGTTGGGCAATAACTTGAAGTTTCAAGAAGACTCAAGGAGAAGTAGAACTTTGATGACAGAAAGTGACAGTTACTCCTGGAACTTCAGTAGGATCCTGCTGTGAGGGGGAGGTAGCATGAGAGAGAAGAGAGAGCAGAAAGGAGAATGAGTAAGAAAAGAAGATGCCAGGAGATGGAATAAATGGAAATAAGACAGTACCAAAGATGAATATTCTGATAATTTTTTTCTCCAAGTATAGCCAGAGATAGAAGAGGATAAATGTTGTACTTTTCCTTAGCTCAGAGATCAAAAGGCTTCTGCCTCAGGATACAAGATAAAAATATAGTGAGGGGAACTTCCATTTCCAACAATGTTGTAGACTAGGTAGTTCATAAATACCCCAAAGCTTTATAAATGCACCACTCTCATACACACACATACGTATTTTTAGGTGCGTAGCTGGGTTTGCAAGGATGAAAAGGAAATTCTGAGTTCAAAATGGTAAGTATAAATCCTCACATTTGGTCAGCACTGAAGCCAGCAACTGCCCTGGGCTAATCTGCAGATTTCCAGTGGCCCGGAGGCTTTAGTTTTAATAGGTCAAGGATAGGAACACAGAGAGATCAATGGATTTATCAGAGACTGGAGGAGAAATCAGGATTCCCAAAAAGTGACATTTTTAGTGAAATAGAGAACCAGAAAAAAATTTCCACAAAGGGTGATAGTAAGGAATCTTGCTTGTCTTGGCCTTGGCCCAAATAGAAGCAAAACTTCTTTCATGAGAATTTGTAACTGTAAGCTGATCCTCACACTTACTGGGGACCAGAATTTGCTTTACCTATGTGGCCCAGTAAAACCCCAAGCCAGATATTTAGTTTAACCTGCTTATACAAACACAAATCCTGTTTTAGAGGATCACACCTTCAATTCAGGCTTCAAAGACATCTAACAAGATAACTCTCAGTAAGAATGAACTCTTTCTCCCTCTGTCTCTCAGACACACACACAGACAAACACATATGTGTGCACACACACACATACACACACACACACACCAACTACCAAACGTGGAGGAACAAGCAACTATAAATAAGAGTTACCCCGAAACAACCAGTTTCAGAATTAGAACCTTGAAGACCTCAGATACTGGAATTACTGGCATTACTGGAAATAGAATATAAAATAAGTATGTATAATAAGTGTAAAGGAAAAAGATGTTAATGACAATCTTACCAAGTATAATCCCTGACCAAGGAAATGTGAAAAAGAATAAAACTAGTGGAAATTAAAAATACAATAAGTAAAATGCAAAACCCAAGGGTTTATAGTTAAATGGCTTTTACTTTTTGTTGAATGTGAAGAGAATGCATCATGGGTAGATAAATTAGTAATTTGTAATTTAAATATAGAAGGAAAAATAACAAACAGCAGGGGTTTTTATAGGAGAGGCTCTAAAAGCCAAATTATAACTAAAACTTTGTTTTCCAGTCTTGCTTTATCAAAAGGATCACCCTAGCCATTGTTTAAAATACAGATTCTTGGGCTTCACCGCAGACTTCTTAATCAGAATTTCAGTTTTAGAAACACATGCTACAGCAGTGATTATCAAAGCGTGGTTCCTTAACTAGCAGTATTACTAGTATTACCATACCTGGCTAATTTTTGTATTTCTTGTAGAGACAGAAGTTTGCCATGTTGCGCAGGCTGATCTCAAACTCCTGGGCTCAAACAATCCACCCACTTCAGCTTCCCAAAGTGTTGGGATTGCAGGTGAGCCACTGTGCTCAGCCAGGGAATTGTTACAAATGCAACTTATCAGACCCTACTTCAATCTACAGGATCATAAACTCCAGGAATCTGTGGTCTAAGAAGATATACAAGTGACTCTGATGCACATAAAATTTGAGAATTGTGTTAGATTACTCCCTGGCCCTAGCATGAAGGAAAAGCTAGTTTTGATGGTCTACACGGGGCAAATAGAAAAATTAAAATTAAGAAAAAAATGGGAAGAAATTGATATAACTTTCTTGGTCTCTGCATGCACCAAGTAGTCTGTTAATCCTCTGAAATCCCATGGAAGTTTTCCTATCCGTTTTACACCTTCTATCTCTGCTCTTCACCTTCTCTTTCCCTGTTAACCCCTTCATACCCTTCAAGTTGCAGTGTACATTAGTGGTTCTCAGATTTTATTGTAGGAATCACATTTTGAGAATCACTGGTTAAATGTGACCTCTTATAAGATATTTTCTCTAATCCATAGTCTAGGCCAGGTCCTCTATTGCATCTTATGCTGGCTTCATACTGTTATCTGTAATAGGCTTATGGCAAATGTAGACAAAATAATTATTTATAATGTTTTTTCATTATCTTTCATCCTTCCTGAACTATGAACTCCAGGCCAGAGCAGAGAGCAGAGACTTTCCAGACAACGGTGGAGACCATATCTGTTTTGTTCACACTGGTAGTCCTAAAGTCAAGCACAGTGTCTGTCATAAATAAGATAGTTGTTGAATAAATATTTGTTGAATGAGTGAATGAATGTCTTTATTTGCTTGTCCATTGTTTACCACCAGAAGTTCAGGACCAGCCTTTCTCACTGCTGCATCTGTTTCCACTAAAAGAATCTCTCCAATCTGCTCAGTGGTAAAGAAAGAAATGGTTCGAGATAAATACTGCTTTTGTGGTCATGTCTAGTTACTTTTGGACAATAAAGCATTTTTTCCCCCCATTTATTCTCTTGTGTGTATTTAGATTTTACCCTTGGAGATTCTTTTAACTGTTTTATCTGATTTCCTTTGGGAATATTATTTATCACTGGATATAGTTGGATATTTGTTCACTCCAAATCTCATGTTGAAATGTGATCCCCAATGTTGGAAGTGGGGCCTATTGGGAGGTGTTTGGGTTATGGGAGTGGATCCCTCATGGATGGCTTGGTGCTCTCCCTGTGGTAATAAGTGAGTTCTTGCTCTATTAGTTCATGTGGGAGCTGCTTGTTTAAATAACATGGTACCTCTGCCACTCTCTCTTGTTCACTCTGTCACCATGCGACACAGCTGCTCCTCGCTTGCCTTCTGCCATGACTTTAAGTTTTCTGAGGCCTCACCAGAATCAGATGCTGTCGCCATGCTTCTTGTATAGCTTGCAGAATCATGAACCAAATAAACCTCCTTCCTTCCTTCCTTTCCTTTGCTTTCCCTTCCTTTTCCCTTCCCTTTCCCTCCCTCCCTCCCTCCCTCCCTCCCTCCCTCCCTCCC
>NC_045437.1:158987155-159062037 GCF_002776525.5 Piliocolobus tephrosceles
GCTGGAGTGCAATGGTGTGATCTTGGCTAACTGCAACCTCTGCCTCCCGGGTTCAAGCGATTCTCTTGCCTCAGCCTAGCAAGCAGCTGGGATTATAGGTGTCTGCCACCATGCCTGGCTAACTTTTTGTATTTTTAATAGAGACAGGGTTTCACTATGTTGGCTAGGCTGGTCTCGAACTCCTGACCTCAGGTGGTCCACCCACCTTGACCTCCCAAAGTGCTGGGATTACAGCTGTGAGCCACCGTGCCCAGCCTAAACCTTCCTTTATAAATTACCCAGCTTCAATCATTTTCTGATAGCAATGCAAAAATAGACTAATAGATCTCTGTATTAGTTTATTGTTTCATTATTTAAATGCCATGAACAGGAGACAGTATGGTAGAAAGTACGTGTTCTAAGCAAGGGAGATTTTTAATGGTTTATCCTCCTAATGTCTCTTCAGTGATTTTTTTTGTTTTGTTTTTTGTTTTGAAATGGAGTTTTGCTCTTGTCACCCAGGCTGAAGTGCAGTGGCATGATCTTGGCTCACTGCAACCTCCGCCTCCCAGGTTCAAGTGATTCTCCTGCCTCAGCCTCCCAAGTAGTGGGGATTACAGGCATGTGCCACCACGCATGACTAATTTTATATTTTTAGTAGAGACGGGGTTTCTCCATGTTGGTCAGGCTGTCTCGATCTCCTGACCTCAGGTGATCTGCCCACCTTGGCCTCCCAAAGTGCTGGGATTACAGGCGTGAGCCACCGTGCCTGGCCTTTTTTGTATTCTTGATTAGATTTTCTGCTCTATAAACATTTGATTTTAAGGTCCCTAAAGCCAGCTTATCATGGGTAAATGGTAAAACCCTTTTGAAAGGCTCAATCAATATTAAGTTCCATGAAAATATATGAAATGCCTTGTGTACATCAGGAAACATACATTTATCCCTGTTACCACCCCAAAACACACTAAAATGATAGAAAAGAGATTAAAAAAGTAAGTTTCCAAGGACAAAAGGGGAGATAAGAACAAACACCAGGTAACTAACTTAGCACATCAGAAGATTGAAACATCATCCTGCAAGGTGTTTTGGAACAGGTAGAAGCCAAGAAACAAGTTTTGGAAAGACTGAGGAATTGGAGGCTCTAAGAAATTTCAAAGGTAGGAATGTGAGTGAGGCTGAAAAATTTTAATGGACAGACATTAAAAGGAGCTGTTAGCCTCTTGAGATTTCCCTCGACCTATTGTAAATCTTGGAGGGGATGTCTGCCACAATGATTTTAGTCTGTCTATACAATGTGGGGAAACTTACAGTCTCTATGCCTTCAAGTTTGGGGCTGATTACTGAAATGAGGGGAAACCGGGTGGTACTTAAGTTCCCTTGCTAGACATGTACTTGAAAGGGTCTATGCCAAAAATGTTCTTAATAGTAATCTATGGAGAGTTGGGAAGAACAAATAGTTTTAATTTCCCATTCTACCCATACTTTTCATATTTTCTAAAAGGAAAAAAGTGAGCTATATTTCTGCTACCTTAAAGCATCTACTTTCATTTTTCTGATCCTTACCAGTCTTCATCTACATTTGAGTATTTATTAGATACTACGTGTTTGGCTGCAGTTACCTGGAAACCTAACTACTGATGGATTAACCACATTTATTATTTGCTTAAAAGTGCAGAGATTGCCCTTCTCGGTGTGGTGCAGAGGTTCAATAATATAATCAAGGACCCATACTCTTTTTTTACTTCTATTCCATCACCTTTAGCATGTTGTCTTTTAGTTCCTGTGTTTGTTGCCTCATTTTACGATGGTTCCCACAGCTCACACCATAGCACTGGAATTCCAATTAGGGATCAAAAGACATGGGTAACAGAAGGGATTTTTGTTTTATCAGGGAGGAAAGCACTTTCTCAGAAGGATTTCCTGTCTTTGGAAGATTTCCCTTTACATATCACTTCCCATTGACTAGAACTGGGTCACATAGATGGGGAAATACTAGTAGCAAAGGATAAATGGCTCAGTGACCGCTGCTCTGGACCAGTCATGCTTTGTCCTAAGCAGCTGGACACAGTGTTGCCCTTAACCAAACTCATATCCTGTTAGATAGGAAATTGGAGGGGTGGGCTCCCATAGAATGTGTTGACAATGTTTGTTAATCTAGAATCTTAGTCTGTTTGTGGTGCTGTAACAAAACACCCAAGACTGGATAATTGATAAATAATAGAAATGTATTTCTTACAATTCTAGAAGTTGGGGAGCCCCAGATCAAAACGTCAGCAGGTTTGGTGTCTGGTGAGGGCCCTGGTCTCTGCTTTTAAGATGGTGCCTTAAATGCTGTGTCCTCACATGGCAGAAGCGATGGCAGGGTGAAAGGGCAGGGGGGTTAACTCCTTTGCACCTCTTTTATAGCAGTGTTAAACCCAGTCCCGAGGGCTCCACCATCATGACTTAATCACCTCTTAGAGGTCTCACCTCTAATATTATCACATTAATAATTAAGTTTCAGTATATAAATTTTGTGGTACATATTCAGACCATAGTCTCTAGTATGTTTTGTTTTCTACAATTTAACATTAGCATTATTTTATATACATTTGGCACAAAACTTCATTCTTTATTATCTTCTTAATTAACTGTGTCAACTTGCTATAATCTGCTAAGCCAGTCACCTACTGTTGAACATTTATACATTAATTTTTTTTATCCTCTGAGTTCATGTCCTTTGCAGGGACATGGATGAAGCTGGAAACCATCATTCTCCGCAAACTAACACAAGAACAGAAAACCAAACACCGCATGTTCTTGCTCATAAGTGGGAGTTGAACAATGAGAACACATGGACACAGGGAGGAGAACATCACACACCAGGACCTGTTGGGGGATGGGGAACGTGGGGAAGGAGAGCATTAGGAGAAATACCTAATGTAGATGAGGGGTTGATGGGTGCAGCAAATCACCGTGGCACATGTATACCTATGTAACACAGCTGCACGTTCTGCACAGGTACTCCAGAACTTAAAGTATAATAAAATTTTTTTTATCGTCTAGGTCAAAAACATTACAACATTACACATTTTGGTGTGTATATATATTTTTCTTTTATTATATTGGGCTAAATTCCCATATGTGAGATTAAACACAAGGAGATGCTTTCTGAAAAGTATCAGTTTTAATGTTCCTGAAAATGTGTGTGTGTCAATAAATCTTTGCTGTTATTCATTAAAAACAGTTTTTGAACCTAGCATTTATTTAGCACCCACTTGAAGGGTATGCAATGCTAAACATTTGCTAATATAATTAGAATAATTTTCTGTACCATTTAAGCATTCAATTACTAAAAAAGAAAAATACTTTTTATAAAAGTAACAATGGATAAGTCAACATAATGGATAGAGAGTTTTTTCCCCTCTTCCAGGTAAAACCTCATTATAGTAGGAAATAAAATAATATTGTTGCTTGACTTCTATTTAGAAAATACTATTTTGTTTGTTTTAATAGTTGAACTCACGAATTAAGAAGCAGATTTAAAGGTATGGCTTTTGGATTAGAACCCACTGGGCAAAACTAGCAGAATGACTGTTTTCTTCCTTACTTAGTCTTTTATTTCCCTCTCGGTTAAAAAAAACCCCACCCCACTCTGACAGCTGTTTTCCTTTCTTTCTTTAGAGAAAACTATTGCTCAATAGATTGGAGCACAGTGAGAAACTGTTCGTACCTAGCTATTTCCTGAATGGGATATGGAAACATATTTTCTAACATAATGCTGTGTCATTGAGAATATAAATTATTTTACTTCAAAATCCTAGCTTTTTTGGCTTCATAACTACAGCTGAGACACCAATGAAGAAGTGCTGTTCTGTATTTCTCCACACCCCCACATTAAATTAATGAGAGCTGTAGCAAAGAGGATTATGCTGTACCTTCTCATATTGTACTTAAAAGGACAAATATGATTTGGCTGAGACTTCAGAACTGAAAAATTGCTGACCTCTATTGTTTCTAAAGGAAAGGCCAGCTGATAATTCACCACCTTCAATAACATCACAGAATCTGTAGATGCTACACACCAACATGTCAATTTGTTTGTTGGATTACATAGACATTTGGTAGAAGAGCTCAGAATTTTATACAATTTCCTATTATCAGAGTAGTCTAGCCTAGCTCAAGGAAAGAATAAAAAGTGAAAACATTTGGATGGATGAATTTGGTCTTAATTTTCCTTAAGTCATTGAATGAGAATTACATTGTTTAATCTTTTTCAAGAAGGCCTATAAATAAGGTAGAAAAATATGTTGAAATAAAAGTGACCAACTGTGCCTGTTTTTATATAATTAGAAATGTTAAATTGCGTTCCTCTCTATCGCTTCTTAAAACAATGGGATATAGTTTGTATTGAGGTGAATTTGAACAAATGTGTCCCTACTTTATGAAAATAATTATAAAAAGTTCCAGAGATGTATGAAACATTTTTTTCTTCCCTTAAGAGTTTAAAATGTAGTAGAAATTTAGATAGATACATAAAAGGTATTTAAGGCAGAAACAGATGCAGATTTTAATGAGTAAAACTTAGTGCTTTATTTAAATAAGACTTTTATGAACGATCAGAAAAAAGATAGCATTCAAATTGTCCATCTCTCCAAATTCCAGTTTTGCATGTCCACACTTGCATATCCAGCTTCCTATCTTCACTTGAATATCCAGCTTCATATCTCCACTCAAATCTCTCATGCACTTTTTAATTTTAATATGTCTACAAATGAAGTCTTTATTCCCCACCTCTCCTAAACTGCCCTCTCTAAATCTTCCCAGAGTCAGTAAATGCCTCAACCAATCTCCCAGCTGCACCTTTAATTTCTCTCATTCCCATACAACCTATGTTTCATCAAGTCCTGTAGGTTCCATCTGCAGAATTTATTCTCACTTCTCTCTCCCATCATTAACCTTCAGCCCAAGCCACCACCATCTCATTCTTTGGCTAATTCATAGCCTCCACATGGCTTTATGCCTTCATTTCCCCTCTACAGTTTGCTTTTCACTCTGCAACCAGAGTGATCTCTTAAAAATGCAAACCATTAGCTGGGTGTGTTAGTGTCCACCAGTATTCTTGGCTACTCTGGAGGCGGAGGCAGGAGTATCGCTTGAGCTTAGGAACTCAATGAGTTCCCAATGCAGTGAGGTATGATTGTGCTGCTGTACTCAAGCCTGGGTGACAGAGTGAGACCCTGTCTCTTAAAAAAAAATCATATTACATCAATCACTTCTCAAAACACACTTTAATCGTTTTTTCATTGAACGAAGACTAAAATCTAAACTACTTACTGTGCTCTTCAAGGCCTCACCTGCACTACCCTGCCCACCTTTCTACTTCATCTTGAGTATTCCCTCTTTTCTTTGCTCATCATGCTCCTGCCACTTCAGCTTCTGTTGGTTCCTAGAAAATTCCAAGCCGTATACATTCAGAGCCTTTCCACTTATTCTGCATTGGCCATATTCTGGTCTGTTTTCTTCCAGCCTCAGGCATAGGTAAATCTTAACATTGAGGCTTTTGTCTGTAACTGGAGAAGATAAAAGAGGATGTATTGTTTTTCTATTGCTGCCAGACAAATTGCCACACACTTTACTGGCTTGAAACAACTCACATTTATTATTTCACAGTACTGGAGGTCAGAAGTCCAAGATGGGTTTTACAGGTGAAAATCAAACAGAGCTCTGTTGCTTTCTGGAAACTCTAAGGAAGAAACTGCCTCCTTTCCTTTTCCAGCTTCTAGAAGACCATCTGCATTCCTTGGTTTCTAGCTCATTCCTTCATCTCCAAGTGCATCACATCCACCTCTGCTCCCATTGTCACACTTGTCTCTTCACCTTTGCTCCCCTCTTGTAAGGACGCTTATGATTATCTGTGCCCACCAGATAATACAGAATAATCTCCCAATCTCAATATTTTTAAGCTTAATCATACACAAAGACCCTTTTGCCACGTAAGGTAACATTCATAGATTTTTAGGCCTTAGGATGTAAACATTTTTATGGGGCGATTATTACCATACCTCAGAGGGTTTGCTGAGTTATCTTCCCTCCCACATGGTTCTGCCAACTATCAGAGAAATGGGCTTGGTTCCAAAGAGTGAAGATGCAGTTTGAATTACTCACACTCTGACACACTAAGCCTAATTAAGTCCAATTAAAATTGAGTGAGCTGGATGAGAAATCCAGTCCCCCATCATTCAACAAATATTTACTGAGTAGCTGCTCTGTATGTGTACTGTCCCTATGTAGAACTTCTCTTTAGATATATTGCACCCCTACTTCTTGACTCATGGTGAAATTCAGTTTCATTCAGATGGTTTTTTATCCTGTCTTATCTTCAAAGCAGTTATCAGGAATGCTGGCCCATTATTTTGTTTACCATTTGGCTTTGGCATATGCTTTTAAATATATTAGGGCCTATGCTATTCATTCTTTTAGCATGGGTGTTGCACTGTGAGTGATCAGCCGAACAGGCAAAAGTGAAGACACAAATAATCAAATCATAGGAACAAATCAAATCTACTGGGCCTGACATCTGTGGTGCACAAGATGGTGATCGCTTCTTTTTCAGTTTGTGTCCAGGACAAAAATACAGCTCGACCAGAAAAATGATGCGAAGACTGGGCATTTTTCTGGGAGGTAATTTCTGGATTTCAAAATCCAGGTGCTGCATTTCCTCCAATCTTTAAAGCCCATTACTTGTGTGATGGTTTACTAGCTTGCCACAGCCAGTGGGGATGAAACTCTGCATAGACATGAAGTCTGTTATCTTTATTAGAGGAGTCTTCCTGCCAAATATTACCCTCTTTTTTACTCATCTTGCCTCCATTCTTCAGTATTCAGTGAAGAATGTAAATACTGGAAAACAGAACTCATTCAGGTTATCTACCTATTCCTTCCTGACCTTTCCTGATCTTTTTGTCAGAAATATAAAGTCACAAGAGTTGAAAATGTCATTGAAGCACACCTTCACTTCTCCCTCTCATTTAATTTTTTAAAAAATATCTCCCCTTTACTATTACCCTCTTTACCTTTTCTTTGGAATAATTTATTGGTACAAAACTATTAAGCAGAAATAATGCCCACACTTCAAAAGTGATTGATACTTTAGTGCATTCCTAGAAAAAGGCACTTAATGTTTTTCTCACTCTTCTATCCAATCCCTACTAATTTACACTAGATTAAGTCATCTTTATGGTAGCTAGGGCAAACCCGAGACCATGGTAAGACATTTTTATGCTTAGGGGAGTAAGAGAGAAGAAGACAATGCAAGGTGCACATATAAGAATATTTATTTGCCACTTTTATTTGTTGCTGTTTCTTAGTATGGCCAATGCAGCTTTATACAATATGGCCTAAGCTTGCTAGCATTAATTTCTTGTCAATGATATTTTTGTTAGATATTGAATATATGTTGGAGTATTTCTCTTTGTATTCCATCTTCTTAAAGTATCCAACCACTTGCATTTAAATAAATACACTTTTTTTTTTTATGTCTTGCTGCTTATGAACTTCCTATTCCCTATCTTTGAAATGGTCTTCTCCATGACCATTCAGGAAATTCCTGTGCATTCTTCAAGACTTAGCATAAATATGATTACAAAATGAGTCTACATCTCTCTTTCTTCTCCATTCTAGCAATTAGTAATTCTTTCATCTGCTTTTATTTTTCTGCATTTGTTCATGCTTCTTTTACTTCCTTATCATCCTGCAAAGGCAGTTGCCCATCTCTCTTCCCTTTGGACTGCCAGGATATTCTTGAGGGAAAGTTTCTGTCATTTTCATAGCAGGTTCTTGATCAGAAAGAGTCGGGCTCAATAAATGGTGAAGAAGGGAGATTGATAAGTAACTCCCTTTTCTGTATTACTTGGAGCCAGAACCTTTGGAAACATATAAACCTCATAAAAATCAAATAAAAGCAGTTAGAAAACAATTAGACATTTTTAGAAAAGACTGCCAGTCATAGGAGTTAGGCAATAGAACAATTTCCTGCGTAATTACAAAGTAAACTTTCCTGTGTAATTACAAATTAAACTGTAAAATAAATCAGATGGGTTATAGTACTTGCTTTGTCATTAACTAGCTATGTGATTTTGACAAAATACATTAGAGAGCCAAATTAAGGCCTCTTATCTGATAATCTTGTGGAGGACCTTTAGACTAGTTATGTAAAATGACAAGTTCATGAAATCAATGTATTCCTTTTTTTTCCCCCAGAAGACACTCTTGTGTAATGACAATGGAAAATAAGTTAACTTCTTGTGGGTAAAAGCCAAAAGCCAGCAGGAATAAATTTAATAACGATTGAGACCACAGTGGCAGCCATGAAAATACATCTTACCAAAAATTTATTGACATCTCCATGCCTTGTGGAAGCATATGGTGCCAATGAATCTGGAAAGAGGCTTGGGATTGGATATAAGAATTTTCTTGAAGCCTGGGGATTATAAAAGAATGAGACAAAGAAAGGATTTTTCTTGAACTGATCAGTCACCTTACAGATGGAAAGTTCTGACTTTCTAATTGTGAAAAGCTTGTGTGTAAGAAGTCAAGAGTATCAGGCTATAGAAAAGGGCAGGAGACAGCAAATGCAAAAGAACCAAAATCACACCAAACACAACTCTTGACCACAGTGCAATAAAAATAGAAGTCAAGACTAAGAAAATAGCTCAAAACCAGGCAATTGTATGGAGATTAAACAACATGACTTATGTGTTGACTAATGACTTATGTGCAAATAATAATTTTATGTGCAAATTATTTTATACAAATAAAAACTGTATAAAATTCTTGCCCTGAATGACTTATGTGCAAATAATGAAATTAAGGTACAGATCAAGAAGTTCTTTGAAACTAATGAGAACCTAGATACAACATACCAATATCTCTGGGACACAGCTAAGGCAGTGTTAAGAGGGAAATTCATAGCACTAAATGTCCCCCATCAAAAAGTTAGAAAGATTTCAAATTAATAACCTAACATCATAACTAAAAGGACTAGAGAAGCAAGAATAAGTCAGCCTCCAAACTAGCAGAAGACAAGAAATAACTAAAATGAGAGCTGAACTGAGGGAAATTGAGACACAAAAACTATGCAAAAGATCAATGAATTCAGGAGTTGGTTTTTTGACAGAAATAATTAGATAGGCCACTAGGTAGACAAATAAAGAAGCAAAAAGAGAAGATCCAAATAAACACAATTAGAAATGATGTAAAGAATGTTACCACTGACCTCACAGAAATAAAAAAAACAACCATCAGAAGCTACTACAAATACCTCAATGCATATAAATTAGAAAACCTGGAAGAGATGTCTAAACTCCTGGAAACATACACTCTCGGAAGACTGAATCAGGAAAAAATTGGTTTCCTGAACAGACCAATAATGAGCTCCAAAATTGAATCAGTAATAAATAGCCTACCAACCAAAAAAAACAAAAAAACAAAAAAACAAAAAAAAACAAAAAACAAAAAAACAAAAAACAAACCAAACCAAAACAACAACAAAAAAACACAAAACCCAGTACCTGATGTATTCACAGCTGAATTCTACCAGCTGGTACCATTTCTATAGAAATGATTCCAAAAAATTGAGGAGGAGGTACTCCTCCCCAACTCATTCTACGAGGCCAGCATCATCCTGATACCAAAGTCTGGCAGAGAAACAACAACAAAAAAAGAAAACCTCAGGCCAATATCTTTGATGAACATCAATGCAAAAATCCTCAACAAAATACTTGCAAACTGAATCCAGCAGCACATCAAAAAACTAACCCACCATTATCAAGTAGGCTTCATCTATGAGGTGCAATGTTGATTTACCATATGCAAATCAATAAGTATGATTCATCAAATAAAACTAAAGACAAAAACCACATGATTATCTCAGTTATTATCTCAATAGATGCAGAAAAGGCTTTTGATAAAATTCAACATGATTTCATATTAAAAACTCTCAACAAACTAGGTATTGAAGGAGAATACCTCTAATAAGAGTCATCCATGAAAACCTCACAGCCACATTATACTGAATGGGCAAAACCTGAAAGAATTCCTCTTGAAAACCAGTACAAGACAAGAATGCCCTCTGTCACCATTCCTATTCAATATAGTATTGGAAGTCCTAGCCATGGCAATCAGGCAAGAACAAGAAATAAGGGGTGTCCAAATAGGCAGAGAGAAAGTAAAACTATCTCTGTTTGCAGACATGAGTCTATAGGTAGAAAACCCAATAGTCTTGGCCCAAAAGCTCCTTAAGCTGATAAACAACTTCAGCAAAGTTTCAGGGTACACAAATCAATGTAGAAAAATCACTAGCATTCCTGTACAACAACAGCCAAACTGAGAGCCAAATCAGAAAGGCAATCTTATTCACAATTGCTACAAAAGTATAAAATACCTAGGAATACAGCTAAACAATGAGGTGAAAAATCTCTCAAAGAAATGAGAGAAGACACAAATGAATGGAAAAACATTTCATGATCATGGATAGGAAGAATCAATATTATTAAAATGGCCATACTGCCCAAAGCAATTTACAGATTCAATGCTATTCCTATCAAACTAACAATGACATTCTTCACAGAACTAGAAAAGACTATTTTAAAATTCATATGGAACCAAAACAAAGCTCAAATAACCAAGGCAATCCCAAGCAAAAAGAACAAAGGTGGAGGCATCATGTTACCTGACTTTAAACTATATTATGGGGTTACAGCAACCAAAACAGTATGATACTGGCACATAAACAGACACATAGACTGTATTAGTCCATTGTCACACTGCTATAAAGAAACTAATTGAGACTGGGTAGTTTATAAAGAAAAGAAGTTTAATTGACTCACAGTTCTGCATGGCTGGGGAGGCCTCAGGAAACTTACAATCATGGCGGAAGGTGGCATGTCTTACATGGCAGCAGGAGACTGAGAGAGAGCAGGGGAAATGCCAGACACTAATCAAACAACCAGAACTTGTGAGAACTCCCTTGCTATCATGATAACAGCATGGGGAAATTGCCTCCATGATCTAGTCCCTCCCACCAGGTTCCTCCCTCGAAATGTGGGGATTACAATTCAAGATGAGATTTGGGTAGGAACACAGAGCTAAACCATATCATTCTACCCATGACCCCTCCCAAATCTTATGTTATTTTCACATTTCAAAACCAATCATGCCTTCCCAGTAGTGCCCCAAAGTCTTAACTCATTCCAGCATTAACCCAAAAGTCCAAGTTCAAAGTCTCATCTGAGACAAGGCAAGTCCCTTCTGCCTATAAGCCTGTAAAAACAAAAAACAAAAAACAAAAAACAAAAAACAAGTTAGTTACTTCCAAGATACAATGGGGGTACAGGCTTTGGGTAAATGTTCCCATTCCAAATAAGAGAAACTGGCCAAAAACAAAGGAACCACAGGCTCCATTAAATCTTTTTTTTTTTTTTTTTTTTGAGATGGAGTTTTGCTCTTGTTGCCCAGGTTGGAGTGCAATGGTGCAATGTCGGCTCACTGCAACCTCTGCCTCCTGGGTTCAAGCGATTCTCCTGCCTCAGCCTCCCAAGTAGCCGAGATTACAGGCATGCACCACCATGCCTGGCTAAATTTTTGTATTTTTAATAGAGACAGGGTTTCACCAGGTTAGTCAGGCTGGTCTTGAACTTCTGACCTCAGGTGATCCATCTGCCTTGGCCTCCCAAAGTGGTGGGATTGCAGGTGTGAGCCACTGCACCCAGCCCAGTCATTAAATTTTAAAGCTCCAAAATTTCCTTTGACTCTGTGTCTCACATCTAGCACACCCATGGCTTTGGGTAGCTTTGCCCCTGTGTGTCTGCAGAGTATAGCCCCTGTAGCTGCTTTCATGGGCTGGCATTGAGTGCCTGTGGCTTTTCCAAATGCATGGTGCAAGCTGTTGGTGGATCTACATTTCTGGGGTCTGGAGGATGGTGGCCCTCTTCTCACAACTCCACTAGGCAGTTCCCTATTGGGGACTCTGGGTGGGGGCTCCAAACCCATATTTCCTTTCTGCACTGCCCTAACAGAGGTTCTCCATGAGGGCTCCACCCCTGCAGCAGATTTCTGTCTAGACATCCAGGCTTTTTCATAAATCCTCTGAAATCCAAGCAGAGGTTCTCAAACCTCAACTGTTGTCTTATGCACATCTGTAGGCCCAACACCACAGGGAAGCTGCCAAGGCTTGGGGCTTGCACCTTCTGCAGCAATGGCCTGAGCTGTACCTTGGCCCCTTTTAGCCACAGCTGGAGCTGGAGCGGCTGGGACTCAGGGCGTCAAGTCCCAAAGCTGCACAGAACAGCAGGGCCCTGGGCCACTTTTTCCTTCTAGACCTATGAGTCTGTGATGGGAGGGGCTGCTGTGAAGTTCTCTGACATGTCCTAAGGACATTTTCCCCATTTTCTTGGCTATTACCATTCAACTCCTTGTTACTTATGTAAATTTCTGCAGCCAGCTTGAATTACCCCTGAGAAAATGGGTTTTTCTTTTCTACCACATAGTCAGGTTGCAAATTTTCCAATCCTTTATGCTCTGCTTCCCTCTTAAACATAAGTTATAATTTCAGACCATCTCTTTGTGAATACATATAACTGGATGTTTTCAGAATAAGCCAGGTCACCTCTTGAATACTTTGTTGCTTAGACATTTCTTCCCCTAGATACCCTAAATCATTTATCACAAGTTCAAAATTCCACATATCTCTAACGCAGGGACAAAATGCTGCCAGTCTCTTTGCTAAAATATAACAAGAGTGACCTTTGCTCCAGTTCCCCATAAGTTCCTCATCTCCATCTGATCACCTCGGCCTGGACTTCATTGTCCATATCACTATCAGCATTTTGGTCAAAACCATTCAAGAAGTCTCTAGGAAGTTCCAGACTTTCACACATCTTCCTGTCTTCTTCTGAGCCCTCCAAACTGTTCCAATCTCTGCCCATCACTCTGTTCCAAAGTCGCTTCCACATATTCAGGTTATCTTTAAAGCAGTACCTCACTATCTCAGTACCAATTCTCTGTATTAGTCCATTTTCACACTGCTATAAAGAAACTACTTGAGACTGGGTAATTTACAAAGACAAGAGGTTTAACTGACTCACAGTTCTGCATGGCTGGGGAGGCCTCAGGAAACTTACAAACATGACAGGTTTGTAAAGGGTAAGCAAGGGTGTGTCTTACATGCAAAGGGTAAGCAAGGTGTGTCTTACATGACAGCAGGAGAGAGAGAAAGAGAGCAGGGGAAATGGCAGACACTTGTCAAACAACCAGATCTCGTGAGAACCTCCTCACTATCATGAGAACAGCATGAAGGAGACTACCCTCATGATCCAATCACCTCCCATCTCATCTCTCCCTTGACACTTGGGGATTACAATTTGATATAAGATTTGGGTGGGGACACAGAGCTAAACCATATCATAGGCCAGTGGAACAGAATAGAGAGCTCAGAAATGAGACCACACATTATGACCATCTGATCTTTGACAAAGCTGAGAAAAACAAGCAATGGGGAAAAGACTCCCTATTCAACCAATGGTTCTGGGATAACTGACTAGCCATATGCAGACTGGAGCTGGACCCCTTTCTTACACCCTGTACAAAAAGCAACCAACATGGATTAAAGACTTAAATGTAAAACCCAAAATTATAAAAACCCTGGAAGACAACTTAGACAATACCATCCTGGACATCAGAATGGGCAAATATTTCATAACAAAGACACCAAAAGGAATCACAAGAAAAACAAAAATTGACAAATGAGATCTAATTAAACTTAAGAACTTCTGCACAACAAAAGAAGCTATCAACAGAGTTAACAGACAACTTACAGAATGGGAGAAAATATTTGCAAACTATGCATCTAATAAAGGTCTAATATCCAGCATATATAAAGAACTTAAATTTACAAGAGAAAAACAACTCCATAAAAAAGTGGGCAAAGGACATGAACAGACACTTTTCAAAAGAAGACATACATAGGGCCAAGAATCATATGAAAAAAAAAAAAAGCTCAATATCATTAGAGAAATGCAAATCAAAATCACAATGAGACACTGTCTCACACCAGTCAGAAAGGCTATTAAAAGTCAAAAAATAACAGATACTAGCAAGGTTGGGGAGAAAACAGTTATACACTGTTGGTGGGAGTGTAAATTAATTCAACCATTGTGGAAAGCAGTATGGTGATTCCTCACAGAGCTAAAAGCAGAACTACCATTTGATCCAGCAATCTCATTACTGGGTATATACCTAAAGGAATATAAATCATTCTACCATAAAGACACATGCATGTGAATGTTCATTGCAGCATTATTCACAATAGCAAAGAAATGGAATCAACCTAAATGTCCATCAGTGGCAGATTGGATAAAGAAAATATGGTACATACATACCATGGAAGACTATGCAGCCATAAAAAAGAATGAAATCATGTCTTTTGCAGGAATATAGATGGAGCTGGAGGCCATTATCTTTAGTAAACTAATACAGGAACAGAAAACCAAATACCACATGTTCTTACTTGTAAGTGGGAGCTACATGATGAGAACTTACGAACACAAAGAATGAAACAGCAGACACTGGGGCCTACTTGAGGGTGGAGGGTGGGAGGAGGGAGAAAGCAAAAAAGCTAACTATTGGGTACTGGGCTTAATACCTGGGTGATGTAATAATCCGTACAATACAGCCCCATTATCGGGAGAACTCCACCTCTGATATTCAACTGGGTTCTTTCCTATTTCCCTAAGTGTCGGCTGGTCTGAGAAATAAAGGGAAAGAGTACAAAAGAGAGAGATTTTAAAGTTGGTGTCCGGGGGAGACATCACGTATCGGCAGGTTCCATGATGCTCCCTGAGCCGTAAAACCAGCAAGTTTTTATTAGCGATTTTCAAAAGGGGAGGGAGTGTACGGATAGGGTGTGGGTCACAGAGATCACATGCTTCACAAGGTAATAAAATATCACAAAGCAAATGGAGGCAGGATAAGATCACAGGACCACAGGACGGGGTGAAATTAAAATTGCTAATGAAGTTTTGGGCATGCATTGTCATTGATAACATCTTATCAGGAGACAGGGTTTGAGAGCAGACAACTGGTCTGACCAAAATTTATTAGGCGGGAATTTCCTCATCCTAATAAGCCTGGGAGCTCTATGGAAGACCGGGGCTTATTTCATCCCTTTGTCTATGGCCGTAAAAGACAGCTGCCCCCAAAGTGGCCATTTTAGAGGCCTACCCTTAGGGGCACATTCTCTTTCTCAGGGATATTCCTTGCTGAGGAAAAGAATTCAGCAATATTTCTCCTATTTGCTTTTGAAAGAAGAGAAATATGACTGTGTTCCGCTCGGTTCACTGACAGTCAGAGTTTAAGGTTATCTCCCTTGTTCCCCGAACATTGCTGTTATCCTGTTCTTTTTTCAGGGTGCCCAAATTTCGTATTGTTCAAGCACACATGCTCTACAAACAATCTGTGAAGTTAACACAATTGTCACAGGGTCCTGAGGTGACATACATCCTCCTCAGCTTACAGAGATGACGGGATTAAGAGATTAAAGTAAAGACAGGCATAGGAAATCACAAGGGTATTGACTGGGGAAGTGATAAGTGTCCATGAAATCTTCACAATTTATGTTCAGAGATTACAGTAAAGACAGGCGTAAGAAATTATAAAAGTATTAATTTGGGGAACTAATAAATGTCCATAAAATCTTCACAATTTCTGTTCTTCTGCCATGGCTTCAGCTGGTCCCTCCATTCAGGGTCCCTGACTTCCCGCAATACCCCATGACATGAGTTTACCTATGTAAGAAACCTTCACGTGTTTCTAAAATAAAAAACCTAAAATAAAAGTTAAAAAAAAAAAGAAGAAAAGCAAAGGGCAGGAGAGCATGTATTGTTGGGGTTTCTTGAGGTTTCTGGTCACAAATATTACAGGGTGAGAAGCAACTTAGAGAAGAGGCTGATGGTATAAATTTTCTAACACTGTGAAAGGATGCAAATAAAGGTTTTTATAACTTTTAGTCTGTCAGCAATAAATATAGTACCATCTCTTCTGATAAATGAATATGCTCCACTGATAGACTTTCTTGTTTGAAAATCTTTTGCCCAAGACAGAAAAGTGGAGTTCAAGTATACACATATCACTAATAATGAACTGATAATATGAATGCTTTTAGACCACAGAAAATTACACTTATAGAGGTCTTGGGACAAATAGAGTACTTCAAAGGGTAGTTTGATAAGATAAGAAATATGTATGTAGTTTCTGCGCTGTTTCCTGGCACACAACTCTTAAAACCCTTGGAATCTCTGAAGTGACATGTCATTTTGTATGCTAATGTGACTAATGGCTGGGGTCTCCTGGATAACCTTAGGGGTGGGGGCTGTTTGCCAAGGGAGCCAACCTTGTAATTGGAGGATTGGAATGTTTCAGCCCTTCCCTCTATCTCCTGATGAAGGAAGAGGGGCCGGAGGCTGGGCAAATCACCAATGGCCAATAATTTAATAAATCATGCCTGTGTAATGAAGCCTCCATAAGTATCTATCCAGTATGGGGTTGAAGAGCTTCTGGGTTGGTGAACACATGGGGGTGCTGGGAGGATAGTGCACTTGGAGAGGACATGGAAGCTCTGCACCCTTTCCCCATACCTTGCCCTATGCATCTCTTTCATCACCTGTTCTTGAGTTGTATTATTTTATAATATACCAGTGATTTAGTAAGTAAAGTGTTTCCCACGTTCTGTGAGCCATTCTAGCAAATTATCAGACCTGAGGAGGTGGGAACCTCTGATTTATAGCTAGTTGGTCAGAAGCACAAGTGACAACCTGAACTTGGAATTAGCATCTGAAATGAGAGGTCAGACAGTCTTCTGGGACTGAGCTGTCTAACCTGTGGGATCTGAGGCTAACTCCAGGTAAATAGTGTCACAGTTGAATTGAATTGTAAGATACTGAGCTGGTGTCAGATAATTGGTTGGTATGGGAAAAAATCACCACTCATTTGGTGGTCAAAAGTATTGGTGTGAATATAGAGGAAAACAGTTTGCTTTTCCTATACAGATAGAGAAGCAGTAGTCTAAGAATGATTGGTATGCAAGTAGTTTAAGAAAATCAGTAGAGATAAGAAACACAGGGAAGATTACAGATAAGGGTGAAGTAAGTGACAATAAGGGCCCACATTTGCTGTAGACAAACATTGTAAAGGTTAATCTAGCAGGTTAGAATTTAGATGTTCCCTACTAGTACCCTGCACAGCCTTGTATACCTTCCATCATTCATTCAAATCAGGATCAAGTATTTGTAGTACTGAACTTCATTTTAACATTCAGTCATTTTTCTAGTTTTACTCATTTGCTGACTAAACTTCCTTTGACAAGGCACAAAGCCTTAATTGCAGCATAATTTCAGAAAAGGCTATGTACCTCACCACTTAGGAAGAACTTCTTCAACAGAATATTTTTTCCTAAGATGGTTTGTTTATGTGTCTACAGTTAAAGTTGGCATTTTTTCTTGATCATCTCCCGAATTTATCAGTCATATTGCTACTGAAATTTCTTTGTTTGGTCAACATATATATTTCAAAGCTTAGGAATTTCTAGGACTCACTCTTGTCAAGGCAATCAGAGAAGTAAATTGGCCTCTGGATCCTTATTTTGTGTGATATATATGTGTTTATTAATTCTTTCCTAATATAATTTACTATGTTGCTATTAAATATAGTAATTCAAGGTTGTCAAGTTATGTGACATTACGTGGAATGAAAGTCTTTAAATGTTATTATTTGCAGTTGTTAATTTAGCATGATTTGTTAAGTAGGCATTTAGATGTCTCTTCACTGAGATCCCAAATCTGCTGTTCCATGAGCTCCAGTTCCTGGTGTGATGCAAAGAGGGCCAGGTGTCACTTACATGTAAAGTGGGTTGTGTTACAAAGAGAAACCCTGATCTTAGGGAGTTCAAGTTTTAACAAATAATGGCCAGTGAGCCTGCCTGCCCTTTGCTTTGGAGGAAGATACTATCTCTATTAGTTTTATAACTAGGCTGTTCATTTTACAATCATGTTTGAAAAGGTAGTCTAGCACAAACCTCTGCCAGCAAGCTGTGCAGAAATATGAGAGATTCATGGAGAAGCCCAATATGATTATCTTAAATATTTCTATTCTTAACTCTAGTTATAATTCAAGGTTATAATATGCTTATTCAGTAAGGAAACAATGTTTCATCTCAAGCAATTGAAGGTATCTTCTCATCTAAGTTTGGATGACAACCTGAGATTTAAATTCAGACTTGACTGAGTTCTTGTTGGCAACCAGGACTGCCACAATGGCAAAATTATTGACCCTTACATGGAGTGATCTCACAGCTCATGTCTACTTGTCAGAGGCATTTGAACCAGAGCGACTTCATCTTGAGGGAGGGCTAGGAAAATGAGACTGGGACTTGCTGGGCTGCTTTCCCAGAAAGGTAGGTATTCCTGGCTTCTAGATCTTTCTGTTAAGCGAACAGATTGATAATTTTACTAAGCAGACCAAAACTTGGGAGTGTCCTGATATCCTGTTATCTTTAGAACAGAAGAATTCCTAATTTTGATTTAAATATAATAATATTGATTCTTGCAAATATAGTAATTAAGAAAATTAATTCTTTATCACAAACCCTTATGGCAGAGCACATCTCTCCATGATCTTTTTTTATCCTATATATAAACAAGTATTTCACCTAGGGTGGACACACTCCTTCTCCTACTTCCAGGAACTCCCTACTCTGTCTATGGACTATCTGTACTTTCACCCCTTTCCTTTCTTTTTCTTTTTCTTTGAGATAGCGTCTCACTCTGTCACCCAGGCTGGAGTGCAGTGGCGCGATCTCGGCTCGCTGCAACCTCTGCCTCCTGGGTTCCAGAGATTCTCCTGCCTCAGCCTCCTGGGTAGCTGGGACTACAGGCGCGCACCACTATGCCCAGCTAATTTTGTATTTTTAGTAGAGATTGGGTTTCACCATGTTGGCCAGACTGGTCTAGAACTCCTGACCTCAGATAATCCTCCCACCTCAGCCTTCCAAAGTGCCAAAGTGCTGGGATTACAGGCATGAGCCACTGCACCCAGTCTACTTTCTTAATAAACTTGCTTTTGCTTTGCACTGTGGACTCACCTTGAATTCTTTCTTGTGTGAGATCCGAGAATCCTCTTTTGGGGTCTGGATCCGGTCCCCTTTCCTGTAGCATACTGAGTTCCAGTTACATGGATTTGGAGTTTAAATCACTTGAATCTAATTAAGGTACTATGCATCTCCTACCCAGGTGTCTATATCACTGAATTGGACTTTGTATTCTTTTACTTATAAGAAATATAAATAGTTTCCTGTCTATATCTAAAATATCTTTGAACGTGATGGAATCTTACATTTTCTTTCTCATATACATTCTGTTTCGTTGAGTCACATAATTCTGGATAATAAATAATATCTGGAATTTGAAGTTTCATCATAATTATGTTTCACCTACTGTCAGATCTTCTAAGGCTATTTGACTGGCACTAATAAGATAAATTTGTTTCAGATGCCCTAGAATGACAAATTTTGGGAATTAATTTCTTTTTTTAGGAAATATACATAAAATAATATTCATTGATTTTATTTTCTTTACACGAGTGACAGCTTTTCTCTTCTATCTTTCATGAGAATATAAAGCTAAAGTGTAGTTAATAACTTCATTGAATGCTGAGTTTGTATTTTCCCTTTCATCTTTTACTGCTTTTTGGCCGACAGCATGTAAGATTTGTTTAATGTGGTTTCCCAAACTCTTTGGTTTTATTGATGGGTGTCTCTAAATTTATTATAACTTACTGCTATCTGTAGTTGTAATAATGTAAAAGGAGCATCTTTAAAAAATTCAACTTTTTTTTTTAGTAGCAGAGCTGCCATGTTTGCTATAAAACGTAGTTTCAGGTTGATAGCATTTATTATCTTACACAGAGTAAAACATTTAAACAAAACAAAAGGGCTATAGTGAGAAGTAACTCTCCCTCCTCCAAAGGGTCCTGTGCTTTCTCTTTTATCAGCAACAACTTAGGCAAAAATTAATTCTAATTCTAGAGAGTGGTTTCAGAAAGAGTCTTTAGGAATTTACCTCAACGTAATATAAGCCATATATGACAGGCCACAGCTAGTATCATAGTGAATTGGGGAAAACTTGAAAACTTTTCCTCTAAGATCTGGAACAGACAAGAAAGCCCACAGTTACCACTGTTATTCAATAGACTACTGAAAGTCCTAGCTAGAGCAATCAAGCATGAGAAAGAAATAAAAGACATGCAATTTGCAAAGGAAGAAGTGAAATTATCCTTGTTTGCAGATGACATGATCTTATATATGGAAAAACCTAAAGACTCTACCAAAAATGATTAGAGCTGATAAACAAATTTAGTAAAGTTGCAGGACACAAAATCAACATACAAAGATTAGTAGCATTTCTATATGCTGACAGTGAACAATCTGAAAAGAAATAAGTAATTTTTTTTTACAATAGCCAGAAATAAAACTATGTATCTAGGGAATAATTTAACCAAATAAGTGAAAGATTTCTACATGAAAACTATAAAACACTGATAAAAGAAATTAAAGAGGAGACAAAAACAAGGAGAGATATGCTGTGTTCATGAATTGGGAGAATCAATACTGTTAAAATGTGCATAGTGCCCAAAGCAATCTACAGATTCACTGCAATTTCTATCAAAATACAAATGACATTCCTCACAGAAATAGAAATAAACAATCCTAAAATTCATATGGAACCACAAAAGACCCACAGTAGGCAATGCTATACTGAGCAAAAAGAATAAAACTGGAGAAATCACATTACCTGACTTCAAATTATGCTACACACCTATAGTAACCTAAGCAGCAAGAAACTGGCATAACACACACACACATACACACACACACACACACACACACACACACACACACACGAAACAGGAGAGTACCCAGGAACAAATTCACCCACCTGTGGTGAACTCATTTTCAACAAAGATACCAAGAACATACCCTGGAGGAAAAACAGTCTCTTCAATAAATGGTGCTTGGAAAACTGGATATCTAAATGCAGAAGAATGAAAACTACACTCTTATTTGCATTTGCTTTTGGGGTCTTAGTCATGAATTCTTTGCTTATGCCAATGCCCAGAAGAGTTTTTCCAATGTTATATTATAGAATTTTTATGGCTTCAGGACTTAAATGTAAGTCTTTGATCCATCGCGAGTTTATTTTTGTAAAGGTAAGAGATGGGGATTCAGTTTTTTTTTCTTTTTTTAGACAGAGTTTTGCTCTTTTACCAGGCTGGAGTGGAGGGGCATGATATCAGCTCACTGCAACCTCTGCATCCCTGGTTCAAGCGATTCTCCTGCCTCAGCCTCTGGAGTAGTTGGGACTACAGGCGCGTGCCTCCACCCCCAGCTAATTTTTGCGTTTTTAATAAAGACAGGGTTTCACCATGTTGACCAGGATGGTCTTGATCTCTTGACCTGGTGATCTACCTGCCTTGGCCTCCCAAGTGCTGGGATTACAGGCATGAGCCACCGAACCTGGCTGGGGATTCAGTTGTTTTATTCTACGCGTGACTTTCCAGTTTTCCCAGCACCGTTTATTGAATAGGGTGTCCTTTGTCAAATTTGTGTTTTTGTATGCTTTGTTGGAGATCAGTTTGCTGTATTTGGCTTTATTTCTGGGTTCTCTATTCTGTTCTATTGGTCTATGTGCTTATTTTTATACCATGCTGCTTTGGTAACTTTATCCTTATAGTATAATTTGAAGTTGGGTAATGTGATGCCTCCAGATTTGTTCTTTTTGCTTAGTATTACTTTGGCTGTGCAGGTTCTTTTTTGGTTCCATATGAATTTTAGGATTATTTTATCTAGTTCTGTGAAGAATGATAATGGTTTTTTGATGGGAATTGCAACGAATTTGTAGATTGCTGTTGGCAGTATGGTCATTTTCACAATGTTGATTCTTCCTATCCATGAAAATGGGATGTGTTTCCATTTGTTTGTGTCATCTACGATTTCTTTCAACATTATTTTGTAGTGTGCCTTGTAGAGATCTTTCATCTCTTTGGTTAAGTATATTCCTAAGTATTTAATTTTTTTTTCAGTGGTTGTAAAAGGGATTGAATTATTGATTTGATTCTCAGCTTAGTCATTGTTGGTTTATAGCAGTGCTAGTGATTTGTGTACATTGATTTTGTATCCTGAGACTTTATTGAATTTACTTATCTCCATATAACTTTTAGAATAGTTTTTTTTCTAATTCTGTGTAAAATGGCATTGGTAGTTTAATAGGAATAGCGTTGAATCTGTAGATTACTTTAGGCAATATAGCCATTTAAAAAATATTGATCCTTCCTATCCATGAGCATGGAATGTTTTTCCATTTCTTTGTGTCATCTACAATTTCTTTAAGTAGTGTTTTGTAGTTTTCCTCGTAGAGACCTGTCACCTCTTTGGTTAGATGTATTCCTAGATATTATATTCTTTATGTGGCTATTGTAAATGGGATTACATTATTGATTTGCCTCTCAGCTTGAACATTATTGGTATATAGAAATGCAACTGATTTTTGTACATTGATTTTGTATCCTGAAACTTTACTGAAGTAAAGTTCCAGGACCCTTTTGATGGAGTCTTTAGGGTTCTCTAGGTATAGAATCATATTATCAGCAAAGAGCAATAGTTTGAATTCTTTTCCTATTTGGATGCCTTTTATTTCTTTCTCTTGCCTGATTACTCTGGCTAGAACTTCCAGCACTATGTTGAATAGGAATGGTGAGAATGAGCATCCTTGTGTTATGTTGTTCTAGTTCTTAAGGGGAATGCTTCCAGCTTTTGCCCATTCAGTATGATGTTGGCTGTGGATCTGTCATAGATAGTTTATATTATTTTGAGGTATATTCCTTTGATGCCTCATTTGTTGAGGGTTTTTGTCATGAAAGGATGCTGGATTTCATTGAAAGCCTTTTTCATGTCTATTGAGATGATCATGTGGTTTTTGTTTTTAATTTTGTTTATGTGGTGAATCACATTGATTGATTTGCATGTGTTGAACCAACCTGGCATCCCAGGAATGAAATCCACTTGATCATAGTGAACTAATTTTTTGATGTGCTGCTGGATTTGGTATGATATTTTTTTGGGGGGGATTTTTACATCTATGTTCATCAGGGCTATTGGCCTATAGTTTTCTTCTTTTGTTGTGTCTTTGCCAGGTTTTGGAATCAGGGTGATGCTGGTTTCATAGAGAGTTAGAGAGGAGTCCTTCCTGCTTAATTTTTTTGGAATAATTTCAGTAGAATTGTTACTAGTTCTTCTTTGTATGCCTGGTAGAATTCAGCTGTTAATTCAACCTGTCCAGGGCTTTTTGGTAGGTTTTTCATTATTGATTCAATTTGTGAACTTGGTATTGGTCTGTTCAGGGATTCAGTTTCTTCCTGATTCAAACTTTGGAGGTTGGATGTTTCCAGGAATTTATCAATTTCCTTTAAAATTTATAGTTTTTGTGCTTAGAGGTGTTCATAGTAGTCTCTGAAGATCTTTTGTACTTCTGTGGGATCAGTTGTAACGTCATGATTGTCATTTTTTATTGTAATTTTGGATATTCTCTCTTTTTTTTCTTTGTTAATCTAGCTAGTAGTCTATTGATCTTGTTTATCCTTTTAGAAAAGTAACTTTTGGTTTATTGGTTCTGTGTATCAATTTTGGGGTTGGAATTTCATTCAGTTCTGCTTTGATTTTAGTTATTTATTTTCTTCTGCTAGATTTGGAGTTAATTTTTTCCTGTTTTTCTAGTTCTTCTAGGTCATCCTGCTTTTCTTTTCTTTTTTGTTTGTATTTAAGATGAAGTCTTGCTCTGTCATACAGGCTGGAGTGCAGTGGCATGATCTCAGCTCACTGCAAACTCTGCCTCCAAAGTTCAAGTGATTCTCGTGCCTCAGCCTCCCAAGTAGGTGGGAATACAAGAATGTGCCACCATGCCCTGCTAATTTTTGTATTTTAGTAGAGATTGGGTTTCACCATGTTGGCCAGGCTGGTCTTGAAATTCTGGCCTCAAGTGATCCACCTGTCTTGGCTTTCCAAAGTGCTGGGATTACAGGTGTGAGCCACCACCCCCAGCACCATACTATTCTTAGTGACTATATTAATTTACATTTCCACCAACAGCGCTTGCTAACACTTATTTTTTTTTTCACAATAGTTATCCTAATGGGTATGAAGTTATATCTTATTATAGTTATTATTTTCATTTTTCTAATGATTAATGATGTTAAACATTTTTTCATATAAACGTTGACTATTTATATACCTTCTTCAGTGAACTGTCTATTCAAGATCTTTGCCCATTTTTAATTTTTTTTTTTTTGAGACAGTCTTGCTCTGTTACCTAGGCTGGAGTGCAGTGGCGCGATCTCGGCTCACTGCAAGCTTCGCCTCCCGGGTTCACGCTATTCTCCTGCCTCAGCCTCCTGAGTAGCTGGGACCACAGGCACCTGCCACCATGCCCAGCTAATTTTTTTGTGTTTTTTAGTAGAGACAGGGTTTTGCTATGTTAGCCAGGATGGTCTTGATCTCCTGACCTCGTGATCTGCCCACCTCGGCCTCCCAAGGTGCTGGAATTACACGTGTGAGCCACCGCGCCCGGCCTTTAATTGGGTTTTTATTTTGTGGCTTATGTTGTTGAGTTGTAGGAGCTCTTTATGTATTCTGGATATTAATCTCTTATCAGCTATATGATTTGCAAATATGTTTTCCCATTATCTGGGTTGTCTTTTCACTCTGTTGGTTGTATTCATTGGTGCATAGAAGCTTTTAAGTTTATTGTCATCCCATTTGTCTATTTTTGCTTTTGTCATTGTCATTGTCATTTTGTCATTGTCAAGTCTAATGTCATAAAGACTTTCTTTAAAAATAATTTTTAGAGGGTTTTAGACCATCTTTTAAAGTTTTTAATTCATTTTGAGTTAATTTTTATGTAGTGTAATGTTTTTCCAACACAATTTGTTCAAGAGACTGTCCTTCCCCATCGAGTGGTCTTATCACTGCCATTGAAGATCATTTGACCATATTTGTGAGATTTCATTTCAGGGATATATCTTAAATTCCATTGGTATATATGTCTGTCTTTATGACAGTATCTTACTGTTTTGATTACTGTTGCTTTATAATAGGTTTTGAAACCAGAAAGTGTGAGACCTCCAACTTTGTTTTTGTTTTCTCTCTCTCTCTATTTTTTTGGCTATTTGGAGTATTTTGTTTTATAATTGTGGCTTTTCTATTTGTAGGGCAGCGTAAGTGGAAGCTGATTTTTAAGAAAAGTAGATGGGTTAAGTCAGAGGAAGAGATGCACCTCATGGGTGCCTGTGATGCAATGCAATATGCAGGTGCAGAAATACATTGGGAGGGCTGGGCATGGTGGCTCATTCCTGTAATCCCAGTACTTAGGGAGGCCAAGACAGGCAGATTGCTTGAGCTCAGGAGCTCAAAATCAACTTGGGTGACATAGTGAAACCTCATCTCCTGAAAAAATCCCCTGGGAGAAAAAGAGAAAAGTGACCGCTACCATCTCAATAAAAATCTACTTCCAGCTCAGACCTTGGAACTTATGTGCAGGAACTTTTCCTCAAATTTGTAATCATGTTTGTCAGTGTGTTGTTCTTTCTTTTACAATTTGGGGATGTTGAAGACACCTTACTGGAATTGTAGGTTGAACCAAAACTGACTAAACTTTGAGCTTTGAGGATTTTAATAAGTATTTTGCTCTTTCACTCATGAAATGCATCCCTGACACTATAACATGCTCTGGACTTGCAGTGGTGCCTGCAGTGATGGGTAAAGCAGACCTGATCCTTGCCCTCAAAGAAATTGACTTAGCAGCTTCTTGTGAATGTGGACAGAGTTGACCATGTGCACTGATGTAAGAGACAACTCCAAGTTTTTCTCTTCAGCTACAGAATGTAGTCTTCTGTTTTTTCTTGGACTTGTTCTTTGATGAGTTTTTAAGATGAAGGGACATGTTGCTAGTTTCCTATATGGGAAATTCAAGTACTCCCTGGCTATGAACTGGAGATAAAACACATGCCATTCTATGACTTTAACAAGAAATTTTAATTTAATTTAATATATTTGAGATTTAAGTAAATAATTTATTTCCTACTCTAAAGTCATGAAAGAACCTCTCATGCTGTATGCAGTAGTGAGAGCCAAGATATCTGGCAAGAGGGAGTAGGAAAGTAATTGATGTTACAGTCTGCTGCATGGAGGGAGGGGCCAAATTGTACCAAAACAGGTTTTAAAGAATTATTGACAGGAAAATGTGCTTTCTGGGAACTTCTCTCCCTTGGGGTGAAAACTAACGCATGAAAAAATTAGATTTTATCTGGAGGATATTCATCACCTAGATACATTTTCCTTAAGAGGGGTTAAAAATATTAAGCAGCTACTTAAGGCCTTGTTGTCCTGGCACATAGCCCACATTATATAAGTATTAAACAGCAAATTTAAAATGTACAAAAGTTTATGTAGTTTCTTTGATTTTATTTGAAAATCTTTGAAGTTTATAGCAAAGACGGAGAAAATTTCTTTAATCGAATTGGGGGAATGTATATGTAACACAGAAACTTATTTTGCTAGGAACTTTTATAAATTGACACAGCAACATTATAAAGTTATATAGCCCCTGTTATTGTTAATATGTAATGTTTAGTTCTTGATATTAATTTGTGTGTTTTGAAGGCTTTTTGCTGGTTTTGGGTGGTTTGGGATAATGCTATACTGAAATCATGGATCTCTATATGTTCATGAGCTTCTGAGGAGTTAGAATTAGGTTAACAATTTTGTCATGAGGTGCTCAGTGTTCTAGAAGTCATCCTTTGTCTTTTGGTTTGGTTCACATTCTGCAAAATCTCCAGACATTGAAGTAAACATATTTAGAGAAAGAAAGAGAGCTTTCAGAACTTACTGTATGAAATGTTATTTCTTTGGATTGTTCTCTATACCAAAGGATGAAGACAATTACTTTTAAAAAATGGAATGTGCATTTGTTTGCTAAATTATTTAATTTTCTTTTCTATGTATGTGAAATTTTAGTTGTAAAACTTATAGTTTGTTAGAACTTCTTAATTAGACCTGTGAAAATATCTTTAAAATATTTGCATTCCAAAAATATGTTCAATTATCTATAAAATGCTGCAGTCTGGGTATAGTAGCTTGTGGAAACACTGGCATGTTATATTGTATTAGCGTGATGAGAAAGGATCTATGAAATACTCTGATAAAAGATTAGTATGCCAAGGTTTTGTTAGTGTTAATATGAAAAAGATGATATTGGCAAAAAGTAAAACTTTAGACTTTGGGAAATGCTTCCAATACTGAAGCTGCTATCTTTGATTTTATTTTCTAGGTCATTGTTTCCCAAACTAGATGCTGAATTCCGGTGAGACTGTGAAGATACTGTGAGCGTTCTTGGAGATCAGAGCAGAAAACATCCATCGGAGGTAGGTAACAGTGAGGGACTACAGGCAATTGTATAAATGAACCAGATGCCCTCTTTCCTCTGGTACCTCTCATGATAGCTCCAAGTCCATGTGCTTCCTTTTAGCCTTTTCAGATTTTTGATTCTCTGAAAGAAGCTACTGGTAACCTTCTTTGAATTTTTCTTTTCCTTAATAATAGCTACTGCTTATTGATCAATTATTTTGTACCATCAAGACTTGTACTAAGTGAATTAGATAGTTGCATTTAAACCTCAGTACACTTCTATGAGACAGGTACTAGGTTTTTTTTCCTCCAGTTTATAAGTGGAGCAGCTGAGGCTTAGGGAGTTTTAGTGATTTCTGTAAGGTCATTCAGCTAAAAAGAGATGCTACTGATTTTGAACACAGGCAGCCTGAATGTAGGACTCACAGTCTTTCCCCTCTTCTTCTGTTGTTTTTGTCATTGGATTTTATCAGATGAAATGGTCTGAGAACTATTCCTCTATCATTATCAACTAGGCTAAGGAGGGGGAGTAAGCTATCTTAGTGGGGCATCTTGGACAGAATATTCCAAGCTTTTACAAATGGCAAAAATGCTTTCTACAAAGATTAAGACAGGCCATTTAGCACCCTCAAGCTCTGCTTAAGAAATACTTTATCTAACAAAAGATAAATGACTATTTAAAAAATGTAGTAGATATGAAGCTGGCACAGAGAGTGACAAAAGTTTAAGAGCCTTGTTAGTTCTCAGACTTAGACTATTTTGACACAGTTGCATATTTTTTATGTAAAGGACATTATTATAAAAGAATACTTCAGTCTCTCTTTTAGAGAAAGTTGCTGAAGTGTCTCCCTCTCAAGTGCTCTTAGCTTCCTGCTGCTGTCCTCTACCTCTCATGAAGATACTTGTGTAATACTGGGGTCATTGTTGAGAATTAAGAGACACATTTAACAACGGAATTCTCCCAAATGAATTCTAAACTCAAATAAAAATGGGACTTCCAGTAATGGTGGCTTGAGAAACTGGGCAACAGCTTCCACAAGCAGTTTAAAAAATCTGGACAATATTATGAAAGGCAGCTTAACTGAAGGCACTGGAACATGCAAAAAGACAGAAACTGAGAAAGATATACCCTTGAAAGACTACTGCATTGGGTAAGAACTGCAAGTTTGTGCCTTTCTGGCCTAGGGCTGCTCCCCAAACCCAACTGTAGTACAGGAAAACCTCAGCCTTAATGGTGTTAAAAGGCAGATGTCAAAGGTCAGAACAGCAGAGATACTAGTAAGTTACAGGAGGATTTTGGAAGTGAGAAAGCCACACTTACCTGACAAGTTGTTTCATTTATACCATCAAATAGGATGTTGATATATGTCTTCTTGCTGACAGAACATTCTCTCAATGTTCTGAGATAGTCTCCAATTTCATACATTTTGTGCTATATTATCTCTTTTTTAAAATTGGAATTTGCTTTAACAACACTAGCTCCATCAGGATATTTAGGGCAGAGCAGACATATTAGGCCTTTATACTTAATTTTGATAATGGGATTAAACCTTCCTTTGGGAACTGAAGGCTGTAAGAGTATGGAGAGAAACAGATGCATTCTCTACAAGGAAAACTTGCCTTCAGCCATTATTACCGTGCTTTTGGTTCCCAGCAATATATCCACTGGTGTCCATTGGGTACCCAAGTGTTATGTCCCATTAATTTGGATAACCCCAGGAATAAACCGAGGTGGCATATGTGCTTAGAGTAGGTCAATGGCTTGAAAGAAAAATGTTTGTTGGAATCACATCAGTTTGGGGCTTTCTCCAGATTTAGATAAGAGGAATAAGAAGAAAACAAAGATTTAGCCTTATCTGGGTTCTTCAGTCACCCTCGGTACTCCACAGCCATCAAGTTGACTTGATCTATACAAATATCACTCTTCTGTAGATGAGTTCAGTCTCCCTGGGTGACTATTAGTCAGGGTTCTCCAGAGAAACAGAATCATATGGAAGCTGAGAAGTCCTGAGATCTGCAGCTGGCCAGCTGGAGATCCAGGAGAGCCAATGGAATAGTTTCATTCCAAGTCCAAAGATCTGATAGCCAGAAGAGCCAATGTTGTGAGCTGCAGTCTGAGTCTGAAGACAGGAGAAGACCAGTATCACAGCTCAAAGACAGTCTGGCAGACAACAGAGAATTCTATCTTACTCAGCCCTTTTATTCTATTCAGGCTTTCAATGGCTTGAATGAAGCCTACCCACACTGAGGGCAATCTACTTTACTTAGTCTATCAATTCAAATGTTAATCAAATCCAGAAACATCCTCACAGACACATTCAAAATAATATTTAATCAACTATCTGGGTATTCCATGGCCTGGTTAAGTTGACACATAAAATTAACTATCATGGTGATGCAAAGTGAACTAGGTCTATTTGGTCACTCTCTATGGCCAAAGAGCTGACCTTGGCTAAAAAAATACATGCTAAAACTTTATATGCTTCTGATGGGTCATATGTTGGGCTGGGCCAAATTCTTGTTAATTGAAGTTTTAACAACTCTCCTACAGTGAGGATATTACAAAGCCTCAGGCAAAACTAGAAAGTGATTAAGTGGTTAATATTTGGCCAAAAGAAATACATCTTAGTGTTAATTGTCCTTGAGCTAATTAAAACTTAGATGGAGAGCTACAAAGCTAACTATAACATGGGACAACCCTGATGAGGGCCATATTAGAGAAAGTGAACACTATGAGAGTACAGGGTGAGTGACTGAGGGAGGGCATTTTAGATGTCTTTTGTCATCATTTATCTTGGCCTTTCTTTGTTTTGGGCAGCTTTTGTTTTTATTGAGGTATAATTCACATACTATAAAGTTCACCATTTAAAAATGTACAGTTTGTTGATTTTCAGTTATGTTTACAAGGTTGTGCAACTACCACCACTAATTCAAGAATATTTTTATTGCCCTCAGGGCAACTTTTTGCAGCAGATAATATTTTCTCACATTCATGATTATATACAAATCTTATAAATTCTATGGCATTAATTTATTGGTGAAATATGTTGATTCATCAGCTTGGACAGAGAAGCAGTTTTATTTATTTATTTAAGTTATTTATTTGAGATGGAGGCTCGCTCCGTTGCCCAGGCTGGAGTGCAGTGGCCCTATCTTGGCTTGCTGCAACCTTCACCTTTCGGGTTCAAGTGATTCTGGTGCCTCAGCCTCCTGAGTAGATGAGACCACAGGCACATGCCTCCACGCCTGACTGATTTTTATATTTTTAGTAGAGATAGGGATTCACCATGTTGGCCAGACTGGTCTCGAATTCCTGGCCTCAAGTGATCTGCTAGCCTCAGCCTCCCAATGTGCTGGGACTATAGGTGTGAGCCGCTGCTCCCGACCGAGAAACAGTTTTTAAAAAATTTATTACTCAAAACCTCTTGAGCATCACGTTGTATGTCATTAATATGTTGTCGACTTGTACTGTTTGAAAGTAGAACACTTTCAATTTCTCATACTCATTTTGCCCTAATACTGTGCTATGATTTTACATGCTAGTCTTAATGTGTTCTCACCAAGTGTGTAACTTTTCCTTTTCTAGGAAATACGTTCTATTACTAAATAGTTTGCTTCCTGGGCCTTTTTACTGAAAGCATTACTCTGTTCTAGGATTCCAATTGCCATTTAAAATAATCAGATGGATACCTCATTTCCCATGGTGATTATTACACATTGCATGCCTGTATCAAAGTATCTCATGCACTCAATAAATATATATACCTACTATGTACCCACAAAAATTAAAAATAAAAAAGATCAGAATCTCTACTTGCTAAATAGCTGTCACTTATGTTCAGTGTTTATTTCAATTTTGCTGGAGCTATCACTGCTCTTTTAAGTTCTTTGCCCCAAACCATCCACAATGGAATAGCAACTTGGATTACCACCAGTCCATGTAAAACTAATTAATAAGCAGCTTTTGTTGTAAAGATGGATTTTTTTTTAAAAAAAATTGGTGTCTCTTATTGCACTAGAACAGCAAAATACTTGGAAAATTATGATCATTTATCACTATCTTTATCAGATCTAGGCCTAGAAACCTCCTTTTCCATCTCAGACCTTGTCTTCAAAATTTGTCACATTGGACTCTCAGGCATGTCTACAAAACACAAACACTAAATAAAGCAGAAGGACATAATAAATACGCAAATAGGAAAATCTCAAAAAATACAACTTCATAGTACAATTTACTTCTAGCTGACCCAATTGACACTTTGCAGTGTTCATAATAGCGAAGTGTCAGGGAAAGAGTTGAAATACATTATGTAAAAATTCCCTTTGGTTTTCTGTTATACCAGTGGAAGCTGTTGGCATGGGGTAAAGGGAGGCTGGGGGAGGTAATAGGAGGGGAGGCTGATGTCATCAGTCTATTGTCCTCCTTTCTGTGTAATACCATTTACCATTAGCTGTCTTTTTCTTTTATCAGTGCCTGAAAATAGGCCCAAGCCAGAGTTCCATCTTACCAATTTCTATTACTGATATAATGTGTATATTTAATATTCAGTGCTGATGTTCTTGAGCCAGTATCAGTAGGAGATACATTTTGAGTTTTGTTGTTGTTGGTGGTGGTGCTAATAAGTCTCATCTGAGTTGCTGAGTTGCCTTGTACCCCATGTGGTCAGTGGTGTATGACCTAGATGGAGTCTTTGGGTCTCTGTGGCAAGGGTCAGATGAATTACAGCCTGATTAGGACCTGGCACTAACCTCCTCTTAGCACTCATCAACTCTAATTGTCTCTTTCTTGTCTGCTTTCCCCACTGGACTGGATGTAAGTAAGTATTTATTTACTTCACTTCCCAAGTATGTTGCATAACACCTTGCAAAAAACAAATGTTCTATAAAACTTTATGTAATGAGTAAATGCCAAGCTCCCTAAAACATCTTGTGTCCTCCTGCTTCATGCTCGTTGCAGAGATAACTACTACTCTGACAAAATGTTCAGCGTAGTCTTATATTAAGAGCAGCAGCCCCAGCAGGCACTGAATAAGAGCCTAACTCTTAAAAACCCATTAAAGTTCCAGCCACTCTATTGATGGCAAAATGAATGCAACATTTCCTGGTCCAACAGAAGCAATTCAAGTAACACTCAGCATTCCCCACTCCCCTGCCCCATTACTCTGGCCTGTGGACTACAAACAAATGGAAAGTAATTTTATCTCAGCTAAACAATCATCTTTGGGGAATCCCTGAGTCTGTGATATCTTGGATTGCTGAAAACATCTTAACTCTGTTGTCTCCTTAAGACATACATCTGTAGATCATGTTCTGCCAATGCGGATTATTTAGTTATTTGCAGTGATATTCCCTATGAAGGGCACAGAAGGTAATGTCCTTCTCTTGAGGCAGACTCTGGGGATATCTGCAGGAAATTAGAGACTTTCTTCTGAAAAAATTCATTGGTTCTAGTTATTTGTTTCCCAGTTCAAAGCATTCCTTTGCCCCTGCCATGGGATATTATGGAAATTCCCAGGACATTTTTTAAAAAATCAGAGCTACCACCTGTAATCTTTTACCCTCAAGAACAAGTCACGCTATGGGGATCACAGTGAAGAGCTAGGTGAACTCTTCCTTATCCTTACAGTACCCTCTTCAACTGAGGGTGACATGCTGTAAACTATTGTAGCTTTATTTAATGTAATTTAGCTCATTTGTTTTCCTTAGTGTCTCTGATAGCTTACAGATTAGAAAATTAATAAACTCATTATTGCTTTCTTATAAGTCTCTACTGTCATTTCTTTGCCTGCGTTTCTTGTTTGCCTGTTTTGTGTTGATATCTTTGAGGCACACTATTTCTATTCTGATATAATATTCCCTTTTCTAGGTCCCTTGTTTTTTCTTTCATGCTGTTTGGATTTCCCCTTTTCATGATTCATATATTACATAAACTCTCAGGTTATGTTGACCCACTTCTCACCTGAGCTCTTGTTTAAGATCCACTTGTTTGAGAAACTCTTCCTGGACCACATTGCACCTAGATTATATGAATGTTTAAAGCTCGGAAAACATAAAAATATGTTCCGAGTTTTAAACATTTTTAAAAAAGTTTGCGTATTGCTGTTTCCTGAAGCTGCTCAGCGTTTGCCAATCCGTCTTCTTAACTCTGTGTGATCTTGGCCTTGCTCAGAGTGATGTGCAGGATGAGAGAGAAGGAATAACTCATCTTTTCTCTTACATAAAAAATGATTTATCTGTCAACTTAAAAAAATGAAGTGAATGATCCACAAGCAACATAGCGATTATAAATAACACCATTTTACAGCGGAGGTAACCAAGTCCTAGAATGATTAAGTAACTTCCCCAGCCAACACAGCTAAAACAGAAGGAGTCAGAATTCCAAACCAGGCAATAGGATTCCCATGCTCTTCCCATTAAATGTGGTCTAGTCTCTAAAGTAGATTTAAAATGAATACATTTTCCAAGTATGTGCTTTTAGAAATAATTGGAAAAGGAGGTAGGGGAAAGAAGTCACATAATTATATATGAATTGTTAAATATGGATTGAACCCTACTAAGGACCAGCACTCTTATAGATGCTGGGGATGGGTCAGTGGACCAGCAGACCAGCTTTGTTCTATTGTAGTTTACATTCTACAGAAGCAGTCCCCAACCTTTTTGGCACAAGGGACCAGTTTTTGGGAAGAAAATTTTTCCACAGATGAAGCGGGGATGGTTTCGGGATGAAGCTGTTCCACCTGAGATCATCAGGCATCAGTTAGATTCTCATGAGGAACACGCAACCTAGATCCCTACATGCACAGTTCCCAGTAGGGTTCACACTTCCATTAGAATGTAGAATGGAATTCTACATTCTAATTCCATTAGAATGTGGAACCTACTGCTGATTTGACAGGAGGCAGAGCTCAGGTGGTAATGCTCACGCGCTGCTCACCTCCTGCCATGCAGCCTGGTTCCTAACAGGCCACAGACTCGTACTGATCTGTGACCTGGGGATTGGGGACCCCTGTATTAGAGGAAAGAGGCACATGTTGACAGATAATAAAACAAGGAATAAACAAGAAAGTGTCAGACAATGGTCAGTGCTATGAGGCAAATAAAGCAAGGTGACTTGATTGTAACTGTTGAGTGATACTACCTCAGTTATCTATCTAAGGCCAGGGAAGGCCTTTCAGAGGAGGTGACACTGGAGCTGGGAAGTGAATAGTAGATATTTTATTGATTGTTATGAAGAATTTGAATTAAATGTTTTCAACTGTGTGAAAAAGTTTGGAAACCAAATAAATTCTCTTAAAGCCAAAATAAAACAAAACAAAAGTAAAACCTAAGTGAGGCATCCTCTTATTTCACCAAATGCAGAAAAACAACTTTCACATCTTTTTATCTCTCTGAAGTTTCACTCTCTTTCTCTGAATAAAGATGCAAAGGCATATATAATATTCTATTTTAATACAACAAATCCTCTTAGTAGACATGTACTTTTTCATTTTACTTTTATCAAGTTACAGATATACAAAGTTTAAAAGGTCAAATAGTTCTAAAGAGGTAAAAGGAAGGGCAACTCTCTTTTGTTGCACTCATTCCCACCTGCAGTTTCTGTTTTTTAGAGACAACCACTTTTAATCTTCTGGTTATTTTTTTAACCTCTAGCACTTCAAAAATAATAGGTTTATACACTATGTCTTGACTTTTTAGTTTTACACGTTGTGTTTTGAATTCTTCTATTGAAAATGATTTTTTTTAGCCCTCTTATAATCTCCTCTCTCCCACTATCTTTTTTTTTTTTTTTTTGAGACAGGGTCTTGCTCTGTTGCCCAGGCTGGAGTGCAGTGGTGTGATCACTGCTTACTGCAGCCTCATCCTCCCAGGCTCAAGCAGTGCCCTTGCCTCACCCTCCCCAGTAGCTGGGACTAAAGGTGCATGCCACCATGCCCATTGAATTTTTTTATTTTATTTTTTTAAGAGACAAGGGCTCTCTATTTTGCCCAGGTTGGTCTTGAACTCCTGGGCTCTAGTGATCAGCCCATCTTGGCTTTCCGAAGTGCTGGGATTGCAGACATGAACCATCATGCCCAGTCCACTCCCACTATCTTTAAAAATACTTACATCATTAGTTTTAATCAGATCATGGTTCAGAGTTTGTTATGATAACTATATAAACATTATTTACATCTGAACCATGTAGTTTGTTATGATTGCATTTCCTTTCTTGCATATCCTTTTGTCTTCTCAGTATTAATGATTAACTTGTTTTAAAATTTCATTTGTTTTTTGCCTATCATTTTTTCATACCCAAATTCTCCCTTAGAACTATAAATCTCTTTTCAAACTTTCAAATACATTAAGCAGTCTATTAATTACAACTTTTCATGGAAACATTTCTCCTTGTGCTCCCCATTCTCTTGCTCTAATAGGAATTGGTTGATTTTTCATTATAGCATCATTCTGAGATCCCACCCCCATTTTTTTTCTTTTTTAAATTGGGAGCTCTGTTTCTTGGGTTAAGTGAACTTCTTTTTTTCTTGGGTATAGTAGGCAGAATAATGGCCCTGCAAAAGATGTTCATGTCCTAATCCCCAAAATCTGCCTATACACACCTTACATAGCAAAAGGGACTTTGCAGATATGATTAAAGATCTCTTTTTAAACTGAATTTATTTTTTCTTAGTTGTAAAAATCTATATAAAATAGAAGAAAAATCAAAATGAAATCAAAAGATAATAGCTGTAATAAGATTAACCTACAGCAGCTGCAGCACCAGTAACAACACTAAAAGAATTACTTCTACTCTAAAATGACTAAGAAATACCTATATGAACATCTTAAGCAACTTACTTTTAATAATGGCTAAATTAAATGGAATTGTAATATCTTCAAAAGGATCTCAATGATTGCACGCTGATTAGTGTCCATAATGGGACAGGTTATACTAGTTACGTATTACAATCTGGAGAGAAATGTGTAAGTCAAATCAGAAGACATGATTTCTAGTCTGTGCTTCACCGTTCACTTTTTCAAAAAATTATTTTAAGTTCTGGGATACACATGCAGAACGTGCAGGTTTGTTACATAGGTATATGTGTGCCACGGTGGTTTGCTGCACCTATTGACCCATCATCTAAGGTCCCTCCCCTCACCCCCCACCCCCAAACAGGGCCTGGTATGTGTTGTTCCCCTCCCTGTGTCCATGTGTTCTCATTGTTCAACTCCCACTTATGAGTGAGAATATGCAGTGTTTGGTTTTCTGTTCCTGTGTCAATTTATTGAGAATGATGACTTCCAGCTTCATCCATGTCCCTGCAAAGTACATGATCTCATTCCTGTTTATGGCTGCTTAGTATTCCATGGTGTATATGTACCACATTTTCTTTATCCAATCTGTCATTGATGGGCATTTGGGTTGGTTCTGTGACTTTGCTATTGTAAATAGTACTGCAGTAAACATATGTATGCATGTGTCTTTATAGTAGAATGATTTCTATTCCTTTGGGTATATACCCAGTAATGAGATTGCTGAGTCAAATGGTATTTCTGGTTCTAGATCCTTGAGGAATCGCCATACTGTCTTCCACAATGGTTGAACTGATTTACATTCCCACCAACAGTGTAAAAGCATTTCTATTTCTCTACAGCCTTACCAGCATCTATTGTTTTTTGACTTTTTTTTTTTTTTATACTTTAAGTTCTAGGGTACATGTGCACAACGTGTAGGTTTGTTACATATGTATACATGTGCCATGTTGGTGTGCTGCACCCATTAACTTGTCATTTACATTAGGTATATCTCCTAATGCTATCCCTCCCCCCTACCCCCTGCCACAATAGGGCCCGGTGTGTGATGTTCCCCTTCCTGTGTCCAAGTGATCTCATTGTTCAGTTCCCACCTATGAGTGAGAACATGCGGTATTTGGGTTTCTGTTCTTGTGATAGTTTGCTGAGAATGACGGTTTCTAGCTGTATCCATGTCCCTACAAAGGACACAAACTCATCCTTTTTTATGGCTGCATAGTATTCCATGGTGTATATGTGCCACATTTTCTTAATCCAATCTGTCACTGATGGACATTTGGGTTGATTCCAAGTCTTTGCTATTGTGAATAGTGCTACAATAAACATATGTGTGCATGTGTCTTTATAGCAGCATGACTTATAATCCTTTGGGTATATCCCCAGTAATGGGATGGCTGGGTCAAATGGTATTTCTAGTTCTAGATCCTTGAGGAATAGCCACACTCTTTTCCACAATGGTTGAACTAGTTTACAGTCCCACCAACAGTGTAAAACTGTTCCTATTTCTCCACATCCTTTCCAGCACCTGTTGTTTCCTGATTTTTTAATGATTGCCATTCTACCTGGTGTGAGATGGTATCTCATTGTGGTTTTGATTTGCATTTCTCTGATGGTAAGTGATGATGAGCATTTTTTTCATGTGTCTGTTGGCTGTATGAATGTCTTCTTTTGAGAAGTGTCTGTTCATATCCTTTGCCCACTTTTTGATGGGGTTGTTTGTTTTTTCTTGTAAATTTGATTGAGTTCTTTATAGGTTCTGGATATTAGCCCTTTGTCAGATGAGTAGATTGCAAAAATTTTCTCCCATTCTGTAGGTTTCCTGTTCACTCTGATGGTAGTTTCTTTTGCTTTTTAATAGTCACCATTCTGACTGGCATGAGATGGTATCTCATTGTGGTTTTGATTTGCATTTCTCTAATGACCAGTGATATTGAGCTGTTTTTCATATATTTGTTGGCTGTGTAAACATCTTCTTTTGAGAAGTGTCTGTTCATATCCTTAGCCCACTTTTGGATGGGGTTGTGTGTTTTTTTCTTGTAAATTTGTTTAAGTTCCTTGTAAATTCTGGATATTAGACCTTTGTCAGATGGGTAGATTGCAAAAATTTTCTCCCATTCTGTAGGTTGCCTCTTCACTCTGATGACAGTTTATTTTTCTGTGCAGAAGCTCTTTCATTTAATTAGATCCCATTCATAAATTTTGGCTTTTGTCACAATTGCTTTTGGCATTTTTGTCATGAAGTCTTTGCCCATGCCTATGTCCTGAATGGTATTGCCTAGGTCTTCTTCTAGGATTTTTATGGTTTTGGGTTTTACATTTAAGTCTTTAATCCACCTTGAGTTAATTTTTGCATAAGGTATAAATAAGGAAGGGGTTGAGTTTTAGTTTTCTGCATATGGCTTGCCTGTTTTCCTAGTACCTTTTTTGAACCGGAAATCCTTTCTGTATTGCCTGTTTTTGTCAGGTTTGCTGAAGATCAGATGGTTGTAAATGTATGGTGTTATTTCTGAGGTCTCTGTTCTGTTCTATTTGTCTATATGTCTGTTTTGGTACTAGTACCATGCTGTTTTGGTTACTGTAGCTTTGTAGTATAGTTTGAAGTCAGGTAGCATGATGCCTCCAGCTTTGTTCTTTTTGCTTAGGATTGTCTTGGCTATACAAGGTCTTCTTTGATTCCATATGAAATTTAAATTAGTTTTTTTTTTCTAATTCTGTGAAGAATGTCAATGGTAGTTTGATGGGAATAGCATTGAATCTATAAATTACTTTGGGCAGTATGGCCATTTTCATGATATTGATTCTTCCTATCCACGAGAATGGAATGTTTTTCCGTTTGTTTGTGTCCTCCTTTATTTCCTTGAGCAATGGTTTGTAGTTCTCCTTGAAGAGGTCTTTCACATCCCTTGTTAGCTATATTCCTAGGTATTTTATTTTCTTTGTAGTAATTGTGAATGGGAGTTCTTTCATGATTTGGCTTTCTGCTTGTCTATTGTTGGTATATAGAAATGCTTGTGATTTTTGCACATTGATTTTGTATCCTGAGACTTTGCTGAAGTTGCTTATCAGTTTAAGGAGTTTTTGGGCTGAGATGATGGGGTTTTGTAAATAAAAAATCGTGTCATCTGCAAACAGGAACAATTTGACTTCCTCTCTTCCTATTTGAATACCCTTTATTTCTTTCTCTTGCCTGATTGCCCTGGCCAGAACTTCCAATACTATGTTGAATAGGAGTGGTGAGAGAGAGCATCCTTGTCTTGTGCAAGTTTTCAAAGGGAATGCTTCCATCTTTTCCCCATTCAATATGATATTGGCTGTGGGTTTGTCATAAATAGCTATTATTATTTTGAGATATGTTCCATCAATACCTAGTTTATTGAGTTTTTAGCATGAAGGGATGTTGAGTTATACCAAAGGCCTTTACTGCATCTATTGAGATAAACATGTGGTTTTTTGTCTTTGGTTCCGTTTATGTGATGGATTACATTTATTGATTTGCATATGTTGAACCAGCCTTGCATCCCAGGGATAAAACCAACTTAATTATGGTGGATAAGCTTTTTGATGTACTGATGGATTTGGTTTGCTAGTATTTTGTTGAGGATTTTCGTATCTTTGTTCATTAGGTATACTGGCCTGAAGTTTTTCTTTTTTTGTTGTGTCTCTTCCCATTTTAGGTATCAGGATGATGCTAGCTTCATAAAATCAGTTAGGGTGTAGTCACTCCTTTTTAATTTCTTGGAATAGTTTCAGAAGGAATGGTACCAGCTCCTCTGTACCTCTGGTAGAATTTGGCTGTGTATCTGTCTGTCCCTGGGCTTTTATGGTTGGTAGGTTATTAATCACTGGCTTAAATTCAGAACTTGTTATTTTTCTATTCAGGGATTCGACTTCTTCCTGGTTTAGTCTTGGGAGGGTGTATGTTTCTAGGAACTTATAAATTTCTTCTAGATTTTCTAGTTTATTTGCATAGAGGTGTTTATAGTATTTTCTGATGGTAGTTTGCATGTCTGTGGGATCAGTGGTGGTATCCCCTTTATCATTTTTTGTGTCTATTTGATTCTTCTATCTTTTCTTCTTTATTAGTTTAGTTAGCAGTTTATCTGTTTTGTTAATGTTTTCAAAAAATCAACTCCTGGATTCACTCATTTGTTGAAGGGGTTTTCATGTCTCTATCTCCTTCAATTCTGCTCTGATCTTAGTTATTTCTTGTCTTCTACTAGCTTTTGCATTAGTTTCCTCTTGCCTCTATAGTTCTTTCAACTGTGATGTTAGGGTATTGATTTGAGATCTTTCTAGCTTTCTGATGTGAGTATTTAGTGCTATAAATTTTCATTTAACATTGTTTTAGCTGTATCCCAGAGTTTCTGGTGCATTTTCTCTTTGTTCTCATTGATTTCAAAGAACTCTTGATTTCTGCCTTAATTTCTTTATTTATCCAGGAGTCATTCAGGAGCAGGTTGTTCAATTTCCACATAGTTGTGTGGTTTTGAGTGAGTTTCTTAATCTTGAGTTCTAAATTGATTGCACTATGGTCTGATAGATTGTTTGTTATGATTTCAGTTCTTTTGCATTTACTGAGGAGTGTTTTACTTCCAATTATGTGGTTGATTTTAGATTAAGTGCCATGTGGCATTGAGAGGAATGCATATTCTGTTGATTTGGGGTGGAGAGTTCTGTAGTTGTCTCTTAGGTCTACTTGATCCAGAGCTGAGTTCAAGTTCTGAATATCCTTGTTAATTTAGGATTAACTGTCTGATTGTCAGTTAATCCTGTCTCGTTGACCTGTCTAATATTGATGGTGGGTTGTTAAAGTCTGCCACTATTATTGTGTGGGAGTCTAAGTCTCTTTGTAGGTCTCTAAGAACTTGTTTAATGAATCTTGGTGTTCCTGTATCGGGTTCATATATATTTAGAATAGTTAGCTCTTCTTGTTGAATTTTTCCCTTTACCATTATGTATTGCCTTTCTTTGTCTTTTTGATCTTGTTGGTTTAAAATATGTTTTGTCAGAGACTAGGATTGCAACCCCTGCCTTTTTTTTGCTTTCCATTTGCTTGGCAAATTTTTCTACATCCCTTTCTTTGGAGTCTATGTGTGTCTTTGAACCTGAGATGGGTCTGCTGAATATAGCACACTGATGGGTGTTGACTCTATCCAATTTGCCAGTCTGTGTCTTTTAATTGGGGCATTTAGTCCATTTACATTTATGGTTAATATTGTTATGTTTGAATTTGATCCTGTCCTCATGATGCCATCTGGTTATTTTGCACAGTAGTTGATGCAGTTTCTACAGAGTGTCACTGGTCTTTATATTTTGGTATGTTTTTGCAGTGGCTGGTACTGATTTTTCCTTTCCATATTTAATGCTTCTTTCAGGAGCTCTTGCAAGGCAGGCCTGGTGGTAACGAAATCCCTCAGAATTTGCTTGTTTGGAAAGGATTTTATTTCTTCTTCACTTATGAGGCATAGTTTGGCTGAAATGAAATTCTGGGTTGAAAATTCTTTTCTTTAAGAATGTTGAATATTGACCCCCAAATCTCTTCTGACTTGTAGAGTTTCTGCTGAGAGGTCTGCTGTTAGTCTGATGGGCTTCCCTTTGTAGGTAACCTAGCCTTTCTCTCTGGCTGCCCTTAACATTTTTTTCTTCATTTTGGCTTTGGAGAATCTGATCATTATGTGTATTGGGGTTGATCTTCTCATGGAGTATCTTAGTGGTGTTCTCTATATTTCCTGAATTTGCATGTTGGCCTGTCTTGTTAGGTTGGGGAAGTTCTTCTGGATGACATCCTGAAGTGCGTTTTCCAGCTTATTTCCATTCTCTCCATCTCCTTCAGGTACTCCAATCAATTGTAAGTTTGGTCTTTTTGTGAAGTCCCATTTTTCTTGAATGCTTTGTTCATTCCTTTTCATTCTTTTTTCTCTAATCTTGTCTGGATGCCTTATTTCAGCAAGGTGATCTTCAAACTCTGATATCCTTTCCTCTGCTTGGTCAATTTAGCTCTTGATACTTGTATATGCTTCATGAGGTTCTCGTGCTGTGTTTTGCAGCTCTATCAGGTCATTTATGTTCCTGTCTAAACTGGTTATTCTAGTTAGCAGTGCCTCTGACTTTTTATCAAGATTCTTAGCTTCTCTGCATTGGTTTAGAACATTCTCCTTTAGCTGAGCACAGTGTTTTTGTTACCCATGTTCTGAATCTTACTTCTGTGAATTCATCCATCTCATTCTCCATTCAGTTCTGTACCCTTGCTGGAGAGATGTTGCAATCATTTTGGGGAGAAAAGGCACTCTGGCCTTTTGGGTTTTCAGTGTTTTCTTCGTTGATTGTTTTCATGAGTTGTCTAGTTTCGATCTTTGAGGCTGCTGACCCTTGGATGTTTTGTGTGGGCTTTTTTTTGTTCTTGTTGTTTCTGCTTTCTGTTTTTCTTTCAAAGGGTTGAGTCCCTCTTCTGTAGGGCTGCTGTGGTTTGCTGGAGGTTCACTTCAGGCCCTGTTAATCTGGTTCGCTACCGTGCCTGAAGATGCCATTCAAGGAAGCTGGAGAATAGCAAAGATGGGTCCCTTCTCCTTCTTCTGGGATTTCTGACCTCAATGAGCACAAACCTGATACCAGTAGGATCACTCCTGTATGGGGTGTCTGACAACCCCTGTTGGAGGGTCTCACCTAGTTGGGTGGCACAGGGAAGAGGACTCTTTTTCTTAATTATTTTACTTTAAGTTCTAGGGTATGTGTGCACAAAGGGCAGGTTTGTTACATAGGTATACATGTGCCATGCCGGTTTGCTGCACTCATTAACTCGTCATTTACATGAGATATTTCTCCTAATGCTATCCCTCCCCCTGCCCCTCACCCCCTGACAGGCCCCAGTGTGTGATGTTCCTTGCCCTGTGTCCATGTGTTCTCACTGTTCAGTTCCCACCTATGAGTGAGAACATGCGGTGTTTGGTTTTCTGTCCTTGTGATAGTTTGCTCAGAATGATGGTTTCCAGCTTCATCCATGTCCCTGCAAAGGACATGAACTCATCCTTTTTTTATGGCTGCATGATATTCCATGGTGTATATGTGCCACATTTTCTTAATCCATTCTATCATTGATAGACATTTGAATTGGTTCCTAGTCTTTGCTATTGTGAATAGTGCCACAGTAAACATACATGTGCATGTGTCTTTATAGTAGCATGATTTATAAACCTTTGGGTGTATACCCAGTAATGGGATCGCTGGGTCAAATGATATTTCTAGTTCTAGATCCTTGAGGAATTGCCACACTGTCTTCCACAATGATTGAACTAAGTTACACTCCTGCCAACAGTGTAAAAGCATTTCTATTTTCTCTACATCCTCTCCAGCATCTGTTGTTTCCTGACTTTTTAATGATCACCATTCTAACTGGTGTGAGATGGTATCTCATTGTGGTTTTGATTTGCATTTCTCTGATGACCAGTGATGATGAGCATTTTTTCGTATGTTTGTTGGCTGCATAAATGTCGTCTTTTGAGAAGTGTCTGTTAATATCCTTTGCCCACTTTTTGATGAGGTTGCTTTTTCTTGTAAATTTGTTGAAGTTCTTTGTAGATTCTGGATGTTAGCCCTTTGTCAGATGGGTAGATTGCAAAAATTTTCTCCCATTCTGTAGGTTACCTGTTTACTCTGATGGTAGTTTCTTTTGCTGTGCAGAAGCTCTTTAGTTTAATTAAATCCCATTTGTCTATTTTGGATTTTGTTGCCATTGCTTTTGGTGTTTTAGTCATGAAGTCCTTGACCATGCCTATGTCCTGAGTGGTATTGTCTAGGTTTTCTTCTAGGGTATTTATGGTTTTAGGTCTAACATTTAAGTCTTCAATCCATCTTGAATTAATTTTTGTGTAAGGTGTAAGGAAGGGATCCAGTTTCAGCTTTCTACATATGGCTAGCCAGTTTTCCCAGCAGCATTTATTAAATAGGGAATCCTTTCCCCATTTCTTGTTTTTATCAGGCTTGTCAAAGATCAGATGGTTGTAGATGTGTGGTGTTATTTCTGAGGCCTCTGTTCTTTTCCATTGGTCTATATCTCTGTTTTGGTACCAGTACCATACTATTTTGTTTACTGTAGCCTTGTAGTATAGTTTGAATTCAGGTAGCATAATGTCTCCAGCTTTATTCTTGTTGCTTAGGATTGTCTTGGCAATTCAGGTTCTTTTTTGGTTCTTTATGAACTTTAAAGTAGCTTTTTCCAATTCTGTGAAGAAACTCATTGGTAGCTTGATGGGGATGGCATTGAATCTATAAATTACCTGGGGCAGTATGGCCATTTTCACGATATTGATTCTTCCTATCCATGAGCATGGAATGTTTTTCAATTTGTTTGTGTCCTCCTTTATTTTGTTGAGCAGTGGTTTGTAGTTCTCCTTAAAGAAGTCCTTCACATCCCTTGTAAGGTGGAATTCTAGGTATTTTATTCTCTTTTTAGCAATTGTGAATGGGAGTTCACTCATGATTTGGCTCTCTGTTTGTTTGTTATGGTGTATAGGAATGCTTGTGATTTTTGCACATTAATTTTGTATCCTGAGACTTTGCTGAAGTTGCTTATCAGCTTAAGGAGATTTTGGGCTGAGATTATGGGGTTTTCTAAATCTACAATCATGTTATTTGCAAACAGGAACAATTTGACTTCCTCTTATCCTAATTAAATACCCTTTATTTCTTTCTCTTGCCTGATTGCCCTGGCCAGAACTTCCAACACTATGTTGAATAGGAGTGGTGAGAGAGAGCATCCCTGTCTTGTGCCAGTTTTCAAAGGGAATGCTTCCAGTTTTTGCCCATTCAGTATGATATTGGCTGTGGGTTTGTCATAAATAGCTCTTATTATTTTGAGATACATTTCATCAATACCTAGTTTATTGAGAGTTTCTAGCATGAAGGGCTGTTGAATTTTGTCAAAGGCCTTTTCTGCATCTATTGAGATAATCATGTGGTTTTTGTCGTTGGTTCTGTTTATGTGATTGATTACATTTATTGATTTGCGTATGTTGAACCAGCCTTTCATCCCATGGATGAAGCTGACTTGATAATGGTGGATAAGCTTTTTGATGTGCTGGTGGATTAGGTTTGCCAGTATTTTATTGAGGTTTTTCACATCAATGTTCATCAGGGATATTGGTCTAAAATTCTCTTTTTTTGTTGTGTGTCTTTCAGGCTTTGGTATTAGGATGATGCTTGCCTCATAAAGTGAATTAGGGAGCATTCCCTCTTTTGCTATTGATTGTTGTAGTTTCAGATGGAATGGTACCAACTCCTCTTTGTACCTCTGGTAGAATTCGGCTGTGAATCCATCTTGTCCTGGACATTTTTTGGTTGGTAAGATATTAATTATTGCCTCAATTTCAGAGCCTGTTATTGGTCTATTCAGGGATTCAACTTCGTCCTGATTTAGTCTTGGGAGGGTGTAGGTGTCTAGGAATTTATCCATTTCTTGTAGATTTTCTAGTTTATTTGTGTTGAGGTGTTTATAGTATTCTCTGATGGTAGTTTGTATTTCTGTGGCATTGGTGATGACATCCCCTTTATCATTTTTTATTGCATCTATTTGATTCTTCTCATTTTTATTCTTTGTTAGTCTTGCTAGTGGTCTGTCAATTTTGTTGATCATTTCAAAAAACCAGATCTTGGATTCATTGATTTTTTGAAGGGTTTTTTTGTGTCTCTATCTCCTTCACTTTTTCTTTGTCTTGGTATTCTTGCCTTCCGCTAGCTTTGAATTCTGATTGCCTTCTCTAGTTCTTTTAATTGTGACATTAGGGTGTCAATTTTAGATCTTTGTTGCTTTCTCTTGTGGGCATTTAGTGCTATATATTTCCCTCTACACACTGCTTTAAATGTGTTTCAGAGATTCTGGTATGTTGTGTCTTTGTTCTCATTGTTTTCAAGGAGCATCTTTTTTTCTGCCTTCATTTCCTTATTTACCCAGTAGTCATTCAGGTGCAGGTTGTTCAGTTTCCATGTAGTTGTGTGGTTTTGAATGATTTTCTTAATCCTGAGTTCTAATTTGATTGCACTGTGGTCTGAGAGACAGTTTATTGTGATTTCTGTTCTTTCACATTTGCTGAGGAGTGCTTTACTTCCATTTATGTGGTCAATTTTGGAATAAGTGCGATGTGGTGCTGAGAAGATTGTATATTTTGTTGATTTGGGGTGGAGAGTTCTGTAGATGTCTATTAGGTCAGCTTGGTGCAGAGCTGAGTTCAAGTCCTGAATATCCTTGTTACCTTCTGTCTTGTTGATCTGTCTAATATTGACAATGGGGTGTTAAAATCTCCCTTTATTATTGTGTTGGAGTCTAAGTCTCTTTGTAGGTCTCTAAGGACTTGTTTTATGAATCTGGGTGCTCCTGTATTGAGTGCATATATATTTAGGATAGTTGGCTCTTCTTGTTGAATTGATCCCTTTACTATTATGCAATGGCCTTCTTTGTCTCTTTTGATCTTTGTTGGTTTAAAGTCTGTTTTATCAGAGACTAGAATTGCAACCCCTGCTATTTTTTGCTTTCCATTTGCTTGGTAGATCTTCCTCCATCCCTTTATTTTGAGCCTATGTGTGTCTCTGCACATGAGATGGTTCTCCTGAATACAGCACACTGATGAGTCTTGACTCTTCATCCGATTTGCCAATCTGTGTCTTTTAATTGGGGCATTTAGCCCATTTACATTTAAGGTTAATACTGTTATGTGTCAGTTTATGATGTTACTAGTTATTTTGCCCGTTAGTTGATGCAGTTTCTTCCTAGCATTGATAGTCTTTACCATTTGTCATGTTTTTGTAGTGGCTATGCAAAACATGCAGTGGCATGTTTTTGCATTGGTACCAGTTGTTCCTTTCCATCTTTAGTGCTTCCTTCAGGAGCTCTTGGAAGGCAGGCCTGGTGGTGACAAAATCTCTCAGCATTTGCTTGTCTGTAAAGGTGTTCTCTGTATTTCCTGAATTTGAATGTTGGCGTGCCTTGCTAGGTTGCGGAAGTTCTCCTGGATAATATCCTGAAGAGTGTTTTCCAACTTGGTTCCATTCTTTTTGTCACTTTTAGGTACCCCAATCAAACGTAGGTTTGGTCTTTCCACATAGTCCCATATTTCTTGGAGGCTTTGTTCATTTCTTCTTACTCTTTTTTCTCTAAACTTCTCTTCTCACTTTATTTCATTGATTTGATTTTCAATCACTGATACCCTTTCTTCCACTTGATTGAATTGGCTATTGAAACTTGTGCATGCATTGTGTAGTTCTCATGCCATGGTTTTCAGCTCTGTCAGGTCATTTAAGGTCTTTTCTACACTGTTTATTCTAGTTAGCCATTTGTCTAATCTTTTTTCAAGGTTTTTAGCTTTCTTGTGATGGATTCAAATATCCTCCATTAGCTTGGAGAAGTTTGTTATTAGCCATCCAAAGCCTACTTCTGTCGACTTGTCAAAGTCATTCTCTGTCCAGCTTTGTTCCGTTGTTGGTGAGGAGCTGCGATCCTTTGGAGGAGAAGAGGTGCTCTGGCTTTTAGAATTTTCAGCTTTGCTGCTCTAGTTTCTCCCCATCTTTGTGGTTTTATCTGACTTTGGTCTTGGATGTTGGATGGGTTTTTGATATGGATGTCCTTTTTGTTGATGTTGATGCTATTCCTTTCTGTTTGTTAGTTTTCCTTCTAACAGTCAGGTTCCTCAGTTGCAGGTCTGTTGGAGTTTGCTGGAGGTCCACTCCAGACCCTGTTTGCCTGGGTATTACTAGCAGAGGCTCAGTTGGAAATGGAGAAATCACCTGTCTTCCCAGTCTGTCACACTGGGAGCTGCAGACTGAAGCTGTTCCTATTTGGCCATCTTGGAAAAGGCCCTTTTATTTTTTAGACGGAGTCTCGTTCTGTCGCCCAGGCTGGAGTGCAGTGGCACCATCTCGGCTCACTGCAAGCTCTGCCTCTCGTGTTCACGCCATTCTTCTGCCTCAGCCTCCTGAGTAGCTGGGACTAAGGGCGCCTGCCACCACACCTGGCTAATTTTTTTTGTTTTTGTATTTTTAGTAGAAACGGGGTTTCACTGTGTTAGCCAGAATGGTCTTGATCTCCTGACCTGGTGATCTGCCCGCCTTGGCCTCCCAAAGTGCATGCTACTATGCCTGGCCAGGAACTGGACTTTTTTTTAACAAAGTACTTTAAGTGTCCCTTGGTGGAGGGGGTGGGCATCGCTAGGGGTAACCCACTTATCTGGGCTGCTTTCCTCAGAACTACCAGGAGGAAAGGCTAAGTCTGCTGGTTCACAGAGACTGTAGCCACCCCTTCCTCTAGGGACTCAGGGCCAGTGAGATCTGGGTTCTGTCTCTGAGCATCTGGCTGGAGTTATTGGAGTTCCTGCAGGGAGGCCCCACCCAGTAAGGAAGGATGAGTCAGGATCAGGCCTGAAGAGGCACTCTGGGCACAGTCTGCCACAGCTGGCGTGTTGGGCTGTGGAGGACATGTCTTGGGACCAAGCCTTCCAGACTCTCTGGCTGAAGCAGAGGAAAACCGTGGCCTGGACCTACAGAGATGGATGCCGCCCTTTCCCCGCCCAGGGAGTTTAGCGTGTTAGGCAGTTGTGATTCCCAGTGCTGGCTGCTGTCCCTCCCCCAGTGAGCTCAAATGGCTTAGACAGCAGGCAGCCACAGCTGTAGTACTGGTTGCCCCTTTCCTCAGGAGCTCAGTGGGCTTAAGCAGATTCCAGCTGAGAGGCTGTTGAGAATTGTACAGCTCTGGGGTTGGGAACTAGGCCCTGGTTGCGTGGGTTTCAGAGTGGGATCTTTCAATCTGTGGGTTGCACAGTTCTGTGGAAAAAGCATGGTTTCCCTGGCTGGGTAGCACGCTCACTTGCTGCCTCCCTTGGTTGGGGGATGGGGGCTCCTCTGTCCTGTGTCACTCTCAGGTGGGCTGTCACACCACACTGCTCTTCCTTCCTCTCCATGGATTACTCCAGCCACCTAGTCAGTTCTGATGAGAGAACCTGGATACCTTGATTGCCAGTGAAGGATTTACATGTTTATTATGGTTCTTTTCTACGAGAGCCTCTGATCACTGCTGTCCACTGATTAACGATCTTGAAAAGAGGAGATTGTTCTGGATTGTCTGTGTGGGGCCAACGTAATTACATGAGTCCTTATAAGTGAAAGAGTGAGGCAGGAGAGGTCGGTATCAGAGTCAGAGATATTCAAAGATGTCATGCTGTTGGCTTTGAAGATAGAGGAAAAGGCCATGGACCTGGGAGTGAGAGCAGCCTCTAGAAGCTGGAAATGGCAAGAAAAAGGATTTTCTGTAGATCCTCTAGCAGGAATGCAAGGTTGCTGGCTGCTAACACATTGATTTTAGGACTTCTGACTTGTAGAACTGTAAAATAACAAATGTAAGTTGTTTTATACCACTAAGTTTGTGGTAACTTGTTACAGCAGCAATAGAACACTAATACAGTGGGTTAGTCTCTAATTTTGATGGAGTATCTCCTTCAGGATCTTGAAAAAGAACACATGGAAAATAGATTTTTGATGACTTATATATCTAAAAGTATCTTTATTTTTATCTTAGAGTCATTTGAGGATGGAAATAATTTTCCCTCAGGATATCGAAGGTATTTCTCTATTGTATACTTTCTTCCAGTGAGAAGTTTAATGCCATTCTGATACCTTATCCTTTCTTTGTTTCCTGTTTTATTTATCTCTCTGAAAGTTTCTAGTGTATGTATTTTTATCTCATATGTGGAGAAATTTCATGAAGATATACTTTTGTTTCAGCGTGAGTCTTTTACTGTCTATTGTGTTAAGCTCTCCTGATTTGGAAATTTAACTTTATCAATTCTGAAACATTTTGTGCATTATTTATTTGATAATTTTCTTTATTTCCTTTCCTTTATTCTCTCTTTCTGGAACTCTTGTTACTTGATTGGTAGACATCCTGGACTCGTTAAATTTTCTTTTTTTCTCCTTCCCATTTTCTATTTTTTTATTTGCTCTACTTCTGGAGATTTCTTTAAACACGTCTTCTAATTCTTCTTCACATTTCTTCTATCTTATTTTTAATTCCCAAGAGTTTTTTCTTGATCTTTGAGTGTTTCTTAAAAGTTTGCCATTCTTTTCTTCATATATAGTACTTTTTTCTTCATCTTTAAAGAAAATAAGTAAAATATCAGGCTCCCTTTAAGATATCTGTTTCTGACTTTCCAGTTCATTTTGGTCTTTGTTTCATGTAGGAGGCTTTTCTCAAATATCTGATGTTGCTTGTCTACCTGTTCACATTGAAGAATGAGGCACTAGAAAGCTGTTTGGAAGTGTTGTGTGTAAACTTAAGTGTGTATGTGTTTCTTGCAGAGATGTAGGTTGCTGATTGGTGGTCCTCACTGAAGGGTTATTTGACTTGGGTCTTTCAGGAATGGAATTTCAATTGTTATTGTAGTTTTATTTTTCCCTAACTTGTGCTGGTCAGTTAATTCAGAGATGATTCTTTTAACTCCTTATCTAGGATATTTAAAGTCTGCCAGTGTTCTTGGAGACAAATAGGAGAGAGGACCCATGCATCTCATTGTTCAGTATATAGACATTCACTTAATCCTTCTGTTTTTCAACTTGCCTGGGTTTTATATAGATACAGTCTCCCTGATTTAATCTCTCTAAGTTATCTGTGGGGGTGGAGGAGGGAATCTGTGTTTTCAACAGTGTCTTATGCAAATTATTTAACAGTCCTCCTGTATCAAATTCAATTGCATGCTATGATGACTCCAATTTCTGAGAAGCTCTTGGATTCTAAGGTCCAAAAGCAGCTAGCTTCCAATTTTTTTGATTTGGGACCTTTCTTTTTCTCTAATCCTCTTCCTAGCTTCCAAAATTTAGTCTCTGTTGTTGCTTCTTGGACTCTCTTTATTCTTATGAGCTTTAAATTTTTTCACCATCATTTTCATGAATTTCAAGAGAGTAGAAACAAAGTATGTTCAATTCTTCATATTTAACTGGAAGTTCAAGGATTTGTCTATTTTTAAAAATCCTATATTGATTTTTAATAAACATTTATGAGCTCTAGTGCTCAGCCTCTCGGTCTGGATGTTACCTTGTTTACTGAGGCACATGGCAAAGTAACTGATGAGTCTATAAAACTGTATAGTCCTCCTACCAATTTTCTGGCTATGTTGGCAATTGCTGATTTAAGTGTTCATGGCAGCACTAAGGGAACATTGTGTTTTGTCATTGCCATGTCCATATGTCATATAACAATTGTTTGAAAATTAATATGGTTCAAAACTTTTTGAACTTTTCCTAAAGGTGTACTGTGCTCAAACACTATAAAATAAAATTTGTTTTCATGGTGTTGAAAGTGCCATTCCACTCTTCTCTTCCTATTTTAACAGAATTTTGTTTTTTATCATTATTTTTGAGAATTCTTTCTGAAACTCCAAGCCAACAGAGTATTCTTTGGTTTGTTAATTTTTTATTCCTCATCCTTTTGAATTTATGTTTTGTGATTAAATGGGAAGACACTTTCATATTCTTCCCCCCATGTAAAGTATTTATCGTAACAGTCCTTTTTTTTTTGAGACAGAGTCTCACTATCACTCACGCTGCTGGAGGGCAGTAGTGCAATCACAGCTCACTGCCACTTTGATCTCCTGGGGTCAAGCAATTCTCTTATCTCAGCCTCTTGAGTAGCTTGGACTACAGTCATGCCACCATACATGGCTAATTTTTTTCTGAGATAGGGTCTCACTATATTGCCCAGGGTGGTCTTGATCTCCTGAGTTCAAACCGTCTTCCTACCTTGGCCTTCCAAAGTGTTGGGATTACAGGCATGAGCCACCAGGCCCTGGCTACTTTTTTAAGTTTTAAGAGAGTGCTTGTTCTAATACTTTAGAATACATTGAAGAGATAATACCTGATCCATGTTTTGGGGGATATTTATCTCCATTGCTCTACAGTCTTAATATTTTCATAAGAGAGAACCTTAATTATTTTAGTTTGTGTTCAAATAGATATCTTTTATCATTTTAATTTTGTGTCTTTGGACCTTCTCCAGACTCATTGTGTTTGTTTTGAGGTTCATTAACCAGAAGTCACATGGTATTTCTGGTGTGAATTATCTATGAGTTTTTAATAAGGATAGAATTTTGTTCTGTGTTTGGCTCAGTGGATTTCCTGATGATACCCAGAGCTTTTCTTGTGGACTGCATTACAAAATCTATACAGATTGACTTCCAGGACAAACTGAGATCTTTAGTTTTGTGGGGTATCCTCTGTCCCATACTTTTCTTTAATTCCCTAATATTACTTCCATTATTTCAGTCATCCCCAATTCCTTACCCATTGCCTGTCTACACACTTTTTAATTTCCTCTTACTTCCACCTACTATTCTGACACCTTTCCTTAGTCCTGACTCTTTCATCATATGTGCCTTTAAGCCTTCCCGAGAACGAGAGAACTATGAGAGCTTTGGTCTCCCTGGTTTCCATTTTTGTCATGCCTGTACTCCCCACAGCAGCTTGAGTGTTCGTTAGAAATATGTGAATTAAATCATGCTGCTCCTTAGCTTAATAGCCTCCAGAAGCTTTGCATTGTGCTCAGAAGTAAATCCAAGTTTGACAGTGCCCTACATTATCTGACCTCTGCCTACCTCTTTGATCTTATCCCCTGTTAGATCACAGTACTGTGAGACACACTAGCCTTCCTGCTGTTCCAATAACACTTCAAGCTCATTCCTGCCTTGTCTCTATGCACTCAAGTTCCTTTTCCTTTTCCATGCTGTGCTCAGATCTTTGCATAACTGGCTCCTTCATATCATTCAGGAATAACCTTAGATGCTACCTCTGGAGAAATGTCTTCCAATTCAATCCAAAGCAGCATACCCCTGGTTTCAGTCACTTTCCATCACATAACATCATTTTATTTTATTGTCTTCATATTACTTGTTATAATCTAAAATCATCATTTACACTATTTGTATATTTTAAGATTGTCTTGCTCTGTATTTTGTTGATCAGTTTTTGCAAAGTATATATTTTTTCCATTCTTTCACTTAAAAAAGTTTACATTTTAAAAATTGAGGTAAAATACACCCATAAATTTGTGATCTTTGCCATTCTTTTTTTTGTCTTTAGTTCTGTTTATGTGATGAATTACATTCATTGATTTGCATATGTTGAACCAGCCTTGTATCCTGGGGATGAATCTGACTTGATCATGTTGGATAAGTTTTTTGATAGGCTGCTGGATTTGGTTTGCCAGTATTTTATTGAGAATTTTTTTATTATACTTTAAGTTCTAGGGTACATGTGCAGAACGTGCAGGTTTGTTACATAGGTATATACATGCATGGTGGTTTGCTGCACCCACCAACCCATCATCTGCATTAGGTATTTCTCCTAATGCTATCCCTTCCCCAACCCCCACCCCCCGACAGGCCTCAGTGTGTGATGTCCCCACCCCCATGTCCATGTGTTCTCATTGTTCAGCTCCCACTAATGAGTGAGAACATGTGGAGTTTGGTTTTCTGTTCTTGTGTTAGTTTGCTGAGAATGATGGTTTCATTCATGTCCCTGCAAAAGACATGAACTCATCCTTTTTTATGGCTGCATAGTATTCCATGATGTATATGTGCCACATTTTCTTTATTCAGTCTATCATTGATGGGCATTTGGGTTGGTTCCAAGTCTTTGCTATTGTGGATAGTGCCACAGTAAATATACGTGTGCATGTGTCTTTACAGTAGAATGCTTATTCTTAAATGTATGGTTTAATGGTAATAAATACATTTATATATATTTTCCCTCTTCATCCCTCCCTTCCCTCTACCATTCCCAGCCTCTGGTCATCACTAATCTATTCTATCTTCATGAGATCCACTTTCTGAGCTCCCACATATATCACTGAGAACATGAAACATTTGTCTCTTTTTGATTGACTTAGCATAATGACCTTCAGTTCTATCCATGTTGTTGCAAATAACAGGATTTCATTGTTTTTAATGACTGAATAATACTCCATTGTGTGTATATACTGCATTTTCTTTATTCATCCATCTGTTGATGGTCACTTAGATTTATTCCATGTCTTGGCTATTGTGAATAGTGTTGCAATAAATAAGGGAGCGCAGATATCCCTTCTATATATTGATTTCCTTTCTTTTGGAAATATACCCAGTAGTGGTTAGTTTTTTAAGGAACCTCTATACTCTTCTCCATAGTTGCTGTACTAATTTACATTCCCACCAACAGCATATGAGGGTTCTCCTTTCTGTACATCCTTGCCAGCATGTTATTGCCTGTCTTTTGGATAAAAGCCATTTTAATTGGGGTGAGATTTTACTTCATTATGGTTTTGATTTGCATTTCTCTGATGATTAATAATGTTGAGCATTTTTTCATACAGTTGTTGGCCATTTATGTGTCTTCTTTTGAGAAATATCTAATCTGTTTGTCCACTATTTAATCAGATTAATCACTTTTTTCCTATTGAGTTGTTTGAGCTCCTTATATATCCTGGTTATTAATTTCTTGTCAGATGAATAGTTTACAAATATTTTCTCCCATTCTGCAGGTTGTCTCTTCACTTTATTGACTGTTTCCTGTGCAATCAGAAGCTTTTTAGCTTGATGTAAATCCCATTTGTCTACTTTTGCTTTGGTTTCCCATGCTTTTGAGGTCTTACTCGAAACATGTTTGCCCAGATCAATATCCTGGAGCATTTCCCCAATGTTTTCTTCTAGTAGGCTCATAGTTTCAGGCTTAGATTTAAGTCTTTAATCCATTTTAATTTGATTTTTGTGTATGGAGGGATAGGAGTCTAGTTTCATTCTTGTGCATGTAGTTATTCCGTTTTCCCATCACTGCTTATTGAAAAGGTTGCCCTTTCCCCATTGTATGTTCTTGGTGCCTTTGTCAAAGATGTGTTGGCTCTAAATGCATGGATTAATAAATGAGCTCTCAATTCTGTTCTATTAGCTTATATATCTATTTTTATGCCAGTATCATGTTGTTTTGGTTACTACACTTTTGTAGTAAATTTTGAAGTCAGGTAGTGTGATGTCTCCAGCAGTTTTCTTTTTGAGCAGGATTGCTTTGGCTATTTGGGGGTCTTTTGTGATTCCATATAAATTTTAGACGTTTTTTCTATTTTTATGAAGAATGTCATTGGTATTTTGATAGGTATTGCATTGAATCTGTTGATTGCTTTGGGTAGTAGGAACATGTTAACATTGTTAATTCTTCCACTCCATGGTCCTGAAATATCTTTTAATTTTTTTGTGTCCTCTTCAATTTGTTTCATCAGAGTTTTATAGTTTTTCTTGTCTAGATCTTTCTTTAGATTGATTTCTACATATTTTATATTTTTTGTAGCTACTGTAAATGGGATTACTTTCTTACTTTCTTTTTTTAGATAGTTTACTCTTGGTGCATATATTTAATAAATGCTACTACTTTTTATATGTTGATTTTGTATCCTGCAACTTTACTGAGTTCATTGATCAGTTCTAAGATTTGTCTGGTGGAGTCTTTAGGATTTTCTAGATATAAACTAATATCATTTGTAGAGAGGGACAATTTGACTTCCTCTTTTCCAATTTGGATGCCCTTTATTTCTTTCTCTTGCCTAATTGCTCTGGCGGGAACTTTTAAGACTCTGATGAATTAGAGTGTTGATATTGGACATCCTTATATTGTTCCATTTCTTAGTGAAAAAGACTTTCAGCTTTTGTCCATTCGGCATGATGTTAGCCGTGGGTCTGTCATATTTGGCACTTATTATGTAAAGGATGTTCCTTCCAGACCTAATTTGTTGAGGATTTTTATCACGAAAGAATGTTGAATTTTATAAAATTGTCATTTTTCTGCATCAGTTGAAATTATCATATAGGTTTTGTCCTTTATTCTATTGGTGGGATATATCACATTTAGTGATTTGCATATGTCAAACCATCCTTGCATCTGTGGGATAAATCTCACTTGATCATGGTGTATTATCTTTTTGATGTGTTGTTGGATTAAGTTTCATAGCATTTTGTTGATAATTTTTGCACAGATGTTTATCAGGGATATTGACCTGTAGTTGTCCTTTTTTGCTTTTTCCTTATCAAGTTTGTTATACGATAATGCTGGTCTTCTAGAATGAGTTTGGAAGTATTCCCTACTCTTTATTATTATTATTATTTTGGAGTTTAACTAGGACTGGTATTAGTTCTCTAAATATTTGGTAAAATTTGCCAGTGAAGCTGTCAGTTCCAGGGCTTTTCTTTGATGAGAGACTTTTTATTATGGCTTTGATCTTGTTACTCATTATTTGTTTGTTGAGGCTTTCTATTTCTTCATGGTTCGGTCTTGATGGGTTGTATGTGTCCAATAATTTATCTCTTTCTTCTAGGTTTCCAATTTGTTGGCATATAGTTGTTCATAATGGTCTATAGTAATTCTGTGTATTTCTGTGGTATCAGTTTTATGTCTCCTTTTTCATTTCTGATTTTATTTATTTGCATCCTCTGTCTTTTTTCCTAGCTAGCTAAAGATTTGTCATTTTAAAATTTTTTTCAAAAATCAACATTTCATTTCATTTATCTTTTGTATTTTTTAAAAATCTTAGTTCAGCCATTGTGGAAGACAGTGTGGCAATTCCTCAAAAACCTAAAGATAGAAATACCATTTGACCCAGCAAACCCATTACTGGGTATATACCGAAAGGAATATAAATCATTCTATCATAAAGACACATGCACACGCATGTTCACTGCAGCACTATTCACAATAACAAAGACATGGAATGAGCCTAAATGCCCATCAATGATAGACTGAATAAAGGAAACGTGGCACATATACACCATAGAATACTATGCAGCCATAAAACAGAATGAAATTACATCTTTTGCAGGGACATGGATGCAGTTGGAGGCCATTATCCTTAGCAAACTAATGCAGGAACAGAAAACCAAATACCGCATGTTCTCACTTATAAATGGGAGCTAAATGATGAGAACACATGGACACCTAGAGAAGAACAACACACACCAGGGCCTTTTCTTGGGCATAAAAACATAAATAATGGGTAGTAGGTTTAATACCTGGACGATGAAATAATCTGTATAACAAACCTCCATGATACAAGTTTACCTGTGTAACAAACCTGTACTTGTACCCCTGAACTTAAAATGAAAGTTTTTAAAAATCTTGATTTCATATATTTCTGTTCTAATCTTTATCATTGCTTTCTTTCTACTAGTTTTGGGTTTGGTTTGTTCTTGCTTTCCTTAGTTCCTTGATTTTCATCATTAGGTTATTTATTTGAAGTCTTTCTACTTTTTTGATACAGATGTTTATTGTTATAAACTTCTCTCCTAGTGTTGCTTTTGCATATCTCATACATTTTGATGTGTTATGTTTCTATTTTTGTTTGCTTCAAGATACTTTAAAACTTCCTTAATTTCTTTATTAACTCATTATTAATTTCTGTGTGTTTGTGTAGTTTCCAAAGTTTTTCTTATTGATTTCTAGTTTTATCACATTTTTGTGAGAAGAGAGACGATATAATTTCTATTTTTTGAATTTGTTCAGATTTGTTTTGTGGCCTAACATATGGCCCATTCTGGATAATGTTTCATGTGCTGAGGAAAGAATGTGTATTCTTCAGCAGTTGGATGGAATGCTCTGTAAATGTCAGTTAGGTCTATTAGACCTAGTGTGTAGTTTAACTCTGCTTTTTATTTGTTGATTTTGTATCTGGACGATCTGTTCCTGACAGTGGGGTGTTAAAGTCTCCAAGTAGGATAGTATTACATACTGTAATATACTGCAATTATTTATATTGTAGTATATCTCTCCTTTTAAATTTATTAATGTTTGCTTTATATATTTGGAAACTCTAGTGTTGGATGCATATATATTTATATTTTTTATATCTCTTGCTGAATTGACCCCTTTATCATTATATAATGACCTTGTCTCTTTTTACGACCTTACATTGGCAATCTATTTTATCTGATGTAAATATTGACAATCCTGTTCTTTTTAGTTTGCAGGTACATGTGGAATATCTTTTTCCACCTCTTCACTTCCAGTCTATGTGTGTCTTTATAAGTGAAGTGGGTTTCTCGAAGGCAGCATATAGTTGCATTTTGTTTCTTTATCCATTCAGCCTCTCTGCCTTTAAATTGGAGAATTGAGACAATTTATATTCATTGTCATTATTGATAAGTGACGACTTATTACTGCCATTTATTGCTTATTTTCTGCTTGTTTTGAGACTCCTTTTTTCTTACTTTATGGTTCAGTGATTTTCTCTGGTAGTATGTTTTAATTTGTTGCTTTTTATTTTTAGTGTTTCTACTAGAGATTTTTGCCCTGTGGTTGCCATGAGGCTTGCAGAAAATACTTAAAGATATAACAAGTTGTTTTAAAGAGATGACAGCTTATCTTAGATCAAAAATATAAAAACAGACATAAACAAAGGTAAAAGACAAAATATTCTACATTTTAACTCCATTCCCCCACATTTTGACTTTTAATTGTCTCAATTTTTACATTCTCTACTCTTAGCCAGTTGCTTTAGCTATTGTTGTGTTTGATAGGTTTGTCTTTTGGGCCTCATACTAGAGTTATTTGCGGATTGCATACCATCATTACAGTTACAGAGTATTCTGGGTTTGTCTGTGTACTTAACTTTACCAGTGAGTTTTATACCTTGAAAATTTTTATTTTTTGCACATTACTGGTTGTTTTCTTTCAGATTGAAAAACTGCCTTTAGCATTTCTTTTAAGATGGGTCTGGTTGTGGTGAATTTCTCTTATCTTTTGTTTGTCTGGGAAAGACTTTATCTCTCTTTCATAGTTGAAGGAGAATTTTGCTGGACACTATATTACTGGATGGCAGCTTTTTTTCTTTAAATATTTTGAATATGCCATTTTATTACTTCCTGGCTTGTATGGCTTTTGTTGAGAAGTCTGTTGCTGGATGTATTGGAGCTTTGTTATATGTTATTAGGATCCTTTCTTTGTCCTTGGCCTCTGAGAGTTTGACTATTATGTTTCTTAGGGTAGTCTTATTTGGGCTGAACCTGTTTGGTGTCCTCAGGCCTTCCTGTACCTAGATATTTACATATTTCCCAAGGTTTGGAAGATTTTCTGTTATTATCTCTTTGAATAAGCTTTCTACCTCTTGGTCTCACTCAATTCCCTCTTGGGCATCAATATTTCTTAGATTGGTCTTTTGAGGTAATTTTCTATATCTTATAGGCAGTCTTTGTTCCTTTTCATTCTTTTTTCCTCCTCTGACCGTGTATTTTCTAATAGCTGATCTTCAGGCTCACTGATTCTTTCATCTGCTTGTTCTATTTTGCTGTTCAGCACCTGTAATGAGTTAAACATCTGTGTTTTTCAGTTCCAAGATTTCTGTTTGACTTTTTCTATTGCAATCTCTTTTAAATTTCTGTGATAAATTTCTGAATTGCTTTTCTCTGTTATCTTGGAGATCACCGAGTTTCCTTAAAATTTCTATTTTCAATTCTTTGTTAGAGAGTTCACAAGTTGCCATCTTGTTAGAGTCAGTCACTTGATTTTTGCTTTGTCCTTTTGGTGAAGTCATAGCTCCCTGTTTTCTGTTGTTTCTTGTGTATATATGCATGTGTCTTTGCATTGAAGGATTATTATTGCAGTCTTCTCTGTTTTGTTTTGGTTTTATTGGATAAATTTGCTTAGGAAATTTTTACTACTAGGTTGCTGCCTCCTTTTTGGCTCTAGGTGGCCCCTTAAGTTCAGGTTCATCTTGGTTTTATTAAATAATTGGAACACTGCCTGTCTTGAATTGGGAAGGTCCCAAAGGCATTATCCCACTAGTGTATCAAAGCTGGCTAGATGTTTGTGCCCAGGGGACCTATGGAATGTATCTCCTACAGTATTGGGCAGGTGAATGGCTATTCTGATTTGGTGTCTCCTTAGGCCAACTGGTAGAGCAGTTTCCAGGGCCAGGGATGGATGATAGCCCTGTATTCCCACTTTGTCTCTTCCTGTCCTTAGGGATATTTCTCCCATCAGGCAGTCACAATAATTTCTATGTGTTAAGGCAAAAAAGGTCTTCTGACATGGCACCCAAGATGGTAGGGAAGCTGATTGACCACCTCAGATTCACCTTTTCCAGCATAAAAATGATGAGTTGGGGTCAGATTATCTATGTGCTTGGTGCTGGGCAGAATGGGGGATATGTGTTGTGGATATGGAAGTCTGATTCTCTTACCATCTTTTCAGTTTTTTCACTTTTCTGTGGCCCTGAGAACTCTCTTATTCTCATATTTGTGTTCTGGGATGTTGCTGATGAAAATCTTGGTGCTGTATATTTGTTTTCGGTTTTCTTTATGGGGGAGTGAAGCCAGTTTGTTTCTACACTGCCATTTTGCAACCAGAAGTCTTTTACTTCCAACTTACCTATGTTGTTGAATTGGAAGTATGTTTCTTGTAAATAGCATGTAGTTGGGTTGTGTTTTCTTATCCAGTCTGACAATCTTTGCCTTTTAATTGATGTGTTTAGAATATTCATATAGTTGAGTTTTTATAAATGACTTGGAGTGAATTTCTTTGGGTTTATCCCACTTGGGGTTCACTTAGCTTTTTGAATTTGTGTTTATATCTTTCACCGCATTTGGAGAATTTTCAGTCATTATTTCTCCGAATACTCTTTCAATTCCATTGTGTTTCTCCGCTTCTTCTGGAATTCAAATAATGTGAATATTGGATCTTTTGATAGTCTTGTAGGTTCTTGGGACTTATTTCTTTTTCAGTCTATTTTTTCTTTGTTCTTATTGGGTAAATTCTATTGACTTGTTCTTAAGTTTATTGGCCCTATCCTCTGTCACCCCTACTCTACTATTGAGCCCATCTGGTGAATGTTAAAAAACCCTCTATTATTATATTTTCCAGTTTCATAATTTTTATTTGGTTCTTTAATAATTTTCATTTTTTACTGTTATTTTTATTTTTCATTTATTTTAAGATAATTTGTAATTCCTTATTCAGTCTTTTTTATGATGGTTGCTTTAAAATCTTTTTTAGACACTGATTCATCTCAGTGTTGGTATCAGTAGTTTGTCTTTTCTCATGCAAATTGAGATTTTCTTGCTTTTTGATATGACGCATGATTCTTAAATTGTATTCTTGACATTTTGTTTGTCATTTTAGGAGACAATGAGTTCTACTTTAATTTTTTATTTTAGCAGGCAGTGAGTCTGTTTAGATTTAGTACAAAGGTCCTCAATTACGTTTTTGGGCTGTGATTCAGTGACGTAGGTCTTGTGGTGATATTTTTGTCTCTGTGGTTTATCTCATGCTGCTGGATCTCCCACTAGTACCTAGTGGTGCTCCTTGGTGGGGTGAAAGGAGTTTCCTCCAGCCACGTTTCTAGGTGCCTCTGTATGCAGGAAGGGAGTTTCTAGCCCATGGGGACAAGAGTACTCCTGGGTTGGATATTTGTGGTGGAATCCCCTCTGCTTATGGGGAATGAAGTGGCTTTCCACTTTTATAAGTTTCTTGAGAGCTAGCATATTTCTTTTCTTTTCTAGCTGAATGTTTAGAATAGTGTTTAGTGCATGCTGGGTCATCAATATGTATCTTTCAATTAATGAATTAATACTTTATGACCTGCCCTCTCAAGTTATGAGGTGAAAAACATGATCCATGTCAGATATTTAATAATTTTCTGTGGTCGGATGTGTTGGCTCATGCCTGTAATCCCAACACTTTGGGAGGCTGAGGTGGGCAGATCACCTGAGGTCAGGAGTTTGAGACTAGCCTGGCCAATATAGTGAAACCCCGTCTCTACTAAAAATACAAAAATTAGCTGGGCTTGCTGGCATGCACCTGTAATCCCAGGTACTTGGGAGGCTGAGGTAGGAGAATCACTTGAACCCAGGAGGCGGAGGTTGCAGTGAACCGAGATTGCGCCACTGTACTCTAGACTGGGTGATGGAGTGAGACTCTATTTCAAAAAAATTTTTTTTTTCACCTGAAAAGTTGGCATTAAGAGCATCAGGTCTGCATATGAAAGTGGTTGCAACTTGCAAAGTATATACTAAAGAGGTATGAAACAGCTATAATCTGCCATGTGTAATGAGTTTCAGAAAAGCCATCTGCAGAACGAGAGAAAAGAATGAAACAGCTTTACTGAGATAAGTAGGACCTGGTGTTGGAGAGAAAGCCATGGTGGCTCTCCAATTCACCATGGGACTCATGTCTTGGGGTTACACAAAACATCCCTACATCCTTGTAATAAATTTTCTTTCTATGCCTTTGAAAGCCTAAGTTTATTTATATTATGCACAACTGAAGTATCTTAGCTAATATGTGTTTAAATAAAATAATGAATGATTTGAATGTTTATTTTATGTTGAAAAGTATTGTATGAGCTTTTCCTTGCATCTGAAACACCATTTATACTATTGTTTCTATGGGAAAATCTGTGTCCAAATAATGTAGATGATTGTTTACAACAAAATCTAAGTTCTAAACTGGGGATTGCTGCATGTTCGTTTTTACCAATTACACTTTTAAAAGCACATATTTATATCTTTATCTACCCTTTATGTACTTTTTGGAGGTGAGGTAAGGGTAGGAAGATACCATGCTGTGGTCCTAGGAAGATATTATTAGCTGTTGTTGAATATTAAAAGAATTTTTCCTTGCCCATCAGTGTATGTCAACAAACCTATTGACTTTTTCAGTCAGAGTTGTTGGAGGCAGAATTCAATATCAGTTAAAAATTTGTTATGCAAATGTGAGGAGGCATAGGACAATGCTGAAGGAGAAACGATTTTTGCAGCATTTTTTTCTCTTAAAAGATGAAATCCATTAACCCTATGATCTTTTTACCACAAAAGTTTAAAAATGTAAAGTGAAAGAAAGAGAAGATAAAGAATATGGCCTTTAAATCAAATTGGTTTGATAAATAAATAATCTCTGAATGTTCAGCCATACTTTTAGGTAGTTGAGTTTTAGGGTGTGTGTGTGTGTGTGTGTGTGTGTGTGTGCACGTGTGTGGGCGTGTGTGTCTATAGATGGCTTTGAAGTGCAAGTAAAGCATTTTAAGTCAAATAAGCAAGAAAAAAGATACATAAAAATGGTCTGTTAATTGCTGAGGCAATATCCAGTGAACATCAATTAAAACAGAAGGCTTTGAAATCAGGGAAAAATAATTTAAAAAAACCATTGTTTTTCTTAATTACAGAGTAAGAATGAGGCTAATTCACTGCCCTCTTCCTCAACCCTCCTCAGTCATAGATAAAGAAATCTCAGTGGCATGTTATTTAGTACAAGAACTTTACCATCAGTTTTATTCATCAGCAAAACCAAAGGAACAATTGCAGGATGTTCTCTATTATTTAGCATGGAATGCCTTTATTACTTTATGTTCTTGCCTGACATTCTTCCTTGTTTGTTGCCATTAAATGCTTGGATTTTAGTGACACAGTGCAGTGCCAAATAAGTCAGTGCCCAGGAGTTTATGTTATACTACTTAGAAAGTTATGGTAATACCACCTCTTGCTTAAAACACTTGGTCAACACTGCCTACCAGGTTGAGTACAGTGGAATACATACAGTATAAGGCCATGTTGCTTACCATGAGAAGCAAAATAAATAATTAACTGTAAAAAATAATATTGAGAATGAATTGCTTGGCAGACTATTTGATCCCATTAATGATTTCACTTTTATAATATTAAGTAAGATCCTATAATATTCTGTGGTGTTGATACTAAAAATTCTATTCCCTCCCACATTTTTAGCTCCCTGTCCAAAAGTGAAGGCAAGTGCTTTTTTGGCATACTTTTCTTTCTTATATTAAATAGTTGACTTTTCTGTACCAAGAAAAAGGCAACTAACAGGCAACATAATCATTCTGCTGTCATTTTCTAAATTATTCTAATGTAATTTTCAGAGCATGGCTTCCATAGATCATTTATTCATTTAGTTGAAATGCTTTTGGAAGTATAGAAGCCAAATTTTCTTATGTGGTTTTATAACTTATAAGGACAATTTGGAAATAATAAGTTTGGATGTTTCACTAAGACATTTTGGCTATCTGTCCCTAACCATATAAGGAACTTAATTTCAGGCATCTTTCAAATCCCTCCTCTAAATCTTTTACTTTGGGGATGGCTTCTGTATACAGTAAGAACAGTTTGCTTTTGAAGGTGGTAATTGTGGACTGCGTGCTGTTTGGCAGCTGCTAATTCTCTTTCTTTTTCTGTGGGCTGTAAGTGGAATGTCCTTGAAATAGTAATGAGGCATTACTCTCTTTTCTACCATGTCCAGAATATTCCTAGTGATTTTAAATTGTATTATTTTTGGTGCTCATACCAGAGACACCTATGTTAATTAGTTGTGTATATACTTCTTAAGTTCTCATCTCTAAAATTAAAAGAGCCAAATTATAGACATAGTGAAGTTTGACTCTGAATGTGGTTGGGTTTAAATAAGTTCCTCCAAATAATTCTTTGACTTTAATATGTTTTCATTTGCAATCCTGTGTCATATTTTATGCCTCACGATTGGTTTCCATTTTTTAGAAATACTCAACTGCAGGTTTCTTTGCGGCGTTGATATTTCTGTTTATATTACTTTGTGTATTTAAATATTTACATAAGGCTATCTGGGTATTTCTTACCTTGGATGATTACTTTCGCAGTTTCTGATGTCAAAATTCCTTTTTTATTTAAGAGTTAATTACAGTTAAATACAGTTTTGATCCCACCTAATATTATTTTTTTGAGATTCTCTTTTTAGAACTAAAGCTGCATCTTACTGCTAGATAGGAATTAGTTTTCAGAGGATTGTACCATTATTGAGTCACTAAATATTTCTTAAATCCATCTATACTGTATTTCCCTAGTCTCTTCACCCTCCCATACTCTTAGATAATAATTTCATATAAAACCTCCTCCCCCGGCACCACTCCCAACTTTTTATTTCCCTGAGAAAATAGAAGCAATCAGAAGAGAACTTGGACAAGCTAACCACAACATCTACTCACCTCTTTGTATCTGTCCTCATATATTCTGCTTTCTTTCCTATTTGCTCTAATGAATCATTCACGTTCCCAGCAAATGCCAGCATCTCCATTCTGCCAAGGTCCCTTCTTTTCTTGTGTAGTTGAAGAAATTTATCTAGCAATTGTTTGCTCTCCCTCCCTCACTAGTGAGTTTTCCCTCTCAAGTGCACATTTTTATTGGCCTGCAAACATGTAGATATAACTTTATCTTTAAAAACTCTCTTTTGACTCCACATCCTCCTCTAACTACCATCCTGTTTCTAGCCTTTTTCAAAAACACATTTATATTCATATATTGTAAAACTAATCCTGTCAATGTGTTGTCCAGAATTATTGTATCATTTTGCATTCCCATTAGCAGTATATGAAATTTTGAGTTGATCTACTTTCTTGCTAATACTTGGTATTGTCAGTTTCTCTTCCTCTTATTTTTTCTTTCTTCTTTTTCTCCTCCTCTTCTCTAACCCTTCCATCTTTTAAATTTTAAACATTCTATTAGGTTTATAGTGATATTTCATTGAGATTTTAATTTATATTTCATTAATGACTAATAATGTTGAGCATCTTTCCATGTAGTTATTTGCTATCAATATATCTTCCTTGGTGAGGTGTTTGTTAAAATCTTTTGCCCATTTTATATTGTATTTGTTTTTCTTTGGCTAAGATTTGAGAAATTTTAATATATTTTATATAGAAGCCCCTTGTTGAATATGTTATTTGTGAATATTTTCTCCTTTCAGCTTGTCTCTTCATTCTCTTAATATTTTTTTTTGCACAGAGAAAAGTTTTAAAATTTGATAAAGCCCAATTTGTCTTTAAAAAGTCATGCTTTGATGTCAAATCTAAGAACTGCTTTTTAACCCAAGGTCAAGAAAATTTGCTTCTGTATAAAGTTTTATATTTTACATTTGGGCCTATCACCCATTTTGGGTTAATTGTTGAACAAGGTGTGAGGTATGGGTTGAGGTTTAATTCTGCTTTTCCATACAGATGTTCAGTTGTCCCAGGACCATTTGCTGAAAGGACTATACTGTCTCCATTGAATTCTTTTGCATATTTGTCAAGTCCATTGTGTTCATATTTGTGTAGATCTATTTTTGAATTCTCTATTCTGTTCTTTTAATCTATGTGTGTGTTATTTATCCACTACCACATTGTGTTGTCTACTACTCTGAATCCTCAAAGTGTTTTTTCAAAAATGTTTGGGCTATTCTAGTTTCCTTGTCTTTACATACAAATTTTATAGTCAGCCCTCTTTCTCCCTGTTTTTTTTTTTTTTTTTTGTTCTTAGTCTACATGGCTATATCCAGTCACTTTCTTTCTTTTTTTAAATTATACTTTAAGTTCTAGGGTACATGTGTACATCGTGCAGGTTTGTTATATAGGTATACACGTGCCATGTTGGTTTGTTGCACCCATCAGCTCATCATTTACATTAGGTATTTCTCCTAATGCTATCCCTCCCCCTGCCCCCCACTCCCTGACCAGCCCCAGGTATGTGATGTTCCCTGCCCTGGGTCCATGTGTTCTCATTGATCAATTCCCACCTATGAGTGAAAACATGTGGTGGTTAGTTTTCTATTCTTGTGATAGTTTGCTCAGAATGATGGTTTCTAACTTCATCAATGTCCCTGCAAAGGACATGAACTCATCCTTTTTTATGGTTGCATAGTATTCCATGGTGTATATGTGCCACATTGTCTTAATCCAGTCTATCATTGATGGACATTTGAGTTGGTTCCAAGTCTTTGCTATTGTGAATAGTGCTACAATAAACATATGTGTGCATGTGTCTTTATAGTAGCATGATTTATAATCCTTTGGGTATATCCCCAGTAATGGGATGGCTGGGTCAAATGGTATTTCTAGTTCTAGATCCTTGAGGAATCGCCACACTGTCTTCCACAATGGTTGAGCTAGTTTATACTACCACCAACAGTGTAAAAGTGTTCCTATTTCTCTACATCCTCCCGAGCACCTGTTGTTTCCTGACTTTTTAATGATTGCCATTCTACCTGGTGTGAGATGGTATCTCATTGTGGTTTTGATTTGCATTTCTCTGATGGCCAGTGATGATGAGCATTTTTTCATATGACTGTTGGCTGCATAAATGTCTTCTTTGGGGACGTGTCTGTTAACATCCTTTGCCCACTTTTTGATGGGGTTGTTTTTTTCTTGTAAATTTGTTTAAGTTCTTTGTAGATTCTGGATATTAGCCCTTTGTCAGATGGGTAGATTGCAAAAATTTTCTCCCATTCTGTAGGTTGCCTGTTCACTCTGATGGTAGTTTATTTTGTTGTGCAGATGCTCTTTAGTTTAATTAGATCCCATTTGTCTATCTTGGATTTTGTTGCCATTGCTTTTGGTGTTTTAGTCATGAAGTTCTTCCCCCTGCCTATGTCCTGAATGGTATTGCCCAGGTTTTCTTCTAGGGTTTTTATGGTTTTAGGTCTAACATTTAAGTCTTTAATCCATCTTGAATTAATTTTTGCATAAGGTGTAAGGAAGGGATCCAGTTTCAGCTTTTTACATGTGGCTAGCCAGTTTTCCCAGCAGCATTTATTAAATAGGGAATCCTTTCCCCATTTCTTGCTTTGTCAGGTGTGTCAAAGATCAGATGGTTGTAGATGTGTGGTATTATTTCTGAGGCCTCTGCTGTGTTCCATTGGTCTCTATCTCTCTGTTTTGGTACCAGTACCATGCTGTTTTGGTTATAGTAGCCTTGTAGTGCAGTTTGAAGTCAGGTAGCATGATGACTCCAGGTTTGCTCTTTTTGCTTAGGATTATCTTGTCAATGCAGGCTCTTTTTCTGGTTCCGTATGACCTTTGAAGTAGTTTTTTCCAATTCTGTGAAGAAAGTCATTGGTAGATTGATGGGGATGGCCTTGAATCTATAAATTACCTGGGGTAGTATGGCCATTTTCACGGTATTGATTCTTCCTATCCATGAGCATGGAATGTTCTTCCATTTGTTTGTGTCCTCTTTTATTTTGTTAAGTGGTGGTTTGTAGTTCTCCTTGAAGAGGTCCTTCACATCCCTTGTAAGTTGGATTCCTAGGTATTTTATTCTCTTTGTAGCAATGGTGAATGGGAGTTCACTCATGATTTGGCTCTCTGTTTGTCTGTCATTGGTGAATAGGAATGCTTGTGATTTTTGCACATTGATTTTGTCTCCTGAGACTTTGCTGAAGTTGCTTATCAGCTTGAGGAGACTTTGGGCTGAGACGATGGGGTTTTCTAAATATACAATCATGCAATCTGCAAACAGGGACAGTTTGACTTCTTTTTTTCCTATTTGAATACCCTTTATTTCCTTCTCTTGCCTGATTGCCCTGGCCAGAACTTCCAACACTATGTTGAGTAGGAGTGGTGAGAGAGGACATCCCTGTCTTGTGCTGGTTTTCAAAGGGAATGCTTCCAGTTTTTGCCCATTCAGTATGATATTGGCTGTGGGTTTGTCATAAACAGCTCTTATTATTTTGAGATGTGTTCCATTAATACCTAATTTATTGAGAGTTTTTAGCATGAGGGGCTGTTGAATTTTGTTGAAGGCCTTTTTCTGCATCTATTGAGATAATCATATGGTTTTTGTCATTGGTTCTGTTTATGTGATGGATTATGTTTATTGATTTGCCTATGTTGAACCAGCCTTGCATCTCAGGGATGAAGCTGACTTGATCGTGTTGGATAAGCTTTTTGATATGCTGCTGGATTCGGTTTGCCAGTATTTTATTGAGGATTTTCACATGAATGCTCATTAGGGATATTGGTCTAAAATTCTCTTTTTTTGTTGTGTCTCTTTCAAGCTTTGGTATCAGGATGATACTTGCCTCATAAAATAAGTTAGGGAGGATTCCCTCTTTTTCTATTGATTGGAGTAGTTTCAGATGGAATGGTATCATCTCCTCTTTGTACCTCTGGTAGAATTCGGCTGTGAATCCATCTGGTCTGGACTTTTTTTGGTTTGTAGGCTATTAATTATTGCCTCAATTTCAAAGCCTGTTTTTGGTCTATTCAGAGATTCAACTTCTTCCTTGTTTAGTCTTGGGAGGGTATATGTGTCCAGGGAATTTATCCATTTCTTCTAGATTTTCTAGTTTATTTGCATAGAACTGCTTGTAGTATTCTCTGATGGTAGTGTGTATTTCTGTGGGATCAGTGGTGATATCCCCTTTATCATTTTTTTATTGCTTCTATTTGATCCTTCTCTCTTTTATTCTGTATTAGTCTTGCTAGGAGTCTATCAATTATGCTGATCTTTTCAAAAAACCAGCTGCTGGAATCATCGAGTTTTTGAAGGGTTTTTTTTGTGTGTGTGTTTGTCTCTATCTCCTTCAGTTTTGCTCTGATCTTGGTATTTCTTGCCTTCTGATAGCTTTTGAATTTGTTGGCTCTTGCTTCTCTAGTTCTTTTAATTGTGATGTTAGATTGTCAATTTTAGATCTTTGTTGCTTTCTCTTGTGGGCATTTAGTGCTATAAATTTCCCTCTACACACTGTTTTCAATGTGTCCCAGAGATTCTGGTATGTTGTGTCTTTGTTCTCATTGTTTTCAAAGAACATCTTTATTTCTGCCTTCATTTTGTTATTTACACAGTAGTCATTCAGGAGCAGGTTGTTCAGTTTCCATGTAGTTGTGTGGTTTTGAATGAGTTTCTTCATCCTGAGTTCTAATTTGATTGCACTGTGGTCTGAGAGACAGACAGTATGTTGTGATTTCTGTTCTTTCACATTTGCTGAGGAGTGCTTTACTTTCAACGATGTGGTCAATTTTGGAATAAGTGTGATGTGGTGCTGAGAAGAATGTATATTTTGTTGATTTGGGGTGGAGAGTTCTGTAGATGTCTATTAGCTCAGCTTGGTGCAGAGCTGAGTTCAATCTTGGATATCATTATTACCCTTCTGTCTCATTGACTGTCTAATATTGACAGTGGGGTCTTAAAGTCTCCCATTATTATCATGTGAGAGTGTAAGTCTCTTTGTAGGTCTCTAAGGACTTGCTTTATGAATCTGGGTGCTCCTGTATTGGGTGCATATATATTTAAGATAGTTAGCTCTTCTTGTTGAATTGATCCCTTTACCATTATGCAATGGCCTTCTTTGTCTCTTTTGATCTTTGTTGGTTTAAAGTCTGTTTTATCAGAGACTAGGATTGCAACCCCTGCTATTTTTTGCTTTCCATTTGCTTGGTAGATCTTCCTCCATCCCTTTATTTTGAGCCTGTGTGTGTCTCTGCATGTGAGATGGGTCTCCTGAATGCAGCACACTGATGGGTCTTGACTCTTCATCCAATTTGCCAGTCTCTGTCTTTTAATTGTGGCATTTTGTGCATTTACATACACAGTTAATATTGTTATTTGTGAATTTGATCCTGTCATTATGATGTTAGCTAGTTATTTTGCCTGTTAGTTGATGCAGTTTCTTCCTAGCATCAATAGTCTTTACAATTTGGCATATTTTTGCAGTGGATGGTACAAGTTGTTCCTTTCCGTGTTTAGTGCTTCCTTCAGGAGCTCTTGTAAGGCAGGCCTGGTGGTGACAAAATCTCTCAGCATTTGCTTGTCTGTAAAGGATTTTATTTCTCCTTCCCTCATGAAGCTTAGTTTGGCTGGATATGAAATTCTGTGTTGAAAATTCTTTCCTTTGAGAATATTGAATATTGGCTTCTGCTCTCTTCTGACTTGTAAGGTTTCTCCCGAGAGATCCACTGTTAGTCTGATGGGCTTCCCTTTGTGGGTAAGTCAAGTTTTCTCTCTGGCTGCCCTTAACATTTTTTCCTTCATTTCAACCTTGGTGAATCTGACAATTATGTGTGTTGGGGTTGCTCTTCTCGAGGACTATCTTTGTGGTGGTCTCTGTATTTTCTGAATTTGAATGTTGGCCTGCCTTGCTAGGTTGGGGAAGTTCTCCTGGATAATATCCTGAAGAGCATTTTCCATCTTGGTTTCATTCTCCCTGTCACTTTCAGGTATGTCAATCAAACATAGCTTTGGTCTTTTCACATAGTCCCATGTTTCTTGGAGGCTTTGCTCCTTTATTTTTACTCTTTTTTTCTCTAAAGTTCTCTTCTCACTTTATTTCATTAATGTGATGTTCAATCACTGATACCCTTTCTTCCAGTTGATTGAATTGGCTATTGAAGCTTGTGCATGCGTCACGTAGTTCTCATGCCATGGTTTTCAGCTCTATCAGGTCATTTAAGGTCTTTTCTACACTGTTTATTCTAGTTAGCCATTCGTCTAGCCTTTTTTCAAGGCATTTAGCTTCATTGTGATGGGTTCGAACATACTCCTTTAGCTTGGAGAAGTTTGTTATTACTGACCTTCCGAAGCCTACTTCTGTCAGCTCGCAAAAGTCATTCTCTGTCTAGCTTTGTTCCATTGCTGGCGAGGAGCTGCGATCCGTTGAAGGAGAAGAGGTACTCTGGTTTTTAGAATTTTCAGCTTTGCTGCTCTGGTTTCTCCCCATCTTTGTGGTTTGATCTACCTTTGTTCTTTGATGTTGGTGACTTACAGATAGGGTTTTGGTGTGGATGTCCTTCTTGTTGATGTTGATGCTATTTTTTCTCTTTGTTAGTTTTCCTTCTAACAGTCAGATCCCTCAGCTGCAGGTCTGTTGGAGTTTGCTGGAGGTTCACTCCAGACTCTGTTTGCCTGGGTATCACCAGCAGAGGTTGCAAAACAGCAAATATTGCAGAACAGCAAATAATTGCTGCCTGATCCTTCCTCTAGAAGCTTTGTCCCAGAGGGGCACCCGCCTGTATGAGGTGTCAGTTGGCCCCTACTGGGAGGTGTCTCCCAATTATGCTACACGGGGATCAGGAACCCACTTGAGGAGGCAGTCTGTGCATTCTCTGAGCTCAAACACCGTGCTGGTTCTCCAAGTTTTTATCCTACTTACTTCTCTTCTCCTCTTTCATTTCTTTTGCTACTTTCTAATATCTAAATATTGGAGAGACTTAGGATTGAGTCCTTGTTTCTTTTATTTTTCTTACCTAACATTCATTCCCAATGTCATCTCACTTCATATCATGGATTGAAACAAGAACTGTTAATACATACACTAATAGCTCCTCAAATTATATCTCTAAAATGTTGTGCTTCCCTGAAATCTAGACTCGTAACAACTACCTACTTATCATTGCTACATGGATGTCAAACTTAACTGGTCTAATATGGAACTCTTCACCTTCCTCCCCAAACTGACTTTATTTTCATTTTAGGAAGCAGCATCTTTGTTTTGCTTGTTGTTTAGGTCAAAATTCTTAGAAGAAGTCTTAAGCTCTTCTTTTTCTCTCACCTCTTCATCTGATCCAACAAGTGATGTTGGCCCTAATTTCAAATTGTAGCTGGACTCAAAGCATTCCTCATTTATTCCGCTGTCTTGTCCCCAAGCCACCATCATTTGTCTCTTAGATTGTTGTTGCAGCTTCCCAGCTGGTCTTCTTATTTCTCCTATCCAGTTATAGTCTTGTTAACACAGTGGCCGGAAACTCCTGCAAAAACATGAGTCAGTCATGTCACTTCTTTCCTTACCAACATTTCCTGGCTGGCTTTTATGTCACTCAGAGTCAAAGTTCTTTTTTTTTTTTTTTTTTTTCAGACAGTCTGTTGCCCAGTCTGGAGTGCAGTGGCATGATCTTGGCTCACTGCAACCTCCGCATCCGGGGTTCAAGTGATTCTCCTGCCTCAGCCTCCTGAGTAGCTGAAATTACAGGATGCCACCATGTCCGGCTAATTTTTGTATTTTTAGTAGAGATGGGGTTTCACCATGTTGGCCAGGCTGGTCTCCAACTCCTGACTTTGAGTGATTCACCTGCCTCGGTCTCCCAAAATGCTGGGATTACAGGTGTGGGCTACTGTGCCCAGCCAAAAGTCAAAGTTCTAGATGTCCCTCAAGGCTTCTGTGATCTTTTTCTCTGATTTCTCAGAACTTATTGACTATTCTTCCCCCATTCTCCCGAGTCTAGCTGCCTTGACCTTGCTGTGTCCTTTTCCCAGAATACACTTTCCTCAGTAAGCTGCCTGATTTGCTTTTCAGACTCCTTCATGTCTTCATGTAAATGTTTCATTCTCAGTGAAGCCTTCCCTTGCTACCCTAACTAAAATTTGCACCCTTTCAACAGTCCCTTTCCCATTTCCCTATTTATTTGTTTTAAAATCACTTATCCCATTTAGCATACTACTTAATATGCTACTTATTTTCTTTTGTATTTTTTGGCTGCCATCAGTAGAATATAAGCTTCAAGAAGATTTTTGAATGCTTGATAAATATTTGCTGAATTAAAGAATGAATCTATTTTTATTTATTTTATTCTTTTTTTTTTTTGAGATGGAGTCTCGCTCTGTCACCCAGGCTGGAGTACAGTGGCCGGATCTCAGCTCACTGCAAGCTCCACCTCCCGGGTTTACGCCATTCTCCTGCCTCAGCCTCCAGAGTAGCTGGGATTACAGGCGCCCGCCATCTCGCCCGGCTAGTTTTTTGTATTTTTAGTAGATACGGGGTTTCGCTGTGTTAGCCAGGATGGTCTCGATCTCCTGACCTCGTGATCCGCCCGTCTCGGCCTCCCAAAGTGCTGGGATTACAGGCTTGAGCCCCCGTGCCCGGCCTATTTATTTTATTCTTAGGTCAAGTTCCCTAGCAATCCATTTCTCTCATTAACAGTTACAATGATATTTTAGAAACATAAACTCAAACATTTTTCTAACTTGAAATGAAAATAAAATCTTTCACTGGGCCTGCAAAGCACTGCATGATGTGACTCCTGCTTACTTCAGAGAATTTATCTTGCTTTACTCACACCCTTGCTGCAAGCTCCAGACACCTGCTTTTCTTAATGCTTTTGGAGGACACCACATTCCTTTCTGCCCAGGAGCCGTTACATGCCCGGTTCTTTCTGCTTAGAATATCTCCAACTTCTTTTTTTTTTTTTATTTTTATTTTTATTATACTTTAAGTTCTAGGGTACATGTGCATAACGTGCAGGTTTGTTACATATGTATACATGTCCCATGTTGGTGTGCTGCACCCATCAACTCGTCAGCACCCATCAATTCATCATTTATATCAGGTATAACTCCCCAATGCAATCCCTACCCCTCCCCCCTCCCCATGATAGGTCCCATTGTGTGATATTCCCCTTCCCGAGTCCAAGTGAGCTCATTGTTCAGTTCCCACCTATGAGTGAGAACATGCGGTGTTTGGTTTTCTCTTCTTGTGATAGTTTGCTAAGAATGATGGTTTCCAGCTGCATCCATGTCCCTACAAAGGACGCAAACTCATCCTTTTTTATGGCCGCATAGTATTCCATGGTGTATATGTGCCACATTTTCTTAATCCAGTCTGTCACTGATGGACATTTGGGTTGATTCCAAGTCTTTGCTATTGTGATTAGTGCCGCAATAAACATACGTGTGCATGTGTCTTTGTAGTAGCATAATTTATAATCCTTTGGGTATATACCCAGTAGTGGGATGGCTGGGTCATATGGTACATCTAGTTCTAGATCCTTGAGGAATCGCCATACTGTTTTCCATAATGGTTGAAC